>NC_141019.1:11421437-12021437 GCF_052327205.1 Somniosus microcephalus
GACCCCATTGATCCCATTGAATTCCCCATTGATCCCATAGATTTCCCCATTGATCCCATTGAATTCCCCATTGATCCCATTGATTTCCCCTTTGAACCCATAGATTTCCCCATTGATCCCATAGATTTCCCCATTGATCCCCTTGATCCCATTGAATTCCCCATTGATCCCATAGATTTCCCCATTGATCCCATTGAATTCCCCATTGATCCCATAGATTTCCCCATTGATCCCCTTGATCCCATTGAATTCCCCATTGATCCCATAGACTGCCCCATTGATCCCGTTGATCCCATTGAATTCCCCATTGATCCCATAGATTTCCCCATTGATCCCCTTGATCCCATTGAATTCCCCATTGATCCCATTGATTTCCCATTTGATCCCCTTTATTCCATAGATTTCCCCATTGATCCCATGGATTTCCCCATTGACCCCATTGAATTCCACATTGATCCCATTGATTTCCCCATTGATCCCATAGATTTCCCCATTGATCCCACAGATTTCCCCATTGATCCCATAGATTTCTCCATTGATCCCATAGATTTCCCCATTGATACCATAGATTTCCCCATTGATCCCATAGATTTCCCCATTGATCCCATAGATTTCCCCATTGATCCCATAGATTTCCCTATTGATCACATAGATATCCACATTGATCCTATAGATTTCCCCATTGATCCCATTGATCCCCTTAATCCCATTAAATTCCCCATTGATCCCATTGAATTCCCCATTGATCCCCTTGATCCCATTGAATTCCCCATTGATCCCATAGATTTCCCCATTGATCCCATAGATTTCCCCATTGATCCCATAGATTTCCCCATTGATCCCATAGATTTCCCCATTGATCCGATTGATCCCATTGAATTCCCCATTGATCCCAGAGATTTCCCCATTGAATTCCCCATTGATCCCATAGATTTCCCCATTGATCCCATAGATTTCCCCATTGATCCCATAGATTTCCCCATTGATCCCATTCATCCCATTGAATTCCCCATTGATCCCATAGATTTCCCCGTTGATCCCATAGATTTCCCCATTGATCCCATAGATTTCTCCATTGATCCCATAGATTTCCCCATTGATCCCATAGATTTCCCCATTGATCCCACAGACTTCCCCATTGATCCCACAGACTTCCCCATTGATCCCACAGTCTTCCCCATTGATCCCATAGATTTGCCCATTCATCCCATAGATTTTCCCATTGATCCCATAGATTTCCCCATTGATCCCATAGATTTCCCCATTGCTCCCATAGATTTCCCCATTGATCCCACAGATTTCCCCATTGATCCCATTGATTTCCCCATTGATCCCATAGACTTTCCCATTGATCCCACAGATTTCTCCATTGATCCCATAGATTTCCCCATTGATCCCATAGACTTCCGCATTGATCCCACAGACTTCCCCATTGATCCCATAGATTTCCCCATTGATCGCACAGATTTCCCCATTGATCCCATAGATTTCCCCATTGATCCCATAGATTTCCACTTTGATCCCATAGATTTCCCCATTGATCACATAGATTTCTCCATTGATCCCATAGATTTCCCGATTGATTCCATAGATTTCCCCATTGATCCCATAGATTTCCCCATTGATCCCATTGATCCCATTGAATTCCCCTTTGATCCCACTGAATTCCCCATTGATCCCCTTGATCCCACATGTTTCCCCATTGATCCCATAGATTTCCCCAATGATCCCAGAGATTTCCCCATTGATCCCATAGATTTCCCCTTGATCCCATAGATTTCCCCATTGATCCCATTGATTTCTCCATTGATCTCCTTAATCCTATTGAATTCCCCATTGATCCCATTGATTTCCCCATTGATCCCCTTGATACCATTGAATTCCCCATTGATCCCATAGATTTCCCCATTGATCCCCTTGATCCCATAGATTTCCCCATTGATCCCATAGATATCCCCATTGATCCCATTGATCCCATTGAATTCCCCATTGATCCGCTAGATTTCCCCATTGATCCCCTTGATCCCATGGATTTCCCCATTGATCCCATAGATTTCCCCATTGATCCCATAGATTTCCCCATTGATCCCATAGATTTCCGCATTGACCCCATTGATCCCATTGAATTCCCCATTGATCCCATAGATTTCCCCATTGATCGCTTTGAATTCCCCATTGATCCCATTGATTTCCCCTTTGAACCCATAGATTTCCCCATTGATCCCATAGATTTCCCCATTGATCCCCTTGATCCCATTGAATTCCCCATTGATCCCATAGATTTCCCCATTGATCCCATTGAATTCCCCATTGATCCCATAGATTTCCCCATTGATCCCCTTGATCCCATTGAATTCCCCATTGATCCCATAGACTGCCCCATTGATCCCGTTGATCCCATTGAATTCCCCATTGATCCCATAGATTTCCCCATTGATCCCCTTGATCCCATTGAATTCCCCATTGATCCCATTGATTTCCCATTTGATCCCCTTTATCCCATAGATTTCCCCATTGATCCCATGGATTTCCCCATTGACCCCATTGAATTCCACATTGATCCCATTGATTTCCCCATTGATCCCATAGATTTCCCCATTGATCCCACAGATTTCCCCATTGATCCCATAGATTTCTCCATTGATCCCATAGATTTCCCCATTGATACCATAGATTTCCCCATTGATCCCATAGATTTCCCCATTGATCCCATAGATTTCCCCATTGATCCCATAGATTTCCCTATTGATCACATAGATATCCACATTGATCCCATAGATTTCCCCATTGATCCCATTGATCCCCTTAATCCCATTGAATTCCCCATTGATCCCATTGAATTCCCCATTGATCCCCTTGATCCCATTGAATTCCCCATTGATCCCATAGATTTCCCCATTGATCCCATAGATTTCCCCATTGATCCCATAGATTTCCCCATTGATCCCATAGATTTCCCCATTGATCTGATTGATCCCATTGAATTCCCCATTGATCCCAGAGATTTCCCCATTGAATTCCCCATTGATCCCATAGATTTCCCCATTGATCCCATAGATTTCCCCATTGATCCCATAGATTTCCCCATTGATCCCATAGATTTCCCCATTGATCCCATTCATCCCATTGAATTCCCCATTGATCCCATAGATTTCCCCGTTGATCCCATAGATTTCCCCATTGATCCCATAGATTTCTCCATTGATCCCATAGATTTCCCCATTGATCCCATAGATTTCCCCATTGACCCCACAGACTTCCCCATTGATCCCACAGACTTCCCCATTGATCCCACAGTCTTCCCCATTGATCCCATAGATTTGCCCATTCATCCCATAGATTTTCCCATTGATCCCATAGATTTCCCCATTGATCCCATAGATTTCCCCATTGATCCCATAGATTTCCCCATTGATCCCATTGATTTCCCCATTGATCCCATAGACTTTCCCATTGATCCCACAGATTTCCCCATTGATCCCATAGATTTCCCCATTGATCCCACAGATTTCCCCATTGATCCCACAGATTTCCCCATTGATCCCACAGACTTCCCCATTGATCACATAGACTTCCCCATTGATCCCACAGACTTCCCCATTGATCCCATAGATTTCCCCATTGATCCCACAGATTTCCCCATTGATCCGATAGATTTCCCCATTGATCCCATAGATTTCCCCATTGATCCCATAGATTTCCCCATTGATCCCATAGATTTCCCTATGGATCCCATAGATTTCCCCATTGAGCCCATAGATTTCCCCATTGATCCCATAGATTTCCCCATTGATCCCATAGATTTCCCCATTGATCCCATAGATTTCCCCATTGATCCCATTGATCCCATTGAATTCCCCTTTGATCCCACTGAATTCCCCATTGATCCCCTTGATCCCACATGTTTCCCCATTGATCCCATAGATTTCCCCATTGATCCCAGAGATTTCCCCATTGATCCCAGAGATTTCCCCATTGACCCCCTTGATCCCATTGAATTCCCCATTGATCCCATAGATTTCCCCATTGATGCCCTTGATCCCATTGAATTACCCATTGATCCCATAGATTTCCCCATTGATGCCCTTGATCCCATTGAATTCCCCATTGATCCCATTGAATTCCCCATTGATCCCCTTGATCCCATTGAATTCCCCATTGATCCCTTTGATTTTCCAATTGATCCCCTTGATCCCATTGAATTCCCCATTTATCCCATAGATTTTCCCATTGATCCCCTTGATCCCATTGAATTCTCCATTGATCCCATCGATTTCCCCATTGATGCCCTTGATCCCGTTGAATTCTCCATTGATCCCATAGATTTCCCCATTGATCCCCTTGATCCCATTGAATTCCGCATTGATCCCATTGATTTCCCCATTGATCCCCTTGATCCCATTGAATTCCCCATTCATCCCATAGATTTCCCCATTGATCCCATAGATTTCCCCATTGATCCCATTGATCCCATTGAATTCCCCATTGATCCCATATATGTCCCCATTGAATTCCCCATTGATCCCATAGATCTCCCCATTGATCCCATAGGTTTCCCCATTGATCCCACAGACTTCCCCATTGATCCCTTAGATTTCCCCATTGATCACACAGACTTCCCCATTGATCCCATAGATTTCCCCATTGATCCCATAGATTTCCCCATTGATCCCATAGTTTTACCCATTGATCCCATAGATTTCCCCATTGATCCCATAGATTTCCCCATTGATCCCATAGATTTCCCCATTGATCACATATATTTCCCCATTGATCCCATAGATTTCCCCATTGATGCCCTTGATCCCATTGAATTCTCCATTGATCCCATAGATTTCCCCATTGATCCCCTTGATCCCATTGAATTCCCCATTGATCCCATTGATTTCCCCATTGATCCCCTTGATCCCATTGAATTCCCCATTGATCCCATAGATTTCCCCATTGATCCCATAGATTTCCCCATTGATCCCATTGATCCCATTGAATTCACCATTGATCCCATAGATGTCCCCATTGAATTCCCCATTGATCCCATAGATCTCCCCATTGATCCCATAGGTTTCCCCATTGATCCCACAGACTTCCCCATTGATCCCTTAGATTTCCCCATTGATCACACAGACTTCCCCATTGATCCCATAGATTTCCCCATTGATCCCATAGATTTCCCCATTGATCCCATAGATTTCCCCATTGATCCCATAGATTTCCCCATTGATCCCATTGAATTCCCCTTTGATCCCACTGAATTCCCCATTGATCCCCTTGATCCCACATGTTTCCCCATTGATCCCATAGATTTCCCCATTGATCCCAGAGATTTCCCCATTGATCCAATAGATTTCCCCATTGACCCCCTTGATCCCATTGAATTCCCCATTGATCCCATAGATTTCCCCATTGATCCCCTTGATCCCATTGAATTACCCATTGATCCCATAGATTTCCCCATTGATCCCCTTGATCCCATTGAATTCCCCATTGATCCCATAGATTTCCCCATTGATCCCCTTGATCCCATTGAATTCCCCATTGATCCCATAGATTTCCCCATTGACCCCCTTGATCCCATTGAATTCCCCATTGATCCCATAGATTTCCCCATTGATCCCCTTGATCCCATTGAATTCCCCATTGATCCCATAGATTTCCCCATTGATCCCATAGATTTCCCCATTGATCCCATAGATTTCCCCATTGATCCCACAGATTCCCCCATTGATCCCATAGATTTCCCCATTGATCCCACAGATTTCCCCATTGATCCCATAGATTTCCCCATTGATCCCAGAGATTTCCCCATTGATCACATATATTTCCCCATTGATCCCATAGATTTCCCCATTGATCGCATAGACTTCCCCATTGATCCCATAGATTTCCCCATTGATCCCACAGACTTCCCCATTGATCCCAAAGGTTTCCCCATTGATCCCATAGATTTCCCCATTGATCCCATAGATTTCCCCATTGATCCCATAGATTTCCCCATTGATCCCATAGATTTCCCCATTGATCCGACAGATTTCCCCATTTATCCCACAGACTTCCCCATTGATCCCATAGATTTCCCCATTGATCCCACAGACTTCCCCATTGATCCCATAGATTTCCCCATTGATCCCATAGATTTCCCCATTGATCCCATAGATTTCCCCATTGATCCCATAGACTTCCCCATTGATCCCATAGATTTCCCCATTGATCCCACAGACTTCCCCATTGATCCCATAGATTTCCCCATTGATCCCATAGATTTCCCCATTGATCCCATAGATTTCCCCATTGATCCCATAGATTTCCCCATTGATCACGTAGATTTCCCCATTTATCCCATAGATTTCCCCATTGATCCCACAGATTCCCCCATTGATCCCATAGATTTCCCCATTGATCCATAGACTTCCCCATTGATCCCACAGATTTCCCCATTGATCCCATAGATTTCCCCATTGATCCCACAGATTTCCCCATTGATCCCATAGATTTCCCCATTGATCCCATGCATTTCCCCATTGATCCCACAGACTTCCCCATTGATCCCATAGACTTCCGCATTGATCCCACAGACTTCCCCGTTGATCCCATAGATTTCCCCATTGACGCACAGATTTCCCCATTGATCCCATAGATTTTCCCATTGATCCCATAGATTTCCCCTTTGATCCCATAGATTTCCCCATTGATCACATAGATTTCCCCATTGATCCCATAGATTTCCCCATTGATCCCATAGATTTCCCCATTGATCCCATAGTTTTCCCCATTGATCCCATAGATTTCCCCATTGATCCCATAGATTTCCCCATTGATCCCATAGATTTCCCCATTGATCACATAGATTTCCCCATTGATCCCATAGACTTCCCCATTGATCGCATAGATTTCCCCATTGATCCCACAGACTTCCCCATTGATCCCAAAGATTTCCCCATTGATCCCACAGACTTCCCCATTGATCCCATAGATTTCCCCATTGATCCCATAGATTTCCCCATTGATCCCATAGATTTCCCCATTGATCCCATAGATTTCCCCGTTGATCACGTAGATTTCCCCATTTATCCCATAGATTTCCCCATTGATCCCACAGATTCCCCCATTGATCCCATAGATTTCCCCATTGATCCATAGACTTCCCCATTGATCCCACAGATTTCCCCATTGATCCCATAGATTTCCCCATTGATCCCACAGATTTCCCCATTGATCCCATAGATTTCCCCATTGATCCCATACATTTCCCCATTGATCCCACAGACTTCCCCATTGATCCCATAGACTTCCGCATTGATCCCACAGACTTCCCCATTGATCCAATAGATTTCCCCATTGACGCACAGATTTCCCCATTGATCCCATAGATTTTCCCATTGATCCCATAGATTTCCCCTTTGATCCCATAGATTTCCCCATTGATCACATAGATTTCCCCATTGATCCCATAGATTTCCCCATTGATCCCATAGATTTCCCCATTGATCCCATAGTTTTCCCCATTGATCCCATAGATTTCCCCATTGATCCCATAGATTTCCCCATTGATCCCATAGACTTCCCCATTGATCGCATAGATTTCCCCATTGATCCCACAGACTTCCCCATTGATCCCAAAGATTTCCCCATTGATCCCATAGATTTCCCCATTGATCCCGTAGATTTCCCCATTGATCCCATAGATTTCCCCATTGATCCCATAGATTTCCCCATTGATCCGACAGATTTCCCCATTTATCCCACAGACTTCACCATTGATCCCATAGATTTCCCCATTGATCCCACAGACTTCCCCATTGATCCCAAAGATTTCCCCATTGATCCCATAGATTTCCCCATTGATCCCATAGATTTCCCCATTGATCCCATAGACTTCCCCATTGATCCCATAGATTTCCCCATTGATCCCACAGACTTCCCCATTGATCCCATAGATTTCCCCATTGATCCCATAGATTTCCCCATTGCTCCCATAGATTTCCCCATTGATCCCACAGATTTCCCCATTGATCACGTAGATTTCCCCATTTATCCCATAGATTTCCCCATTGATCCCACAGATTCCCCCATTGAACCCATAGATTTCCCCATTGATCCATAGACTTCCTCATTGATCCCACAGATTTCCCCATTGATCCCATAGATTTCCCCATTGATCCCACAGATTTCCCCATTGATCCCTTAGATTTCCCCATTGATCCCATACATTTCCCCATTGATCCTACAGACTTCCCCATTGATCCCATAGACTTCCGCATTGATCCCACAGACTTCCCCATTGATCCCATAGATTTCCCCATTGATCGCACAGATTTCCCCATTGATCCCATAGATTTCCCCATTGATCCCATAGATTTCCCCTTTGATCCCATAGATTTCCCCATTGATCACATAGATTTCCCCATTGATCCCATAGATTTCCCGATTGATCCCATAGATTTCCCCATTGATCCCATAGATTTCCCCATTGATCCCATTGACCCCATTGAATTCCCCTTTGATCCCACTGAATTCCCCATTGATCCCCTTGATCCCACATGTTTCCCCATTGATCCCATAGATTTCCCCATTGATCCCAGAGATTTCCCCATTGATCCCATAGATTTCCCCATTGATCCCATAGATTTCCCCATTGATCCCATTGATTTCTCCATTGATCCCCTTGATCCTATTGAATTCCCCATTGATCCCATTGAATTCCCCATTGTTCCCCTTGATACCATTGAATTCCCCATTGATCCCATAGATTTCCCCATTGATCCCCTTGATCCCATAGATTTCCCCATTGATCCCATAGATTTCCCCATTGATCCCATTGATCCCATTGAATTCCCCATTTTTCCGCTAGATTTCCCCATTGATCCCCTTGATCCCATGGATTTCCCCATTGATCCCATAGATTTCCCCATTGATCCCATAGATTTCCCCATTGATCCCATAGATTTCCGCATTGACCCCATTGATCCCATTGAATTCCCCATTGATCCCATAGATTTCCCCATTGATCCAATTGAATTCCGCATTGATCCCATTGATTTCCCCTTTGAACCCATAGATTTCCCCATTGATCCCATAGGTTTCCCCATTGATCCCACAGACTTCCCCATTGATCCCTTAGATTTCCCCATTGATCACACAGACTTCCCCATTGATCCCATAGATTTCCCCATTGATCCCATAGATTTCCCCATTGATCCCATAGTTTTACCCATTGATCCCATAGATTTCCCCATTGATCCCATAGATTTCCCCATTGATCCCATAGATTTCCCCATTGATCACATATATTTCCCCATTGATCCCATAGATTTCCCCATTGATGCCCTTGATCCCATTGAATTCTCCATTGATCCCATAGATTTCCCCATTGATCCCCTTGATCACATTGAATTCCCCATTGATCCCATTGATTTCCCCATTGATCCCCTTGATCCCATTGAATTCCCCATTGATCCCATAGATATCCCCATTGATCCCATAGATTTCCCCATTGATCCCATAGATTTCCCCATTGATCCGGTTGATCCCATTGAATTCCCCATTGATCCCAGAGATTTCCCCATTGAATTCCCCATTGATCCCATAGATTTCCCCATTGATCCCATAGATTTCCCCATTGATCCCATAGATTTCCCCATTGATCCCATTCATCCCATTGAATTCCCCATTGATCCCATAGATTTCCCCGTTGATCCCATAGATTTCCCCATTGATCCCATAGATTTCCCCATTGATCCCACAGACTTCCCCATTGATCCCACAGACTTCCCCATTGATCCCACAGAATTCCCCATTGATCCCATAGATTTCCCCATTCATCCCATAGATTTTCCCATTGATCCCATAGATTTCCCCATTGATCCCATAGATTTCCCCATTGATCCCATAGATTTCCCCATTGATCCCACAGATTTCCCCATTGATCCCATAGATTTCCCCATTGATCCCATAGACTTTCCCATTGATCCCACAGATTTCCCCATTGATCCCATAGATTTCCCCATTGATCCCACAGATTTCCCCTTTGATCCCACAGATTTCCCCATTGATCCCACAGACTTCCCCATTGATCCCATAGACTTCCCCATTGATCCGACAGATTCCCCATTGATCCCATAGATTTCCCCATTGATCCCACAGATTTCCCTATTGATCCCATAGATTTCCCCATTGATCCCATAGATTTCCCCATTGATCCCATAGATTTCCCCATTGATCCCATAGATTTCCCTATTGATCCCATAGATTTGCCCATTGAGCCCATAGATTTCCCCATTGATCCCATTGATCCCCTTGATCCATTGAATTCCCCATTGATCCCATTGAATTCCCCATTGATCCCCTTGATCCCTTTGAATTCCCCATTGATCCCATAGATTTCCCCATTGATCCCTTAGATTTCCCCATTGATCCCATAGATTTCCCCATTGATCCCATAGATTTCTCCATTGAACCCATACATTTCCCCATTGATCCCATTGAATTCCCCATTGATCCCATTGATTTCCCCATTGATCCCATTGAATTCCCCATTGAGACCATAGATTTCCCCATAGATCCCCTTGATCCCATTGAATTCCCCATTGATCCCATAGATTTCCCCATTGATCCCCTTGATCCCATTGAATTCCCCATTGATGCCATAGATTTCCACATTGATCCCCTTGATCCCATTGAATTCCCCATTGATCCCATAGATTTCCCCTTTGATCCCATAGATTTCGCCATTGATCACATAGATTTCCCCATTGATCCCATAGATTTCCCCATTGATCCCATAGATTTCACCATTGATCCCATAGATTTCCCCATTGATCCCATTGATCCCATTGAATTCCCCTTTGATCCCACTGAATTCCCCATTGATCCCCTTGATCCCACATGTTTCCCCATTGACCCCATAGATTTCCCCATTGATCCCAGAGATTTCCCCATTGATCCCATAGATTTCCCCATTGATCTCCTTGATCCCATTGATTTCCCCATTGATCCCATAGATTTCCCCATTGATCCCCTTGATCCCATTGAATCACCCATTGATCCCATTGAATTACCCATTGATCCCATAGATTTCCCCATTGATCCCCTTGATCCCATTGAATTCCCCATTGATCCCATAGATTTCCCCATTGATCCCCTTGATCCCATTAAATTCCCCATTGATCCCATTGATTTCCCAATTGATCCCCTTGATCCCATTGAATTCCCCATTGATCCCATAGATTTCCCCATTGATCCCCTTGATCCCATTGAATTCTCCATTGATCCCATAGATTTCCCCATTGATGCCCTTGATCCCGTTGAATTCTCCATTGATCCCATAGATTTCCCCATTGATTCCCTTGATCCCATTGAATTCCCCATTGATCCCAATGATTTCCCCATTGATCCCCTTGATCCCATTGAATTCCCCATTGATCCCATAGATTTCCCCATTGATCCCATAGATTTCCCCATTGATCCCATAGATTTCCCCATTGATCCCATTCATCCCATTGAATTCCCCATTGATCCCATAGATTTCCCCGTTGATCCCATAGATTTCCCCATTGATCCCATAGATTTCCCCATTGATCCCACAGACTTCCCCATTGATCCCACAGACTTCCCCATTGATCCCACAGAATTCCCCATTGATCCCATAGATTTCCCCATTCATCCCATAGATTTTCCCATTGATCCCATAGATTTCCCCATTGATCCCATAGATTTCCCCATTGATCCCATAGATTTCCCCATTGATCCCACAGATTTCCCCATTGATCCCATAGATTTCCCCATTGATCCCATTGATTTCCCCATTGATCCCCTTGATCCCATTGAATTCCCCATTGATCCCATAGATATCCCCATTGATCCCATAGATTTCCCCATTGATCCCATAGATTTCCCCATTGATCCGGTTGATCCCATTGAATTCCCCATTGATCCCAGAGATTTCCCCATTGAATTCCCCATTGATCCCATAGATTTCCCCATTGATCCCATAGATTTCCCCATTGATCCCATAGATTTCCCCATTGATCCCATTCATCCCATTGAATTCCCCATTGATCCCATAGATTTCCCCGTTGATCCCATAGATTTCCCCATTGATCCCATAGATTTCCCCATTGATCCCACAGACTTCCCCATTGATCCCACAGACTTCCCCATTGATCCCACAGAATTCCCCATTGATCCCATAGATTTCCCCATTCATCCCATAGATTTTCCCATTGATCCCATAGATTTCCCCATTGATCCCATAGATTTCCCCATTGATCCCATAGATTTCCCCATTGATCCCACAGATTTCCCCATTGATCCCATAGATTTCCCCATTGATCCCATAGACTTTCCCATTGATCCCACAGATTTCCCCATTGATCCCATAGATTTCCCCATTGATCCCACAGATTTCCCCTTTGATCCCACAGATTTCCCCATTGATCCCACAGACTTCCCCATTGATCCCATAGACTTCCCCATTGATCCGACAGATTCCCCATTGATCCCATAGATTTCCCCATTGATCCCACAGATTTCCCTATTGATCCCATAGATTTCCCCATTGATCCCATAGATTTCCCCATTGATCCCATAGATTTCCCTATTGATCCCATAGATTTCCCCATTGAGCCCATAGATTTCCCCATTGATCCCATTGATCCCCTTGATCCATTGAATTCCCCATTGATCCCATTGAATTCCCCATTGATCCCCTTGATCCCTTTGAATTCCCCATTGATCCCATAGATTTCCCCATTGATCCCTTAGATTTCCCCATTGATCCCATAGATTTCCCCATTGATCCCATAGATTTCTCCATTGATCCCATACATTTCCCCATTGATCCCATTGAATTCCCCATTGATCCCATTGATTTCCCCATTGATCCCATTGAATTCCCCATTGAGACCATAGATTTCCCCATAGATCCCCTTGATCCCATTGAATTCCCCATTGATCCCATAGATTTCCCCATTGATCCCCTTGATCCCATTGAATTCCCCATTGATGCCATAGATTTCCACATTGATCCCCTTGATCCCATTGAATTCCCCATTGATCCCATAGATTTCCCCTTTGATCCCATAGATTTCGCCATTGATCACATAGATTTCCCCATTGATCCCATAGATTTCCCCATTGATCCCATAGATTTCACCATTGATCCCATAGATTTCCCCATTGATCCCATTGATCCCATTGAATTCCCCTTTGATCCCACTGAATTCCCCATTGATCCCCTTGATCCCACATGTTTCCCCATTGACCCGATAGATTTCCCCATTGATCCCAGAGATTTCCCCATTGATCCCATAGATTTCCCCATTGATCTCCTTGATCCCATTGATTTCCCCATTGATCCCCTTGATCCCATTGAATCACCCATTGATCCCATTGAATTACCCATTGATCCCATAGATTTCCCCATTGATCCCCTTGATCCCATTGAATTCCCCATTGATCCCATAGATTTCCCCATTGATCCCCTTGATCCCATTGAATTCCCCATTGATCCCATTGATTTCCCAATTGATCCCCTTGATCCCATTGAATTCCCCATTGATCCCATAGATTTCCCCATTGATCCCCTTGATCCCATTGAATTCTCCATTGATCCCATAGATTTCCCCATTGATGCCCTTGATCCCGTTGAATTCTCCATTGATCCCATAGATTTCCCCATTGATTCCCTTGATCCCATTGAATTCCCCATTGATCCCAATGATTTCCCCATTGATCCCCTTGATCCCATTGAATTCCCCATTGATCCCATAGATTTCCCCATTGATCCCATAGATTTCCCCATTGATCCCATTGATCCCATTGAATTCCCCATTGACCCATAGATGTCCCCGTTGAATTCCCCATTGATCCCATAGATCTCCCCATTGATCCCATAGGTTTCCCCATTGATCCCACAGACTTCCCCATTGATCCCATAGATTTCCCCATTGATCACACAGACTTCCCCATTGATCCCATAGATTTCCCCATTGATCCCATAGATTTCCCCATTGATCCCATAGTTTTACCCATTGATCCCACAGATTTCCCCATTGATCCCATAGATTTCCCCATTGATCCCATAGATTTCCCCATTGATCACATATATTTCCCCATTGATCCCATAGATTTCCCCATTGATGCCCTTGATCCCATTGAATTCTCCATTGACCCCTTGGATTTCCCCATTGATCCCCTTGATCCCATTGAATTCCCCATTGATCCCATTGATTTCCCCATTGATCCCCTTGATCCCATTGAATTCCCCATTGATCCCATAGATTTCCCCATTGATCCCATAGATTCCCCATTGATCCCATTGATCCCATTGAATTCCACATTGATCCCATAGATGTCCCCATTAAATTCCCCATTGATCCCATAGATCTCCCCATTGATCCCATAGGTTTCCCCATTGATCCCACAGACTTCCCCATTGATCCCTCAGATTTCCCCATTGATCACACAGACTTCCCCATTGATCCCATAGATTTCCCCATTGATCCCATAGTTTTCCCCATTGATCCCATAGATTTCCCCATTGATCCCATAGATTTCCCCATTGATCCCATAGATTTCCCCATTGATCCGACAGATTTCCCCATTTATCCCACAGACTTCCCCATTGATCCCATAGATTTCCCCATTGATCCCACAGACTTCCCCATTGATCCCATAGATTTCCCCATTGATCCCATAGATTTCCCCATTGATCCCATCGATTTCCCCATTGATCCCATCGATTTCCCCATTGATCACATAGACTTCCCCATTGATCCCATAGACTTCCCCATTGATCCCACAGACTTCCCCATTGATCCCATAGATTTCCCCATTGATCCCATAGATTTCCCCATTGATCCCATAGATTTCCCCATTGATCCCATAGATTTCCCCATTGATCACGTAGATTTCCCCATTTATCCCATAGATTTTCCCATTGATCCCACAGATTCCCCCATTGATACCATAGATTTCCCCATTGATCCATAGACTTCCCCATTGATCCCACAGATTTCCCCATTGATCACATAGATTTTCCCATTGATCCCACAGATTTCCCCATTGATCCCATAGATTTCACCCATTGATCCCATACATTTCCCCATTGATCCCGCAGACTTCCCCATTGATCCCATAGACTTCCGCATTGATCCCACAGACTTCCCCGTTGATCCCATAGATTTCCCCATTGATCGCACAGATTTCCCCATTGATCCCATAGATTTCCCCATTGATCCCATAGATTTCCCCTTTGATCCCATAGATTTCCCCATTGATCACATAGATATCCCCATTGATCCCATAGATTTCCCCATTGATCCCATAGATTTCCCCATTGATCCCATAGTTTTCCCCATTGATCCCATAGATTTCCCCATTGATCCCATAGATTTCCCCATTGATCCCATAGATTTCCCCATTGATCCCATAGATTTCCCTATTGATCCCATTGAATTCCCCATTGATCCCCTTGATCCCTTTGAATTCCCCATTGATCCCATAGATTTCCCCATTGATCCCTTAGATTCCCCATTGATCCCATAGATTTCCCCATTGATCCCATAGATTTCTCCATTGATCCCATACATTTCCCCATTGATCCCATTGAATTCCCCATTGATCCCATTGATTTCCCCATTGATCCCATTGAATTCCCCATTGAGACCATAGATTTCCCCATAGATCCCCTTGATCCCATTGAATTCCCCATTGATCCCATAGATTTCCCCATTGATCCCCTTGATCCCATTGAATTCCCCATTGATGCCATAGATTTCCACATTGATCCCCTTGATCCCATTGAATTCCCCATTGATCCCATAGATTTCCCCTTTGATCCCATAGATTTCGCCATTGATCACATAGATTTCCCCATTGATCCCATAGATTTCCCCATTGATCCCATAGATTTCACCATTGATCCCATAGATTTCCCCATTGATCCCATTGATCCCATTGAATTCCCCTTTGATCCCACTGAATTCCCCATTGATCCCCTTGATCCCACATGTTTCCCCATTGACCCGATAGATTTCCCCATTGATCCCAGAGATTTCCCCATTGATCCCATAGATTTCCCCATTGATCTCCTTGATCCCATTGATTTCCCCATTGATCCCATAGATTTCCCCATTGATCCCCTTGATCCCATTGAATCACCCATTGATCCCATTGAATTACCCATTGATCCCATAGATTTCCCCATTGATCCCCTTGATCCCATTGAATTCCCCATTGATCCCATAGATTTCCCCATTGATCCCCTTGATCCCATTGAATTCCCCATTGATCCCATTGATTTCCCAATTGATCCCCTTGATCCCATTGAATTCCCCATTGATCCCATAGATTTCCCCATTGATCCCCTTGATCCCATTGAATTCTCCATTGATCCCATAGATTTCCCCATTGATGCCCTTGATCCCGTTGAATTCTCCATTGATCCCATAGATTTCCCCATTGATTCCCTTGATCCCATTGAATTCCCCATTGATCCCAATGATTTCCCCATTGATCCCCTTGATCCCATTGAATTCCCCATTGATCCCATAGATTTCCCCATTGATCCCATAGATTTCCCCATTGATCCCATTGATCCCATTGAATTCCCCATTGACCCATAGATGTCCCCGTTGAATTCCCCATTGATCCCATAGATCTCCCCATTGATCCCATAGGTTTCCCCATTGATCCCACAGACTTCCCCATTGATCCCATAGATTTCCCCATTGATCACACAGACTTCCCCATTGATCCCATAGATTTCCCCATTGATCCCATAGATTTCCCCATTGATCCCATAGTTTTACCCATTGATCCCACAGATTTCCCCATTGATCCCATAGATTTCCCCATTGATCCCATAGATTTCCCCATTGATCACATATATTTCCCCATTGATCCCATAGATTTCCCCATTGATGCCCTTGATCCCATTGAATTCTCCATTGACCCCTTGGATTTCCCCATTGATCCCCTTGATCCCATTGAATTCCCCATTGATCCCATTGATTTCCCCATTGATCCCCTTGATCCCATTGAATTCCCCATTGATCCCATAGATTTCCCCATTGATCCCATAGATTCCCCATTGATCCCATTGATCCCATTGAATTCCACATTGATCCCATAGATGTCCCCATTAAATTCCCCATTGATCCCATAGATCTCCCCATTGATCCCATAGGTTTCCCCATTGATCCCACAGACTTCCCCATTGATCCCTCAGATTTCCCCATTGATCACACAGACTTCCCCATTGATCCCATAGATTTCCCCATTGATCCCATAGTTTTCCCCATTGATCCCATAGATTTCCCCATTGATCCCATAGATTTCCCCATTGATCCCATAGACTTCCCCATTGATCGCATAGATTTCCCCATTGATCCCACAGACTTCCCCATTGATCCCAAAGATTTCCCCATTGATCCCATAGATTTCCCCATTGATCCCATAGATTTCCCCATTGATCCCATAGATTTCCCCATTGATCCGACAGATTTCCCCATTTATCCCACAGACTTCCCCATTGATCCCATAGATTTCCCCATTGATCCCACAGACTTCCCCATTGATCCCATAGATTTCCCCATTGATCCCATAGATTTCCCCATTGATCCCATCGATTTCCCCATTGATCCCATCGATTTCCCCATTGATCACATAGACTTCCCCATTGATCCCATAGACTTCCCCATTGATCCCACAGACTTCCCCATTGATCCCATAGATTTCCCCATTGATCCCATAGATTTCCCCATTGATCCCATAGATTTCCCCATTGATCCCATAGATTTCCCCATTGATCACGTAGATTTCCCCATTTATCCCATAGATTTTCCCATTGATCCCACAGATTCCCCCATTGATACCATAGATTTCCCCATTGATCCATAGACTTCCCCATTGATCCCACAGATTTCCCCATTGATCACATAGATTTTCCCATTGATCCCACAGATTTCCCCATTGATCCCATAGATTTCACCCATTGATCCCATACATTTCCCCATTGATCCCGCAGACTTCCCCATTGATCCCATAGACTTCCGCATTGATCCCACAGACTTCCCCGTTGATCCCATAGATTTCCCCATTGATCGCACAGATTTCCCCATTGATCCCATAGATTTCCCCATTGATCCCATAGATTTCCCCTTTGATCCCATAGATTTCCCCATTGATCACATAGATATCCCCATTGATCCCATAGATTTCCCCATTGATCCCATAGATTTCCCCATTGATCCCATAGTTTTCCCCATTGATCCCATAGATTTCCCCATTGATCCCATAGATTTCCCCATTGACCCCATAGATTTTCCCATTGATCACATAGATTTCCCCATTGATCCCATAGACTTCCCCATTGATCGCATAGATTTCCCCATTGATCCCACAGACTTCCCCATTGATCCCAAAGATTTCCCCATTGTTCCCATAGATTTCCCCATTGATCCCATAGATTTCCCCATTGATCCCATAGATTTCCCCATTGATCCCATAGATTTCCCCATTGATCCCATTGATCCCATTGAATTCCCCTTTGATCCCACTGAATTCCCCATTGATCCCCTTGATCCCACATGTTTCCCCATTGACCCCATAGATTTCCCCATTGATCCCAGAGATTTCCCCATTGATCCCATAGATTTCCCCATTGATCTCCTTGATCCCATTGATTTCCCCATTGATCCCATAGATTTCCCCATTGATCCCCTTGATCCCATTGAATCACCCATTGATCCCATTGAATTACCCATTGATCCCATAGATTTCCCCATTGATCCCCTTGATCCCATTGAATTCCCCATTGATCCCATAGATTTCCCCATTGATCCCCTTGATCCCATTGAATTCCCCATTGATCCCATTGATTTCCCAATTGATCCCCTTGATCCCATTGAATTCCCCATTGATCCCATAGATTTCCCCATTGATCCCCTTGATCCCATTGAATTCTCCATTGATCCCATAGATTTCCCCATTGATGCCCTTGATCCCGTTGAATTCTCCATTGATCCCATAGATTTCCCCATTGATTCCCTTGATCCCATTGAATTCCCCATTGATCCCAATGATTTCCCCATTGATCCCCTTGATCCCATTGAATTCCCCATTGATCCCATAGATTTCCCCATTGATCCCATAGATTTCCCCATTGATCCCATTGATCCCATTGAATTCCCCATTGACCCATAGATGTCCCCGTTGAATTCCCCATTGATCCCATAGATCTCCCCATTGATCCCATAGGTTTCCCCATTGATCCCACAGACTTCCCCATTGATCCCTTAGATTTCCCCATTGATCACACAGACTTCCCCATTGATCCCATAGATTTCCCCATTGATCCCATAGATTTCCCCATTGATCCCATAGTTTTACCCATTGATCCCACAGATTTCCCCATTAATCCCATAGATTTCCCCATTGATCCCATAGATTTCCCCATTGATCACATATATTTCCCCATTGATCCCATAGATTTCCCCATTGATGCCCTTGATCCCATTGAATTCTCCATTGACCCCTTGGATTTCCCCATTGATCCCCTTGATCCCATTGAATTCCCCATTGATCCCATTGATTTCCCCATTGATCCCCTTGATCCCATTGAATTCCCCATTGATCCCATAGATTTCCCCATTGATCCCATAGATTCCCCATTGATCCCATTGATCCCATTGAATTCCACATTGATCCCATATATGTCCCCATTAAATTCCCCATTGATCCCATAGATCTCCCCATTGATCCCATAGGTTTCCCCATTGATCCCACAGACTTCCCCATTGATCCCTCAGATTTCCCCATTGATCACACAGACTCTCCATTGATCCCATAGATTTCCCCATTGATCCCATAGTTTTCCCCATTGATCCCATAGATTTCCCCATTGATCCCATAGATTTCCCCATTGATCCCATAGACTTCCCCATTGATCGCATAGATTTCCCCATTGATCCCACAGACTTCCCCATTGATCCCAAAGATTTCCCCATTGATCCCATGGATTTCCTCATTGATCCCATAGATTTCCCCATTGATCCCATAGATTTCCCCATTGATCCGACAGATTTCCCCATTTATCCCACAGACTTCCCCATTGATCCCATAGATTTCCCCATTGATCCCACAGACTTCCCCATTGATCCCATAGATTTCCCCATTGATCCCATAGATTTCCCCATTGATCCCATCGATTTCCCCATTGATCCCATCGATTTCCCCATTGATCACATAGACTTCCCCATTGATCCCATAGATTTCCCCATTGATCCCACAGACTTCCCCATTGATCCCATAGATTTCCCCATTGATCCCATAGATTTCCCCATTGATCCCATAGATTTCCCCATTGATCCCATAGATTTCCCCATTGATCACGTAGATTTCCCCATTTATCCCATAGATTTTCCCATTGATCCCACAGATTCCCCCATTGATACCATAGATTTCCCCATTGATCCATAGACTTCCCCATTGATCCCACAGATTTCCCCATTGATCACATAGATTTTCCCATTGATCCCACAGATTTCCCCATTGATCCCATAGATTTCACCCATTGATCCCATACATTTCCCCATTGATCCCGCAGACTTCCCCATTGATCCCATAGACTTCCGCATTGATCCCACAGACTTCCCCGTTGATCCCATAGATTTCCCCATTGATCGCACAGATTTCCCCATTGATCCCATAGATTTCCCCATTGATCCCATAGATTTCCCCTTTGATCCCATAGATTTCCCCATTGATCACATAGATATCCCCATTGATCCCATAGATTTCCCCATTGATCCCATAGATTTCCCCATTGATCCCATAGTTTTCCCCATTGATCCCATAGATTTCCCCATTGATCCCATAGATTTCCCCATTGACCCCATAGATTTTCCCATTGATCACATAGATTTCCCCATTGATCCCATAGACTTCCCCATTGATCGCATAGATTTCCCCATTGATCCCACAGACTTCCCCATTGATCCCAAAGATTTCCCCATTGTTCCCATAGATTTCCCCATTGATCCCATAGATTTCCCCATTGATCCCATAGATTTCCCCATTGATCCCATAGATTTCCCCATTGATCCGACAGATTTCCCCATTGATCCCATAGACTTCCCCATTGATCCCATAGATTTCCCCATTGATCCCACAGACTTCCCCATTGATCCCATAGATTTGCCCATTGATCCCATAGATTTCCCCATTGATCCCATAGATTTCCCCATTGATCCCACAGATTTCCCCATTGATCACGTAGATTTCCCCATTTATCCCATAGATTTCCCCATTGATCCCACAGATTCCCCCATTGATCCCATAGATTTCCCCATTGATCCATAGACTTCCCCATTGATCCCACAGATTTCCCCATTGATCCCATAGATTTCCCCATTGATCCCACGGATTTCCCCATTGATCCCATAGATTTCCCCATTGATCCCATACATTTCCCCATTGATCCTACAGACTTCCCCATTGATCACGTAGATTTCCCCATTTATCCCATAGATTTCCCCATTGATCCCACAGATTCCCCCATTGATCCCATAGATTTCCCCATTGATCCATAGACTTCCCCATTGATCCCACAGATTTCCCCATTGATCCCATAGATTTCCCCATTGATCCCATAGATTTCCCCTTTGATCCCATAGATTTCCCCATTGATCACATAGATTTCCCCATTGATCCCATAGATTTCCCGATTGATCCCATAGATTTCCCCATTGATTCCATAGATTTCCCCATTGATCCCATTGATCCCATTGAATTCCCCTTTGATCCCACTGAATTCCCCATTGATCCCCTTGATCCCACATGTTTCCCCATTGATCCCATAGATTTCCCCATTGATCCCAGAGATTTCCCCATTGATCCCATAGATTTCCCCATTGATCCCATAGATTTCCCCATTGATCACATTGATTTCTCCATTGATCCCCTTGATCCTATTGAATTCCCCATTGATACCATTGATTTCCCCATTGATCCCCTTGATCCCATTGAATTCCCCATTGATCCCATAGACTGCCCCATTGATCCCGTTGATCCCATTGAATTCCCCATTGATCCCATAGATTTCCCCATTGATCCCCTTGATCCCATTGAATTCCCCATTGATCCCATTGATTTCCTATTTGATCCACTTTATCCCATAGATTTCCCCATTGATCCCATGGATTTCCCCATTGACCCCATTGAATTCCACATTGATCCCATTGATTTCCCCATTGATCCCATAGATTTCCCCATTGATCCCACAGATTTCCCCATTGATCCCATAGATTGCTCCATTGATCCCATAGATTTCCCCATTGATCCCATAGATTTCCCCATTGATCCCATAGATTTCCCCATTGACCCCATAGATTTTCCCATTGATCACATAGATTTCCCCATTGATCCCATAGACTTCCCCATTGATCGCATAGATTTCCCCATTGATCCCACAGACTTCCCCATTGATCCCAAAGATTTCCCCATTGTTCCCATAGATTTCCCCATTGATCCCATAGATTTCCCCATTGATCCCATAGATTTCCCCATTGATCCCATAGATTTCCCCATTGATCCGACAGATTTCCCCATTGATCCCATAGACTTCCCCATTGATCCCATAGATTTCCCCATTGATCCCACAGACTTCCCCATTGATCCCATAGATTTGCCCATTGATCCCATAGATTTCCCCATTGATCCCATAGATTTCCCCATTGATCCCACAGATTTCCCCATTGATCACGTAGATTTCCCCATTTATCCCATAGATTTCCCCATTGATCCCACAGATTCCCCCATTGATCCCATAGATTTCCCCATTGATCCATAGACTTCCCCATTGATCCCACAGATTTCCCCATTGATCCCATAGATTTCCCCATTGATCCCACGGATTTCCCCATTGATCCCATAGATTTCCCCATTGATCCCATACATTTCCCCATTGATCCTACAGACTTCCCCATTGATCACGTAGATTTCCCCATTTATCCCATAGATTTCCCCATTGATCCCACAGATTCCCCCATTGATCCCATAGATTTCCCCATTGATCCATAGACTTCCCCATTGATCCCACAGATTTCCCCATTGATCCCATAGATTTCCCCATTGATCCCATAGATTTCCCCTTTGATCCCATAGATTTCCCCATTGATCACATAGATTTCCCCATTGATCCCATAGATTTCCCGATTGATCCCATAGATTTCCCCATTGATTCCATAGATTTCCCCATTGATCCCATTGATCCCATTGAATTCCCCTTTGATCCCACTGAATTCCCCATTGATCCCCTTGATCCCACATGTTTCCCCATTGATCCCATAGATTTCCCCATTGATCCCAGAGATTTCCCCATTGATCCCATAGATTTCCCCATTGATCCCATAGATTTCCCCATTGATCACATTGATTTCTCCATTGATCCCCTTGATCCTATTGAATTCCCCATTGATACCATTGATTTCCCCATTGATCCCCTTGATCCCATTGAATTCCCCATTGATCCCATAGACTGCCCCATTGATCCCGTTGATCCCATTGAATTCCCCATTGATCCCATAGATTTCCCCATTGATCCCCTTGATCCCATTGAATTCCCCATTGATCCCATTGATTTCCTATTTGATCCACTTTATCCCATAGATTTCCCCATTGATCCCATGGATTTCCCCATTGACCCCATTGAATTCCACATTGATCCCATTGATTTCCCCATTGATCCCATAGATTTCCCCATTGATCCCACAGATTTCCCCATTGATCCCATAGATTGCTCCATTGATCCCATAGATTTCCCCATTGATCCCATAGATTTCCCCATTGATCCCATAGATTTCCCCATTGATCCCATAGATTTCCCCATTGATCCCATAGATTTCCCCATTGATCCGGTTGATCCCATTGAATTCCCCATTGAACCCAGAGATTTCCCCATTGAATTCCCCATTGATCCCATAGATTTCCCCATTGATCCCATAGATTTCCCCATTGATCCCATAGATTTCCCCATTGATCCCATAGATTTCCCCATTGATCCCATTGATCCCATTGAATTCCCCATTGATCCCATAGATTTCCCCGTTGATCCCATAGATTTCCCCATTGATCCCATAGATTTCTCCATTGATCCCATAGATTTCCCCATTGATCCCATAGATTTCCCCATTGATCCCACAGACATTCCCATTGATCCCACAGACTTCCCCATTGATCCCACAGACTTCCCCATTGATCCCATAGATTTTCCCATTCATCCCATAGATTTTCCCATTGATCCCATAGATTTCCCCATTGATCCCATAGATTTCCCCATTGATCCCATAGATTTCCCCATTGATCCCACAGATTTCCCCATTGATCCCATAGATTTCCCCATTGATCCCATAGACTTTCCCATTGATCCCACAGATTTCCCCATTGATCCCATAGATTTCCCCATTGATCCCACAGATTTCCCCATTGATCCCACAGACTTCCCCATTGATCCCATAGACTTCCCCATTGATCCCACAGACTTCCCCATTGATCCCATAGATTTCCCCATTGATCCCACAGATTTCCCCATTGATCCCATAGATTTCCCCATTGATCCCATAGATTTCCCCATTGATCCCATAGATTTCCCCATTGATCCCATAGATTTCCCTATTGATCCCATAGATTTCCCCATTGAGCCCATAGATTTCCCCATTGATCCCATTGATCCCCTTGATCCAATTGAATTCCCCATTGATCCCATTGAATTCCCCATTGATCCCCTTGATCCCATTGAATTTCCCATTGATCCCATAGATTTCCCCATTGATCCCATAGATTTCCCCATTGACCCCATAGATTTCTCCATTGATCCCATAGATTTCTCCATTGATCCCATAGATTTCCCCATTGATCCCATTGAATTCCCCATTGATCCCATTGATGTCCCCATTGATCCCATTGAATTCCCCATTGAGCCCATAGATTTCCCCATAGATCCCGTTGATCCCATTGAATTCCCCATTGATCCCATAGATTTCCCCATTGATCCCCTTGGTCCCATTGAATTCCCCATTGATGCCATAGATTTCCACTTTGATCCCCTTGAACCCATTGAGTTCCCCATTGATCCCATAGATTTCCCCTTTGATCCCAAAGATTTCCCCATTGATCACATAGATTTCCCCATGGATCCGATAGATTTCCCCATTGATCCCATAGATTTCCCCATTGATCCCATAGATTTCCCCATTGATCCCGTTGATCCCATTGAATTCCCCTTTGATCCCACTGAATTCCCCATTGATCCCCTTGATCCCACATGTTTCCCCATTGATCCCATAGATTTCCCCATTGATCCCAGAGATTTCCCCATTGATCCCATAGATTTCCCCATTGATCCCCTTGATCCCATTGAATTCCCCATTGATCCCATAGATTTCCCCATTGATCCCCTTGATCCCATTGAATTACCCATTGATCCCATAGATTTCCCCATTGATCCCCTTGATCCCATTGAATTCCCCATTGATCCCATAGATTTCCCCATTGATCCCCTTGATCCCATTGAATTCCCCATTGATCCCATTGATTTCCCAATTGATCCCCTTGATCCCATTGAATTCCCCATTGATCCCATAGATTTCCCCATTGATCCCCTTGATCCCATTGAATTCTCCATTGATCCCATAGATTTCCCCATTGATGCCCTTGATCCCATTGAATTCTCCATTGATCCCATAGATTTCCCCATTGATCCCCTTGATCCCATTGAATTCCCCATTGATCCCATTGATTTCCCCATTGATCCCCTTGATCCCATTGAATTCCCCATTGATCCCATAGATTTCCCCATTGATCCCATAGATTTCCCCATTGATCCCATTGATCCCATTGAATTCCCCATTGATCCCATAGATGTCCCCATTGAATTCCCCATTGATCCCATAGATCTCCCCATTGATCCCACAGACCTCCCCATTGATCCCTTACATTTCCCCATTGATCACACAGACTTCCCCATTGATCCCATAGATTTCCCCATTGATCCCATAGATTTCCCCATTGATCCCATAGTTTTCCCCACTGATCCCATAGATTTCCCCATTGATCCCATAGATTTCCCCATTGATCTGATAGATTTCCCCATTGATCACATATATTTCCCCATTGATCCCATAGATTTCCCATTGATCCCATAGACTTCCCCATTGATCGCATAGATTTCCCCATTGATCCCACAGACTTCCCCATTAATCCCAAAGATTTCCCCATTGATCCCATAGATTTCCCCATTGATCCCATAGATTTCCCCATTGATCCCAATGATTTCCCCATTGATCCCATAGATTTCCCCATTGATCCGACAGATTTCCCCATTTATCCCACAGACTTCCCCATTGATTCCATAGATTTTCCCATTGATCCCACAGACTTCCCCATTGATCCCATAGATTTCCCCATTGATCCCATAGATTTCCCCATTGATCCCATAGATTTCCCCATTGATCCCATAGAGTTCCCCATTGATGCCATAGATTTCCCCATTGATCCCACAGACTTCCCCATTGATCCCATAGATTTCCCCTTTGATCCCATAGATTTCCCCTTGATCCCATAGATTTCCCCATTGATCCCATAGATTTCCCCATTGATCACGTAGATTTCCCCATTTATCCCATAGATTTCCCCATTGATCCCACAGATTCCCCCATTGATCCCATAGATTTCCCCATTGATCCATAGACTTCCCCATTGATCCCACAGATTTCCCCATTGATCCCATAGATTTCCCCATTGATCCCACAGATTTCCCCATTGATCCCATAGATTTCCCCATTGATCCCATACATTTCCCCATTGATCCCACAGACTTCCCCATTGATCCCATAGACTTCCGCATTGATCCCACAGACTTCCCCATTGATCCCACAGACTTCCCCATTGATCCCATAGATTTGCCCATTGATCCCATAGATTTCCCCATTGATCCCATAGATTTCCCCATTGATCCCACAGATTTCCCCATTGATCACGTAGATTTCCCCATTTATCCCATAGATTTCCCCATTGATCCCATAGATTTCCCCATTGATCCATAGACTTCCCCATTGATCCCACAGATTTCCCCATTGATCCCATAGATTTCCCCATTGATCCCACGGATTTCCCCATTGATCCCATAGATTTCCCCATTGATCCCATACATTTCCCCATTGATCCTACAGACTTCCCCATTGATCACGTAGATTTCCCCATTTATCCCATAGATTTCCCCATTGATCCCACAGATTACCCCATTGATCCCATAGATTTCCCCATTGATCCATAGACTTCCCCATTGATCCCATAGATTTCCCCATTGATCCCATAGACTTTCCCATTGATCCCACAGATTTCCCCATTGATCCCATAGATTTCCCCATTGATCCCACAGATTTCCCCATTGATCCCACAGACTTCCCCATTGATCCCATAGACTTCCCCATTGATCCCACAGACTTCCCCATTGATCCCATAGATTTCCCCATTGATCCCACAGATTTCCCCATTGATCCCATAGATTTCCCCATTGATCCCATAGATTTCCCCATTGATCCCATAGATTTCCCCATTGATCCCATAGATTTCCCTATTGATCCCATAGATTTCCCCATTGAGCCCATAGATTTCCCCATTGATCCCATTGATCCCCTTGATCCAATTGAATTCCCCATTGATCCCATTGAATTCCCCATTGATCCCCTTGATCCCATTGAATTTCCCATTGATCCCATAGATTTCCCCATTGATCCCATAGATTTCCCCATTGACCCCATAGATTTCTCCATTGATCCCATAGATTTCTCCATTGATCCCATAGATTTCCCCATTGATCCCATTGAATTCCCCATTGATCCCATTGATGTCCCCATTGATCCCATTGAATTCCCCATTGAGCCCATAGATTTCCCCATAGATCCCGTTGATCCCATTGAATTCCCCATTGATCCCATAGATTTCCCCATTGATCCCCTTGGTCCCATTGAATTCCCCATTGATGCCATAGATTTCCACTTTGATCCCCTTGAACCCATTGAGTTCCCCATTGATCCCATAGATTTCCCCTTTGATCCCAAAGATTTCCCCATTGATCACATAGATTTCCCCATGGATCCGATAGATTTCCCCATTGATCCCATAGATTTCCCCATTGATCCCATAGATTTCCCCATTGATCCCGTTGATCCCATTGAATTCCCCTTTGATCCCACTGAATTCCCCATTGATCCCCTTGATCCCACATGTTTCCCCATTGATCCCATAGATTTCCCCATTGATCCCAGAGATTTCCCCATTGATCCCATAGATTTCCCCATTGATCCCCTTGATCCCATTGAATTCCCCATTGATCCCATAGATTTCCCCATTGATCCCCTTGATCCCATTGAATTACCCATTGATCCCATAGATTTCCCCATTGATCCCCTTGATCCCATTGAATTCCCCATTGATCCCATAGATTTCCCCATTGATCCCCTTGATCCCATTGAATTCCCCATTGATCCCATTGATTTCCCAATTGATCCCCTTGATCCCATTGAATTCCCCATTGATCCCATAGATTTCCCCATTGATCCCCTTGATCCCATTGAATTCTCCATTGATCCCATAGATTTCCCCATTGATGCCCTTGATCCCATTGAATTCTCCATTGATCCCATAGATTTCCCCATTGATCCCCTTGATCCCATTGAATTCCCCATTGATCCCATTGATTTCCCCATTGATCCCCTTGATCCCATTGAATTCCCCATTGATCCCATAGATTTCCCCATTGATCCCATAGATTTCCCCATTGATCCCATTGATCCCATTGAATTCCCCATTGATCCCATAGATGTCCCCATTGAATTCCCCATTGATCCCATAGATCTCCCCATTGATCCCACAGACCTCCCCATTGATCCCTTACATTTCCCCATTGATCACACAGACTTCCCCATTGATCCCATAGATTTCCCCATTGATCCCATAGATTTCCCCATTGATCCCATAGTTTTCCCCACTGATCCCATAGATTTCCCCATTGATCCCATAGATTTCCCCATTGATCTGATAGATTTCCCCATTGATCACATATATTTCCCCATTGATCCCATAGATTTCCCATTGATCCCATAGACTTCCCCATTGATCGCATAGATTTCCCCATTGATCCCACAGACTTCCCCATTAATCCCAAAGATTT
This sequence comes from Somniosus microcephalus, assembly GCF_052327205.1. NCBI lineage: Eukaryota > Metazoa > Chordata > Chondrichthyes > Squaliformes > Somniosidae > Somniosus > Somniosus microcephalus. Next base: position 11,450,668 of record NC_141019.1, read on the forward strand.
CCCCATTGATCCCATAGATTTCCCCATTGATCCCATAGATTTCCCCATTGATCCCAATGATTTCCCCATTGATCCCATAGATTTCCCCATTGATCCGACAGATTTCCCCATTTATCCCACAGACTTCCCCATTGATTCCATAGATTTTCCCATTGATCCCACAGACTTCCCCATTGATCCCATAGATTTCCCCATTGATCCCATAGATTTCCCCATTGATCCCATAGATTTCCCCATTGATCCCATAGAGTTCCCCATTGATGCCATAGATTTCCCCATTGATCCCACAGACTTCCCCATTGATCCCATAGATTTCCCCTTTGATCCCATAGATTTCCCCTTGATCCCATAGATTTCCCCATTGATCCCATAGATTTCCCCATTGATCACGTAGATTTCCCCATTTATCCCATAGATTTCCCCATTGATCCCACAGATTCCCCCATTGATCCCATAGATTTCCCCATTGATCCATAGACTTCCCCATTGATCCCACAGATTTCCCCATTGATCCCATAGATTTCCCCATTGATCCCACAGATTTCCCCATTGATCCCATAGATTTCCCCATTGATCCCATACATTTCCCCATTGATCCCACAGACTTCCCCATTGATCCCATAGACTTCCGCATTGATCCCACAGACTTCCCCATTGATCCCACAGACTTCCCCATTGATCCCATAGATTTGCCCATTGATCCCATAGATTTCCCCATTGATCCCATAGATTTCCCCATTGATCCCACAGATTTCCCCATTGATCACGTAGATTTCCCCATTTATCCCATAGATTTCCCCATTGATCCCATAGATTTCCCCATTGATCCATAGACTTCCCCATTGATCCCACAGATTTCCCCATTGATCCCATAGATTTCCCCATTGATCCCACGGATTTCCCCATTGATCCCATAGATTTCCCCATTGATCCCATACATTTCCCCATTGATCCTACAGACTTCCCCATTGATCACGTAGATTTCCCCATTTATCCCATAGATTTCCCCATTGATCCCACAGATTACCCCATTGATCCCATAGATTTCCCCATTGATCCATAGACTTCCCCATTGATCCCACAGATTTCCCCATTGATCCCATAGATTTCCCCATTGATCCCATAGATTTCCCCTTTGATCCCATAGATTTCCCCATTGATCACATAGATTTCCCCATTGATCCCATAGATTTCCCGATTGATCCCATAGATTTCCCCATTGATTCCATAGATTTCCCCATTGATCCCATTGATCCCATTGAATTCCCCTTTGATCCCACTGAATTCCCCATTGATCCCCTTGATCCCACATGTTTCCCCATTGATCCCATAGATTTCCCCATTGATCCCAGAGATTTCCCCATTGATCCCATAGATTTCCCCATTGATCCCATAGATTTCCCCATTGATCACATTGATTTCTCCATTGATCCCCTTGATCCTATTGAATTCCCCATTGATACCATTGATTTCCCCATTGATCCCCTTGATCCCATTGAATTCCCCATTGATCCCATAGACTGCCCCATTGATCCCGTTGATCCCATTGAATTCCCCATTGATCCCATAGATTTCCCCATTGATCCCCTTGATCCCATTGAATTCCCCATTGATCCCATTGATTTCCTATTTGATCCACTTTATCCCATAGATTTCCCCATTGATCCCATGGATTTCCCCATGGACCCCATTGAATTCCACATTGATCCCATTGATTTCCCCATTGATCCCATAGATTTCCCCATTGATCCCACAGATTTCCCCATTGATCCCATAGATTGCTCCATTGATCCCATAGATTTCCCCATTGATCCCATAGATTTCCCCATTGATCCCATAGATTTCCCCATTGATCCCATAGATTTCCCCATTGATCCGGTTGATCCCATTGAATTCCCCATTGAACCCAGAGATTTCCCCATTGAATTCCCCATTGATCCCATAGATTTCCCCATTGATCCCATAGATTTCCCCATTGATCCCATAGATTTCCCCATTGATCCCATAGATTTCCCCATTGATCCCATTGATCCCATTGAATTCCCCATTGATCCCATAGATTTCCCCGTTGATCCCATAGATTTCCCCATTGATCCCATAGATTTCTCCATTGATCCCATAGATTTCCCCATTGATCCCATAGATTTCCCCATTGATCCCACAGACATTCCCATTGATCCCACAGACTTCCCCATTGATCCCACAGACTTCCCCATTGATCCCATAGATTTTCCCATTCATCCCATAGATTTTCCCATTGATCCCATAGATTTCCCCATTGATCCCATAGATTTCCCCATTGATCCCATAGATTTCCCCATTGATCCCACAGATTTCCCCATTGATCCCATAGATTTCCCCATTGATCCCATAGACTTTCCCATTGATCCCACAGATTTCCCCATTGATCCCATAGATTTCCCCATTGATCCCACAGATTTCCCCATTGATCCCACAGACTTCCCCATTGATCCCATAGACTTCCCCATTGATCCCACAGACTTCCCCATTGATCCCATAGATTTCCCCATTGATCCCACAGATTTCCCCATTGATCCCATAGATTTCCCCATTGATCCCATAGATTTCCCCATTGATCCCATAGATTTCCCCATTGATCCCATAGATTTCCCTATTGATCCCATAGATTTCCCCATTGAGCCCATAGATTTCCCCATTGATCCCATTGATCCCCTTGATCCCATTGAATTCCCCATTGATCCCATTGAATTCCCCATTGATCCCCTTGATCCCATTGAATTCCCCATTGATCCCATAGATTTCCCCATTGATCCCATAGATTTCCCCATTGATCCCATAGATTTCTCCATTGATCCCATAGATTTCTCCATTGATCCCATAGATTTCCCCATTGATCCCATTGATCCCATTGAATTCCCCATTGATCCCATTGATGTCCCCATTGATCCCATTGAATTCCCCATTGAGCCCATAGATTTCCCCATAGATCCCCTTGATCCCATTGAATTCCCCATTGATCCCATAGATTTCCCCATTGATCCCCTTGGTCCCATTGAATTCCCCATTGATGCCATAGATTTCCACTTTGATCCCCTTGATCCCATTGAGTTCCCCATTGATCCCATAGATTTCCCCTTTGATCCCAAAGATTTCCCCATTGATCACATAGATTTCCCCATGGATCCGATAGATTTCCCCATTGATCCCATAGATTTCCCCATTGATCCCATAGATTTCCCCATTGATCCCGTTGATCCCATTGAATTCCCCTTTGATCCCACTGAATTCCCCATTGATCCCCTTGATCCCACATGTTTCCCCATTGATCCCATAGATTTCCCCATTGATCCCAGAGATTTCCCCATTGATCCCATAGATTTCCCCATTGATCCCCTTGATCCCATTGAATTCCCCATTGATCCCATAGATTTCCCCATTGATCCCCTTGATCCCATTGAATTACCCATTGATCCCATAGATTTCCCCATTGATCCCCTTGATCCCATTGAATTCCCCATTGATCCCATAGATTTCCCCATTGATCCCCTTGATCCCATTGAATTCCCCATTGATCCCATTGATTTCCCAATTGATCCCCTTGATCCCATTGAATTCCCCATTGATCCCATAGATTTCCCCATTGATCCCCTTGATCCCATTGAATTCTCCATTGATCCCATAGATTTCCCCATTGATGCCCTTGATCCCATTGAATTCTCCATTGATCCCATAGATTTCCCCATTGATCCCCTTGATCCCATTGAATTCCCCATTGATCCCATTGATTTCCCCATTGATCCCCTTGATCCCATTGAATTCCCCATTGATCCCATAGATTTCCCCATTGATCCCATAGATTTCCCCATTGATCCCATTGATCCCATTGAATTCCCCATTGATCCCATAGATGTCCCCATTGAATTCCCCATTGATCCCATAGATCTCCCCATTGATCCCACAGACTTCCCCATTGATCCCTTACATTTCCCCATTGATCACACAGACTTCCCCATTGATCCCATAGATTTCCCCATTGATCCCATAGATTTCCCCATTGATCCCATAGTTTTCCCCATTGATCCCATAGATTTCCCCATTGATCCCATAGATTTCCCCATTGATCTGATAGATTTCCCCATTGATCACATATATTTCCCCATTGATCCCATAGATTTCCCATTGATCCCATAGACTTCCCCATTGATCGCATAGATTTCCCCATTGATCCCACAGACTTCCCCATTAATCCCAAAGATTTCCCCATTGATCCCATAGATTTCCCCATTGATCCCATAGATTTCCCCATTGATCCCAATGATTTCCCCATTGATCCCATAGATTTCCCCATTGATCCGACAGATTTCCCCATTTATCCCACAGACTTCCCCATTGATTCCATAGATTTTCCCATTGATCCCACAGACTTCCCCATTGATCCCATAGATTTCCGCATTGATCCCATAGATTTCCCCATTGATCCCATAGATTTCCCCATTGATCCCATAGAGTTCCCCATTGATGCCATAGATTTCCCCATTGATCCCACAGACTTCCCCATTGATCCCATAGATTTCCCCTTTGATCCCATAGATTTCCCCTTGATCCCATAGATTTCCCCATTGATCCCATAGATTTCCCCATTGATCCCACAGATTCCCCCATTGATCCCATAGATTTCCCCATTGATCCATAGACTTCCCCATTGATCCCACAGATTTCCCCATTGATCCCATAGATTTCCCCATTGATCCCACAGATTTCCCCATTGATCCCATAGATTTCCCCATTGATCCCATACATTTCCCCATTGATCCCACAGACTTCCCCATTGATCCCATAGACTTCCGCATTGATCCCACAGACTTCCCCATTGATCCCATAGATTTCCCCATTGATCGCACAGATTTCCCCCTTGATCCCATAGATTTCCCCATTGATCCCATAGATTTCCCCATTGATCCCATAGATTTCCCCATTGATCCCATAGATTTCCCCATTGATCACGTAGATTTCCCCATTTATCCCATAGATTTCCCCATTGATCGCACAGATTCCCCCATTGATCCCATAGATTTCCCCATTGATCCATAGACTTCCCCATTGATCCCACAGATTTCCCCATTGATCACATAGATTTTCCCATTGATCCCATAGATTTCCCCATTGATCCCATAGATTTCCCCATTGATCCCATACATTTCCCCATTGATCCCGCAGACTTCCCCATTGATCCCATAGAATTCCGCATTGATCCCACAGACTTCCCCGTTGATCCCATAGATTTCCCCATTGATCGCACAGATTTCCCCATTGATCCCATAGATTTCCCCATTGATCCCATAGATTTCCCCTTTGATCCCATAGATTTCCCCATTGATCACATAGATTTCCCCATTGATCCCATAGATTTCCCCATTGATCCCATAGATTTCCCCATTGATCCCATAGTTTTCCCCATTGATCCCAAAGATTTCCCCATTGATCCCATAGATTTCCCCATTGATCCCATAGATTTCCCCATTGATCACATAGATTTCCCCATTGATCCCATAGACTTCCCCATTGATCGCATAGATTTCCCCATTGATCCCACAGACTTCCCCATTGATCCCAAAGATTTCCCCATTGTTCCCATAGATTTCCCCATTGATCCCATAGATTTCCCCATTGATCCCATAGATTTCCCCATTGATCCCATAGATTTCCCGATTGATCCCATAGATTTCCCCATTGATCCCATAGATTTCCCCATTGATCCCATTGATCCCATTGAATTCCCCTTTGATCCCACTGAATTCCCCATTGATCCCCTTGATCCCACATGTTTCCCCATTGATCCCATTGATTTCCCCATTGATCCCAGAGATTTCCCCATTGATCCCATAGATTTCCCCATTGATCCCATAGATTTCCCCATTGATCCCATTGATTTCTCCATTGATCCCCTTGATCCTATTGAATTCCCCATTGATCCCATTGATTTCCCCATTGATCCCCTTGATACCATTGAATTCCCCATTGATCCCATAGATTTCCCCATTGATCCCCTTGATCCCATAGATTTCCCCATTGATCCCATAGATTTCCCCATTTATCCCATTGAGCCCATTGAATTCCCCATTGATCCCATAGATTTCCCCATTGATCCCATAGATTTCCCCATTGATCCCATAGATTTCCGCATTGACCCCATTGATCCCATTGAATTCCCCATTGATCCCATAGATTTCCCCATTGATCCCATTGAATTCCCCATTGATCCCATTGATTCCCCTTTGAACCCATAGATTTCCCCATTGATCCCATAGATTTCCCCATTGATCCCCTTGATCCCATTGAATTCCCCATTGATCCCATAGATTTCCCCATTGATCCCATTGAATTCCCCATTGACCCCATAGATTTCCCCATTGATCCCCTTGATCCCATTGAATTCCCCATTGATCCCATAGACTGCCCCATTGATCCCGTTGATCCCATTGAATTCCCCATTGATCCCATAGATTTCCCCATTGACCCCCTTGATCCCATTGAATTCCCCATTGATCCCATTGATTTCCTATTTGATCCCCTTTATCCCATAGATTTCCCCATTGATCCCATGGATTTCCCCATTGACCCCATTGAATTCCACATTGATCCCATTGATTTCCCCATTGATCCCATAGATTTCCCCATTGATCCCACAGATTTCCCCATTGATCCCATAGATTTCTCCATTGATCCCATAGATTTCCCCATTGATACCATAGATTTCCCCATTGATCCCATAGATTTCCCCATTGATCCCATAGATTTCCCCATTGATCCCATATATTTCCCTATTGATCACATAGATATCCACATTGATCCCATAGATTTCCCCATTGATCCTATTGATCCCCTTGATCCCATTGAATTCCCCATTGATCCCATTGAATTCCCCATTGATCCCCTTGATCCCATTGAATTCCCCATTGATCCCATAGATTTCCCCATTGATCCCATAGATTTCCCCATTGATCCCATAGATTTCCCCATTGATCCCACAGATTTCCCCATTGATCCCATAGATTTCCCCATTGATCCCACAGATTTCCCCATTGATCCCACAGACTTCCCCATTGATCCCATAGACTTCCCCATTGATCCCACAGACTTCCCCATTGATCCCATAGATTTCCCCATTGATCCCACAGATTTCCCCATTGATCCCATAGATTTCCCCATTGACCCCATAGATTTCCCCATTGATCCCATAGATTTCCCCATTGATCGCATGGATTTCCCTATTGATCCCATAGATTTCCCCATTGAGCCCATAGATTTCCCCATTGATCCCATTGATCCCCTTGATCCCATTGAATTCCCCATTGATCCCATTGAATTCCCCATTGATCCCCTTGATCCCATTGAATTCCCCATTGATCCCATAGATTTCCCCATTGATCCCATAGATTTCCCCATTGATCCCATAGATTTCCCCATTGATCCCATAGATTTCTCCATTGATCCCATAGATTTCCCCATTGATCCCATTGATCCCATTGAATTCCCCATTGATCCCATAGATTTCCCCATTGATTACATTGAATTCCCCATTGAGCCCATAGATTTCCCCATTGATCCCCTTGATCCCATTGAATTCCCCATTGATCCCATAGATTTCCCCATTGATCCCCTTGATCCCATTGAATTCCCCATTGATCCCATAGATTTCCACATTGATCCCCTTGATCCCATTGAATTCCCCATTGATTCCATTGATTTCCCCATTGATCCTCTTGATCCCATTGAATTCCCCATTGATCCCATAGATTTCCCCATTCATCCCCTTGATCCCATTGAATTCCCCATTGATCCCATTGATTTCTCCATTGATCCCCTTGATCCCATTGAATTCCCCATTGATCCCATTGATTTCCCCATTGATCCCCTTGATCCCATTGAATTCCCCATTGATCCCATAGATTTCCCATTGATCCCCTTGATCCTATTGAATTCCCCATTGATCCCATAGATTTCCCCATTGATCCCCTTGATCCCATTGAATTCCCCATTGATCCCATAGATCTCCCCATTGATCCCTTTGATCCCATTGAATTCCCCATTGATCCAATTGATTTCCCAATTGATCCCCTTGATCCCATTGAATTCCCCATTGATCCCATTGTTTTCCCCATTGATCCCCTTGATCCCATTGAATTCCCCATTGATCCCATTGATTTCCCAATTGATCCCCTTGATCCCATTGAATTCCCCATTGATCCCATAGATTTCCCCATTGATCCCCTTGATCCCATTGAATTCTCCATTGATCCCATAGATTTCCCCATTGATGCCCTTGATCCCATTGAATTCTCCATTGATCCCATAGATTTCCCCATTGATCCCCTTGATCCCATTGAATTCCCCATTGATCCCATTGATTTCCCCATTGATCCCCTTGATCCCATTGATCCCATTGAATTCCCCATTGATCCCATAGATTTCCACATTGAAGTCCCCATTGATCCCATAGATCTCCCCATTGATCCCATAGGTTTCCCCAGTGATCCCACGGACTTCCCCATTGATCCCTTAGATTTCCCCATTGATCACACAGACTTCCCCATTGATCCCATAGATTTCCCCATTGATCCCATAGATTTCCCCATTGATCCCATAGTTTTCCCCATTGATCCCATATATTTCCCCATTGATCCCATAGATTTCCCCATTGATCCCATAGATTTCCCCATTGATCCCATAGATTTCCCCATTGATCCCATAGATTTCCCCACTGATCCCATAGACTTCCCCATTGATCCCATAGATTTCCCCATTGATCCCACAGACTTCCCCATTGATCCCATAGATTTCCCCATTGATCCCATAGATTTCCCCATTGATCCCATAGATTTCCCCATTGATCCCATCGATTTCCCCATTGATCACGTAGATTTCCCCATTTATCCCATAGATTTCCCCATTGATCCCACAGATTCCCCCATTGATCCCATAGATTTCCCCATTGATCCATTGACTTCCCCATTGATCCCACAGATTTCCCCATTGATCCCATAGATTTCCCCATTGATCCCACAGATTTCCCCATTGATCCCATACATTTCCCCATTGATCCCACAGACTTCCCCATTGATCCCATAGACTTCCGCATTGATCCCACAGACTTCCCCATTGATCCCATAGATTTCCCCATTGATCCCACAGATTTCCCCATTGATCCCATAGATTTCCCCATTGATCCCATAGATTTCCCCTTTGATCCCATAGATTTCCCGATTGATCACATAGATTTCCCCATTGATCCCATATATTTCCCCATTGACCCCATAGATTTCCCCATTGATCCCATAGATTTCCCCATTGATCCCATTGATCCCATTGAATTCCCCATTGATCCCACTGAATTCCCCATTGATCCCCTTGATCCCACAGGTTTCCCCATTGATCCCATAGATTTCCCCATTGCTCCCATAGATTTCCCCATTGATCCCATTGATTTCTCCATTGATCCCCTTGATCCTATTGAATTCCCCATTGATCCCATTGATTTCCGCATTGATCCCCTTGATTCCATTGAATTCCCCATTGATCCCATAGATTTCCCCATTGATCCCCTTGATCTCATAGATTTCCCCATTGATCCCATAGATTTCCCCATTGATCCCATAGGTTTCCCCATTGATCCCATAGATTTCCCCATTGATCCCATTGATCCCATTGAATTCCCCATTGATCCCACTGAATTCCCCATTGATCCCCTTGATCCCACAGGTTTCCCCATTGATCCCATAGATTTCCCCATTGATCCCATAGATTTCCCCATTGATCCCATAGATTTCCCCATTGATCCCATAGATTTTCCCATTGATCCCATTGATTTCTCCATTGATCCCCTTGATCCGATTGAATTCCCCATTGATCCCATTGATTTCCCCATTGATCCCCTTGATCCCATTGAATTCCCCATTGATCCCATAGATTTCCCCATTGATCCCCTTGATCCCATAGATTTCCCCATTGATCCCATATATTTCCCCATTGATCCCATTGAATTCCCCATTGATCCCATAGATTTCCCCATTGATCCCATAGATTCCCCCATTGATCCCATAGATTTCCCCATTGACTCCATTGATCCCATTGAATTCCCCATTGATCCCATAGATTTCCCCATTGATCCCATTGAATTCACCATTGATCCCATTGATTTCTCCATTGATCCCCTTGATCCCATTGAATTCCCCATTGATCCCATTGATTTCCCCATTGATCCCCTTGATCCCATTGAATTCCCCATTGATCCCATAGATTTCCCCATTGATCCCCTTGATCCCATTGAATTCCCCATTGATCCCATAGATTTGCACATTGATCCCCTTGATCCCATTGAATTCCCCATTGATCCCATTGATTTCCCCATTGATCCTCTTGATCCCATTGAATTCCCCATTGATCCCATAGATTTCCCCATTCATCCCCTTGATCCCATTGAATTCCCCATTGATCCCATTGATTTCTCCATTGATCCCCTTGATCCCATTGAATTCCCCATTGATCCCATTGATTTCCCCATTGATCCCCTTGATCCCATTGAACTCCCCATTGATCCCATAGATTTCCCATTGATCCCCTTGATCCTATTGAATTCCCCATTGATCCCATAGATTTCCCCATTGATCCCCTTGATCCCATTGAATTCCCCATTGATCCCATAGATCTCCCCATTGATCCCTTTGATCCCATTGAATTCCCCATTGATCCAATTGATTTCCCAATTGATCCCCTTGATCCCATTGAATTCCCCATTGATCCCATTGATTTCCCCATTGATCCCCTTGATCCCATTGAATTCTCCATTGATCCCATTGATTTCCCAATTGATCCCCTTGATCCCATTGAATTCCCCATTGATCCCATAGATTTCCCCATTGATCCCCTTGATCCCATTGAATTCTCCATTGATCCCATAGATTTCCCCATTGATGCCCTTGATCCCATTGAATTCTCCATTGATCCCATAGATTTCCCCATTGATCCCCTTGATCCCATTGAATTCCCCATTGATCCCATTGATTTCCCCATTGATCCCCTTGATCCCATTTAATTCCCCATTGATCCCATAGATTACCCATTGATCCCATAGATTTCCCCATTGAACCCATTGATCCCATTGAATTCCCCATTGATCCCATAGATTTCCACATTGAAGTCCCCATTGATCCCATAGATCTCCCCATTGATCCCATAGGTTTCCCCATTGATCCCACGGACTTCCCCATTGATCCCTTAGATTTCCCCATTGATCACACAGACTTCCCCATTGATCCCATAGATTTCCCCATTGATCCCATAGATTTCCCCATTGATCCCATAGTTTTCCCCATTGATCCCATATATTTCCCCATTGATCCCATAGATTTCCCCATTGATCCCATAGATTTCCCCATTGATCACATATATTTCCCCATTGATCCCATAGATTTCCCCATTGATCCCATAGACTTCCCCATTGATCACATAGATTTCCCCATTGATCCCACAGACTTCCCCATTGATCCCATAGATTTCCCCATTGATCCCATAGATTTCCCAATTGATCCCATAGATTTCCCCATTGATCCCATAGATTTCCCCATTGATCCCATAGATATCCCCATTGATCACATATATTTCCCCATTGATCCCATAGATTTCCCCATTGATCCCATAGACTTCCCCATTGATCGCATAGATTTACCCATTGATCCCACAGACTTCCCCATTGATCCCATAGATTTCTCCATTGATCCCATAGATTTCCCCATTGATCCCATAGATTTCCCCATTGATCCCATAGGTTTCCCCATTGATCCGACAGATTTCCCCATTTATCCCACAGACTTCCCCATTGATCCCAAAGATTTCCCCATTGATCCCACAGACTTCCCCATTGATCCCATAGATTTCCCCATTGATCCCATAGATTTCCCCATTGATCCCATAGATTTCCCCACTGATCCCATAGACTTCCCCATTGATCCCATAGATTTCCCCATTGATCCCACAGACTTCCCCATTGATCCCATAGATTTCCCCATTGATCCCATAGATTTCCCCATTAATCCCATAGATTTCCCCATTGATCCCTTCGATTTCCCCATTGATCACGTAGATTTCCCCATTTATCCCATAGATTTCCCCATTGATCCCACAGATTCCCCCATTGATCCCATAGATTTCCCCATTGATCCATAGACTTCCCCATTGATCCCACAGATTTCCCCATTGATCCCATAGATTTCCCCATTGATCCCACAGATTTCCCCATTGATCCCATAGATTTCCCCATTGATCCCATACATTTCCCCATTGATCCCACAGACTTCCCCATTGATCCCATAGACTTCCGCATTGATCCCACAGACTTCCCCATTGATCCCATAGATTTCCCCATTGATCCCACAGATTTCCCCATTGATCCCATAGATTTCCCCATTGATCCCATAGATTTCCCCTTTGATCCCATAGATTTCCCCATTGATCACATAGATTTCCCCATTGATCCCATATATTTCCCCATTGATCCCATAGATTTCCCCATTGATTCCATAGATTTCCCCATTGATCCCATTGATCCCATTGAATTCCCCATTGATCCCACTGAATTCCCCATTGATCCCCTTGATCCCACAGGTTTCCCCATTGATCCCATAGATTTCCCCATTGATCCCATAGATTTCCACATTGATCCCATAGATTTCCCCATTGATCCCATTGATTTCTCCATTGATCCCCTTGATCCTATTGAATTCCCCATTGATCCCATTGATTTCCCCATTGATCCCCTTGATCCCATTGAATTCCCCATTGATCCCATAGATTTCCCCATTGATCCCCTTGATCCCATAGATTTCCCCATTGATCCCATAGATTTCCCCATTGATCCCATAGATTTCCCCATTGATCCCATTGATCCCATTGAATTCCCCATTGATCCCACTGAATTCCCCATTGATCCCCTTGATCCCACAGGTTTCCCCATTGATCCCATAGATTTCCCCATTGATCCCATAGATTTCCCCATTGATCCCATAGATTTCCCCATTGATCCCATAGATTTTCCCATTGATCCCATGGATTTCTCCATTGATCCCCTTGATCCGATTGAATTCCCCATTGATCCCATTGATTTCCCCATTGATCCCCTTGATCCCATTGAATTCCCCATTGATCCCATAGATTTCCCCATTGATCCCCTTGATCCCATAGATTTCCCCATTGATCCCATATATTTCCCCATTGATCCCATTGAATTCCCCATTGATCCCATAGATTTCCCCATTGATCCCATAGATTCCCCCATTGATCCCATAGATTTCCCCATTGACTCCATTGATCCCATTGAATTCCCCATTGATCCCATAGATTTCCCCATTGATCCCATTGAATTCCCCATTGATCCCATTGATTTCTCCATTGATCCCCTTGATCCCATTGAATTCCCCATTGATCCCATTGATTTCCCCATTGATCCCCTTGATCCCATTGAATTCCCCATTGATCCCATAGATTTCCCCATTGATCCCCTTGATCCCATTGAATTCCCCATTGATCCCATAGATTTGCACATTGATCCCCTTGATCCCATTGAATTCCCCATTGATCCCATTGATTTCCCCATTGATCCTCTTGATCCCATTGAATTCCGCATTGATCCCATAGATTTCCCCATTCATCCCCTTGATCCCATTGAATTCCCCATTGATCCCATTGATTTCTCCATTGATCCCCTTGATCCCATTGAATTCCCCATTGATCCCATTGATTTCCCAATTGATCCCCTTGATCCCATTGAATTCCCCATTGATCCCATAGATTTCCCATTGATCCCCTTGATCCTATTGAATTCCCCATTGATCCCATAGATTTCCCCATTGATCCCCTTGATCCCATTGAATTCCCCATTGATCCCATAGATCTCCCCATTGATCCCTTTGATCCCATTGAATTCCCCATTGATCCAATTGATTTCCCAATTGATCCCCTTGATCCCATTGAATTCCCCATTGATCCCATTGATTTCCCCATTGATCCCCTTGATCCCATTGAATTCCCCATTGATCCCATTGATTTCCCCATTGATCCCCTTGATCCCATTGAATTCTCCATTGATCCCATAGATTTCCCCATTGATGCCCTTGATCCCTTTGAATTCTCCATTGATCCCATAGATTTCCCCATTGATCCCCTTGATCCCATTGAATTCCCCATTGATCCCATTGATTTCCCCATTGATCCCCTTGATCCCATTTAATTCCCCATTGATCCCATAGATTACCCATTGATCCCATAGATTTCCCCATTGATCCCATTGATCCCATTGAATTCCCCATTGATCCCATAGATTTCCACATTGAAGTCCCCATTGATCCCATAGATCTCCCCATTGATCCCATAGGATTCCCCATTGATCCCACGGACTTCCCCATTGATCCCTTAGATTTCCCCATTGATCACACAGACTTCCCCATTGATCCCATAGATTTCCCCATTGATTCCATAGATTTCCCCATTGATCCCATAGTTTTCCCCATTGATCCCATAGATTTCCCCATTGATCCCATAGATTTCCCCATTGATCCCATAGATTTCCCCATTGATCACATATATTTCCCCATTGATCCCATAGATTTCCCCATTGATCCCATAGACTTCCCCATTGATCACATAGATTTCCCCATTGATCCCACAGACTTCCCCATTGATCCCATAGATTTCCCCATTGATCCCATAGATTTCCCAATTGATCCCATAGATTTCCCCATTGATCCCATAGATTTCCCCATTGATCCCATTGATATCCCCATTGATCACATATATTTCCCCATTGATCCCATAGATTTCCCCATTGATCCCATAGACTTCCCCATTGATCGCATAGATTTACCCATTGATCCCACAGACTTCCCCATTGATCCCATAGAATTCTCCATTGATCCCATAGATTTCCCCATTGATCCCATAGATTTCCCCATTGATCCCATAGGTTTCCCCATTGATCCGACAGATTTCCCCATTTATCCCACAGACTTCCCCATTGATCCCATAGATTTCCCCATTGATCCCACAGACTTCCCCATTGATCCCATAGATTTCCCCATTGATCCCATAGATTTCCCAATTGATCCCATAGATTTCCCCACTGATCCCATAGACTTCCCCATTGATCCCATAGACTTCCGCATTGATCCCATAGATTTCCCCATTGATCCCATAGATTTCCCCATTGATCCCATAGATTTCCCCATTGATCCCATCGATTTCCCCATTGATCACGTAGATTTCCCCATTTATCCCATAGATTTCCCCATTGATCCCACAGATTCCCCCATTGATCCCATAGATTTCCCCATTGATCCATAGACTTCCCCATTGATCCCACAGATTTCCCCATTGATCCCATAGATTTCCCCATTGATCCCATAGATTCCCCCATTGATCCCATAGATTTCCCCATTGACTCCATTGATCCCATTGAATTCCCCATTGATCCCATAGATTTCCCCATTGATCCCATTGAATTCCCCATTGATCCCATTGATTTCTCCATTGATCCCCTTGATCCCATTGAATTCCCCATTGATCCCATTGATTTCCCCATTGATCCCCTTGATCCCATTGAATTCCCCATTGATCCCATAGATTTCCCCATTGATCCCCTTGATCCCATTGAATTCCCCATTGATCCCATAGATTTGCACATTGATCCCCTTGATCCCATTGAATTCCCCATTGATCCCATTGATTTCCCCATTGATCCTCTTGATCCCATTGAATTCCCCATTGATCCCATAGATTTCCCCATTCATCCCCTTGATCCCATTGAATTCCCCATTGATCCCATTGATTTCTCCATTGATCCCCTTGATCCCATTGAATTCCCCATTGATCCCATTGATTTCCCCATTGATCCCCTTGATCCCATTGAATTCCCCATTGATCCCATAGATTTCCCATTGCTCCCCTTGATCCTATTGAATTCCCCATTGATCCCATAGATTTCCCCATTGATCCCCTTGATCCCATTGAATTCCCCATTGATCCCATAGATCTCCCCATTGATCCCTTTGATCCCATTGAATTCCCCATTGATCCAATTGATTTCCCAATTGATCCCCTTGATCCCATTGAATTCCCCATTGATCCCATTGATTTCCCCATTGATCCCCTTGATTCCATTGAATTCCCCATTGATCCCATTGATTTCCCAATTGATCCCCTTGATCCCATTGAATTCCCCATTGATCCCATAGATTTCCCCATTGATCCCCTTGATCCCATTGAATTCTCCATTGATCCCATAGATTTCCCCATTGATGCCCTTGATCCCTTTGAATTCTCCATTGATCCCATAGATTTCCCCATTGATCCCCTTGATCCCATTGAATTCCCCATTGATCCCATTGATTTCCCATTGATCCCCTTGATCCCATTTAATTCCCCATTGATCCCATAGATTACCCATTGATCCCATAGATTTCCCCATTGATCCCATTGATCCCATTGAATTCCCCATTGATCCATAGATTTCCACATTGAAGTCCCCATTGATCCCATAGATCTCCCCATTGATCCCATAGGATTCCCCATTGATCCCACGGACTTCCCCATTGATCCCTTAGATTTCCCCATTGATCACACAGACTTCCCCATTGATCCCATAGATTTCCCATTGATTCCATAGATTTCCCCATTGATCCCATAGTTTTCCCCATTGATCCCATAGATTTCCCCATTGATCCCATAGATTTCCCCATTGATCCCATAGACTTCCCCATTGATCACATAGATTTCCCCATTGATCCCACAGACTTCCCCATTGATCCCATAGATTTCCCCATTGATCCCATAGATTTCCCAATTGATCCATAGATTTCCCCATTGATCCCATAGATTTCCCCATTGATCCCATTGATATCCCCATTGATCACATATATTTCCCCATTGATCCCATAGATTTCCCATTGATCCCATAGACTTCCCCATTGATCGCATAGATTTACCCATTGATCCCACAGACTTCCCCATTGATCCCATAGATTTCTCCATTGATCCCATAGATTTCCCCATTGATCCCATAGATTTCCCCATTGATCCCATAGGTTTCCCCATTGATCCGACAGATTTCCCCATTTATCCCACAGACTTCCCCATTGATCCCATAGATTTCCCCATTGATCCCACAGACTTCCCCATTGATCCCATAGATTTCCCCATTGATCCCATAGATTTCCCCATTGATCCCATAGATTTCCCCACTGATCCATAGACTTCCCCATTGATCCCATAGATTTCCCCATTGATCCCACAGACTTCCCCATTGATCCCATAGATTTCCCCATTGATCCCATAGATTTCCCCATTGATCCCATAGATTTCCCCATTGATCCCATCGATTTCCCCATTGATCACGTAGATTTCCCCATTTATCCCATAGATTTCCCCATTGATCCCACAGATTCCCCATTGATCCCATAGATTTCCCCATTGATCCATAGACTTCCCCATTGATCCCACAGATTTCCCCATTGATCCCATAGATTTCCCCATTGATCCCACAGATTTCCCCATTGATCCCATAGATTTCCCCATTGATCCCATACATTTCCCCATTGATCCCACAGACTTCCCATTGATCCCATAGATTCCGCATTGATCCCACAGACTTCCCCATTGATCCATAGATTTCCCCATTGATCCCACAGATTTCCCCATTGATCCCATAGATTTCCCCATTGATCCCATAGATTTCCCCTTTGATCCCATAGATTTCCCCATTGATCACATAGATTTCCCCATTGATCCCATATATTTCCCCATTGATCCCATAGATTTCCCCATTGATCCCATAGATTTCCCCATTGATCCCATTGATCCCATTGAATTCCCCATTGATCCCACTGAGTTCCCCATTGATCCCTTGATCCCACCGGTTTCCCCATTGATCCCATAGATTTCCCCATTGATCCATAGATTTCCCCATTGATCCCATAGATTTCCCCATTGATCCCATTGATTTCTCCATTGATCCCCTTGATCCTATTGAATTCCCCATTGATCCATTGATTTCCCCATTGATCCCCTTGATCCCATTGAATTCCCCATTGATCCCATATATTTCCCCATTGATCCCCTTGATCCATAGATTTCCCCATTGATCCCATAGATTTCCCCATTGATCCCATAGATTTCCCCATTGATCCCATAGATTTCCCATTGATCCCATTGATCCCATTGAATTCCCCATTGATCCCACTGAATTCACCATTGATCCCCTTGATCCCACAGGTTTCCCCATTGATCCCATAGATTTCCCCATTGATCCCATAGATTTCCCCATTGATCCCATAGATTTCCCCATTGACCCCATTGATTTCTCCATTGATCCCCTTGAACCGATTGAATTCCCCATTGATCCCATTGATTTCCCCATTGATCCCCTTGATCCCATTGAATTCCCCATTGATCCCATAGATTTCCCCATTGATCCCCTTGATCCCATAGATTTCCCCATTGATCCCATATATTTCCCCATTGATCCCATTGAATTCCCCATTGATCCCATAGATTTCCCCATTGATCCCATAGGTTCCCCCATTGATCCCATAGATTTCCCCATTGACCCCATTGATCCCATTGAATTCCCCATTGATCCCATAGATTTCCCCATTGATCCCATTGAATTCCCCATTGCTCCCATTGATTTCCCCTTTGAACCCATAGATTTCCCCATTGATCCCATAGATTTCCCCATTGATCCCCTTGATCCCATTGAATTCCCCATTGATCCCATAGATTTCCCCATTGATCCCCTTGATCCCATTGAATTCCCCATTGATCCCATTGATTTCCCCATTGATCCCCTTGATCCCATTGAAATCCCCATTGGTCCCATAGATTTCCCCATTGATCCCCTTGATCCCAATAAATTCCCCATTGATCCCATTGATTTCCCAATTGATCCCCTTGATCCCATTGAATTCCCCATTGAACCCATTGATTTCCCCATTGATCCCCTTGATCCCATTGAATCCCCATTGATCCCCTTTATCCCATTGAATTCCCCATTGAATTCCCCATTGAACCCCTTTATCCCATTGAATTCCCTATTGATCCACTTTATCCCATTGAATTCCCTATTGATCCCCTTAATCCCATTGAATCCCCATTGATCCCCTTAATCCCATTGAATCCTCCATTGATCCCCTTTTTCCCACTGAATCCCCCATTGATCCCATTGAATTCCCCAATGATCCCATTGAATTTCTGATTAATCCCATTTATCCCATTGAATTCCCCATTGATTTCCCCAATGATCCCCATTGATTCCATTGAAATGCCCATTGAGCCCATTGAATTCCCCACTGATGCCCTTGATCCCATTAAATTTCCCATTGATCGCCTTTATCCCATTGAATCCCCCATCGATCCCCTTTATCCCATTGAATTCCCCATTGATCCCCTTTATCCCATTGACCCCCTTTATCCCATTCAATTCCCAATTCAGCCCATTGAATCCCCCATTGATCCCCTTTATCCATTGAATCCCCCATTGATCCCCTTTATCCATTGAATCCCCCACTGATCCCCTTCATGCCATTGAATTCCCCATTGATCCCATTAAAATCCCCATTGATGCCCTTGATCCCATTAAATTCCCCAATGATCCTCTTTATCCCATTGAATTCCCCATTGAACCCATTGAATTCCCCTTTATCCCATTGAGTCCCCCATTGATCCCCTTTATCCCACTGAATTCCCCGATTGATCCCCTTTATCCCATTGAATCCCCCATTGATCCCCTTTATCCATTGAACCCCCATTGATCCCCTTTATCCATTGAATCCCCCATTGATCCCCTTTATCCATTGAATACCCCATTGATCCCCTTTATCCATTGAATCCCCCATTGATCCCCTTTATCCCATTGAATTCTCCATTGATCCCCTTTATCCCATTGAATCCCCCATTGATCCCCTTTATCCCATTGAATCCCCCATTGATCCCCTTTATCCCATTGAATCCCCCATTGATCCCCTTTATCCATTGAATCCCCCATTGATCCCCTTTATCCCATTGAATCCCCCATTGATTCCCTTTATCCCATTGAATCCCCCATTGATCCCCTTTATCCCATTGAATCCCCCATTGATCCCCTTTATCCCATTGAATCCCCCATTGATCCCCTTTATCCATTGAATACCCCATTGATCCCCTTTATCCATTGAATCCCCCATTGATCCCCTTTATCCCATTGAGTTCTCCATTGATCCCCTTTATCCCATTGAATCCCCCATTGATCCCCTTTATCCCATTGAATCCCCCATTGATCCTCTTTATCCCATTGAATCCCCCATTGATCCCGTTTATCCCATTGAATCTCCCATTGATCCCCTTTATCCCATTGAATCCCCCATTGATCCCGTGGAGCCGAGCCGCTCGGTGCGTGCTATGAAGCAGGAGTAAATTGGAGCAATAGCTGGAAACAGGCGGCAGGATGAGAGTCCGGGATTTCGCCTTCAAACCCCAATTCTTACCTTGGCTCTCATCTCGCAGAGTAACGCGGTGTAAATAGAGCGAATGTTTGTGCGGCTGATCACCGAGCTCCCGCACACCGACTGAAGGAGGCAGAGCAGAGCCGCGGAACCACAGTAACCATCCCTTGTGACCTCACCAAGGCGTCGCCTAGGCGACGCGGCCTTTTTATGCTGCACCCTGGCAGTATGCGCTTCACTTCAAGCAAACGCTGAACAATGTTGTGTCCACACGTACACAGACAAAGCAAGTAAGAGGGAGCTGTGAGTAGACACCACGCACCCAGCATTCTGTCTGCAATGTGTCATTTCATCCACTCAGGCAGGAGGCAGGCAGGGCAGCCTTCCTGCCGAGACAGCAATGTCTAGTGACACTGCAGGCATGCCCTCTCCGAGTTCAGAGAACACACAGCGCTCACACTCGAGTTCAGGGAACGCAGAGCGCTCACACTCCCGAGTTCAGGGAACGCACAGCGCTCACACTCGAGTTCAGGGAACGCAGAGCGCTCACACTCCCGAGCTCAGGGAACGCACAGCGCTCACAATCACGAGTTCAGGGAACGCACAGTGCTCACACTCCCGAGTTCAGATAACGCACAGCGCTCACACCCCCGAGTTCAGAGAACGCACAGTGCTCACACGCCCGAGTTCAGAGAACGCACAGTGCTCACACACCGGAGTTCAGAGAACGCACGGCGCTCACACTCCCGAGTTCAGAGAACGCACAGCGCTCACACTCCCGAGTTCAGAGAACGCACGGTGCTCACACTCCCGAGTTCAGAGAACGCACAGCGCTCACACTCCCTACTTCAGAGAACGCACAGCGCTCACACTCCCGAGTTCAGAGAACGCACAGCGCTCACACTCCCGAGTTCAGAGAACGCACAGCGCTCACACTCACGAGTTCAGAGAACACACAGCGCTCACACTCCCGAGTTCAGAGAACGCACAGTGCTCACACTCCCGAGTTCAGAGAACGCACAGCGCTCACATTCCCGAGTTCAGAGAACGCACAGCGCTCACACTCCCGAGTTCAGAGAACGCACAGCGCTCACACTCCCGAGTTCAGAGATCGCACAGCGCTCACACCCCCGAGTTCAGAGAAAGGCACAGCGCTCACACTCCCGAGTTCAGAGAATTGCACAGCTCTCACACCCCCGAGTTCAGAGAACACACAGCGCTCACACTCCTGAGTTCAGAGAAATCACAGTGCTCACACTCCCAAGTTCAGAGAACGCACAGCGCTCACACTCCCGAGTTCAGAGAATGCACAGAGCTCACAGTCCCGAGTTCAGAGAACCCACAACACTCACACTCCCCAGTTCAGAGCACGCACAGCGCTCACACTCCCGAGTTCAGACAACGCACGGCGCTCACACTCCCGAGTTCAGGGAATGCACAGCGCTCACACCCCCGAGTTCAGAGAAATGCACAGCCCTCACACTCCCGAGTTCAGAGAACGCACAGCGCTCACACTCCCGAGTTCAGAGAATGCACAGCGCTCACACTCCCGAGTTCAGAGAACGCACAGCGCTCACACTCCCGAGTTCAGATAACGCACAGCGCTCACACGCCCGAGGTCAGAGAAAGCACGGCGCTCACACTCCCGAGTTCAGAGAACACACAGCGCTCAGACTCCCGAGTTCAGAGAACCTACAGCGCTCACACTCCCGAGTTCAGTGAACGCACAGCACTCACACTCTCGAGTTCAGAGAACACACAGCGCTCACACTCCCGAGTTCAGAGAACGCACGGCGCTCACACTCCCGAGTTCAGAGAACGCACGGCGCTCACACTCCCGAGTTCTGAGAAAGCACAGCGCTCACACTCCCGAGTTCAGAGAAATGCACAGCGCTCACACTCCTGAGTTCAGAGAAATCACAGTGCTCACACTCCCAAGTTCAGAGAACGCACAGCGCTCACACTCCCGAGTTCAGAGATCGCACAGCGCTCACACCCCCGAGTTCAGAGAAAGGCACAGCGCTCACACTCCCGAGTTCAGAGAAATGCACAGCTCTCACACCCCCGAGTTCAGAGAACACACAGCGCTCACACTCCTGAGTTCAGAGAAATCACAGTGCTCACACTCCCATTTCAGAGAACGCACAGCGCTCACACTCCCGAGTTCAGAGAATGCACAGCGCTCACAGTCCCGAGTTCAGAGAACCCACAACACTCACACTCCCCAGTTCAGAGCACGCACAGCGCTCACACTCCCGAGTTCAGACAACGCACGGCGCTCACACTCCCGAGTTCAGGGAATGCACAGCGCTCACACCCCCGAGTTCAGAGAAATGCACAGCCCTCACACTCCCGAGTTCAGAGAACGCACAGCGCTCACACTCCCGAGTTCAGAGAACGCACAGCGCTCACACTCCCGAGTTCAGAGAACGCACAGCGCTCACACTCCCGAGTTCAGATAATGCACAGCGCTCACACGCCCGAGGTCAGAGAAAGCACGGCGCTCACACTCCCGAGTTCAGAGAACGCACAGCGCTCAGACTCCCGAGTTCAGAGTACCTGCAGCGCTCACACTCCCGAGTTCAGTGAACGCACAGCACTCACACTCTCGAGTTCAGAGAACACACAGCGCTCACACTCCCGAGTTCAGAGAACGCACGGCGCTCACACTCCCGAGTTCAGAGCACGCACAGCGCTCACACTCCCGAGTTCAGACAACGCACGGCGCTCACACTCCCAAGTTCAGAGAATGCACAGCGCTCACACTCCCGAGTTCAGAGAACGCACAGCGCTCACACTCCCGAGTTCAGAGAACGCACGGTGCTCACACTCCCGAGTTCAGAGAACGCACAGCGCTCACACTCCCGAGTTCAGAGAACGCACAGCTCTCACACTCCCGAGTTCAGGGAACGCACAGCGCTCACACTCCCGAGTTCAGAGAACGCACAGCGCTCCCACCCCCGAGTTCAGAGAACGCACAGCGCTCACACTCCCGAGTTCAGGGAACGCACAGTGCTCACACTCCCGAGTTCAGAGAACGCACAGCGCTCACACTCCCGAGTTCAGGGAACGCACAGCGCTCACACTCCCGAGTTCAGAGTACGCACAGCGCTCACACTCCCGAGTTCAGGGAATGCACAGCGCTCACACTCCCGATTTCTGAGAACGCACAGCGCTCACACTCTCGAGTTCAGAGAATGCACAGCGCTCACACTCGTGAGTTCAGAGAACACACAGCGCTCACACTCGAGTTCAGGGAACGCACAGCGCTCACACTCCCGAGTTCAGGGAACGCACAGCGCTCACACTCCTGAGTTCAGAGAACGCACAGCGCTCACACTCCTGAGTTCAGAGAAATCACAGTGCTCACACTCCCAAGTTCAGAGAACGCACAGCGCTCACACTCCCGAGTTCAGAGAATGCACAGCGCTCACAGTCCCGAGTTCAGAGAACGCACAGCACTCACACTCCCCAGTTCAGAGCAAGCACAGAGCTCACACTCCCGAGTTCAGACAACGCACGGCGCTCACACTCTCGAGTTCAGGGAACGCACAGCGCTCACACCCCCGAGTTCAGAGAAATGCACAGCCCTCACACTCCCGAGTTCAGAGAACGCACAGCGCTCACACTCCCGAGTTCAGAGAACGCACAGCGCTCACACGCCTGAGTTCAGAGAACGCACAGCACTCACACTCCCGAGTTCAGAGAACGCACAGCACTCACACACCCGAGTTCATAGAACGCATGGCGCTCACACTCCCGAGTTCAGAGAACGCACGGCGCTCACACCCCCGAGTTCAGAGAACGCACAGCGCTCACACTCCCGAGTTCAGAGAATGCACAGCGCTCACAATCCCGAGTTCAGAGAACACACAGCGCTCACACTCCCGAGTTCACAGAACGCACAGCGCTCACACCCCCGAGTTCAGAGAACGCACAGCGCTCACACTCCCGAGTTCAGGGAACGCACAGCGCTCACACTCCCGAGTTCAGAGAACGCACAGCGCTCACACTCCCGAGTTCAGAACGCACAGCGCTCACACCCCTGAGTTCAGAGAATGCACAGCGCTCACACTCCCGAGTTCAGGGAACGCACAGCGCTCACACTCCCGAGTTCAGAGAATGCACAGCGCTCACACCCCCGAGTTCAGAGAACGCACAGCTCTCACACCCCCGAGTTCAGAGCACGCACAGCGCTCACACTCGAGTTCAGGGAATACCCAGCGCTCACACTCCCGTGTTCAGAGATCGCACAGCGCTCACACCCCCGAGTTCAGGGAACGCACAGCGCTCACACTCCCGAGGTCAGAGAACGCATTCGCTCACACTCACGAGTTCAGAAAACGCACAGCGCTCACACGCCTGAGTTCAGAGAACACACAGCGCTCACACTCCCGAGTTCCGAGAACGCACAGCGCTCGCACTCCCGAGTTCAGGGAACGCACAGCGCTCACACTCCCGAGTTCAGAGAACCCACAGCGCTCACACTCCCGAGTTCTGTGAATGCACAGCGCACACACTCCCGAGTTCAGAGAACGCACAGCGCTCACACTCCCGAATTCTGAGAACGCACAGCGCTCACACTCCCGAGTTCAGAGAACGCACAGCGCTCACACTCCCGATTCCAGAGAACACACAGCGCTCACACTCCCGAGTTCAGAGAACGCACAGCGCTCACACTCCCGAGTTCAGAGAACGCACAGCGTTCACACTCCCGAGTTCAGAGAATGCACAGAGCTCTCACTCCCGAGTTCAGAGAATGCACGGCGCTCACACTCCCGAGTTCTGAGAAAGCACTGCGCTCACACTCCCGAGTTCAGAGAATGCACGGCGCTCACACTCCCGAGTTCTGAGAAAGCACTGCGCTCACACTCCCGAGTTCAGAGAAATGCACAGCGCTCACACTCCTGAGTTCAGAGAAATCACAGTGCTCACACTCCCAAGTTCAGAGAACGCACAGCGCTCACACTCCCGAGTTCAGAGATCGCACAGCGCTCACACCCCCGAGTTCAGAGAAAGGCACAGCGCTCACACTCCCGAGTTCAGAGAATTGCACAGCTCTCACACCCCCGAGTTCAGAGAACACACAGCGCTCACACTCCTGAGTTCAGAGAAATCACAGTGCTCACACTCCCAAGTTCAGAGAACGCACAGCGCTCACACTCCCGAGTTCAGAGAATGCACAGCGCTCACAGTCCCGAGTTCAGAGAACCCACAACACTCACACTCCCCAGTTCAGAGCACGCACAGCGCTCACACTCCCGAGTTCAGACAACGCACGGCGCTCACACTCCCGAGTTCAGGGAATGCACAGCGCTCACACCCCCGAGTTCAGAGAAATGCACAGCCCTCACACTCCCGAGTTCAGAGAACGCACAGCGCTCACACTCCCGAGTTCAGAGAACGCACAGCGCTCACACTCCCGAGTTCAGAGAACGCACAGCGCTCACACTCCCGAGTTCAGATAACGCACAGCGCTCACACGCCCGAGGTCAGAGAAAGCACGGCGCTCACACTCCCGAGTTCAGAGAACACACAGCGCTCAGACTCCCGAGTTCAGAGAACCTACAGCGCTCACACTCCCGAGTTCAGTGAACGCACAGCACTCACACTCTCGAGTTCAGAGAACACACAGCGCTCACACTCCCGAGTTCAGAGAACGCACGGCGCTCACACTCCCGAGTTCAGAGAACGCACGGCGCTCACACTCCCGAGTTCTGAGAAAGCACAGCGCTCACACTCCCGAGTTCAGAGAAATGCACAGCGCTCACACTCCTGAGTTCAGAGAAATCACAGTGCTCACACTCCCAAGTTCAGAGAACGCACAGCGCTCACACTCCCGAGTTCAGAGATCGCACAGCGCTCACACCCCCGAGTTCAGAGAAAGGCACAGCGCTCACACTCCCGAGTTCAGAGAAATGCACAGCTCTCACACCCCCGAGTTCAGAGAACACACAGCGCTCACACTCCTGAGTTCAGAGAAATCACAGTGCTCACACTCCCAAGTTCAGAGAACGCACAGCGCTCACACTCCCGAGTTCAGAGAATGCACAGCGCTCACAGTCCCGAGTTCAGAGAACCCACAACACTCACACTCCCCAGTTCAGAGCACGCACAGCGCTCACACTCCCGAGTTCAGACAACGCACGGCGCTCACACTCCCGAGTTCAGGGAATGCACAGCGCTCACACCCCCGAGTTCAGAGAAATGCACAGCCCTCACACTCCCGAGTTCAGAGAACGCACAGCGCTCACACTCCCGAGTTCAGAGAACGCACAGCGCTCACACTCCCGAGTTCAGAGAACGCACAGCGCTCACACTCCCGAGTTCAGATAACGCACAGCGCTCACACGCCCGAGGTCAGAGAAAGCACGGCGCTCACACTCCCGAGTTCAGAGAACGCACAGCGCTCAGACTCCCGAGTTCAGAGTACCTGCAGCGCTCACACTCCCGAGTTCAGTGAACGCACAGCACTCACACTCTCGAGTTCAGAGAACACACAGCGCTCACACTCCCGAGTTCAGAGAACGCACGGCGCTCACACTCCCGAGTTCAGAGCACGCACAGCGCTCACACTCCCGAGTTCAGACAACGCACGGCGCTCACACTCCCAAGTTCAGAGAATGCACAGCGCTCACACTCCCGAGTTCAGAGAACGCACAGCGCTCACACTCCCGAGTTCAGAGAACGCACGGTGCTCACACTCCCGAGTTCAGAGAACGCACAGCACTCACACACCCGAGTTCAGAGAAATGCACAGCGCTCACACTCCCGAGTTCAGAGAACGCACAGCGCTCACACTCCCGAGTTCAGAGAACGCACAGCGCTCACACTCCCGAGTTCAGAGAACGCACAGCGCTCACACTCCCGAGTTCAGAGAACGCACAGCGCTTGCACCCCCAGTTCAGAGAATGCACAGCGCTCACACTCCCGAGTTCCGAGAACGCACAGCGCTCACACTCCCGAGTTCAGGGAACGCACGGCGCTCACACTCCCGAGTTCAGTGAACGCACGCCGCTCACACTCCCGAGTTCAGAGAACGCACAGCACTCACACCCCCGAGTTCAGAGAAATGCACAGCGCTCACACTCCCGAGTTCAGAGAACGCACAGTGCTCACACTCCCGAGTTCAGAGAACGCACAGCGCTCACACTCCCGAGTTCAGAGAACGCACAGCGCTCACACTCCCGAGTTCAGAGAACGCACAGCGCTCACACTCCCGAGTTCAGAGAACGCACAGCGCTCACACTCACGAGTTCAGAGAATGCACAGCGCTCACACTACCGGGTTCAGGGAACGCACAGCGCTCACACGCCTGAGTTCAGACAACGCACAGCTCTCACACTCCCGAGTTCAGAGAACGCACAGCGCTCACACTCCCGAGTTCAGAGAATGCACGGCGCTCACACTCCCGAGTTCAGAGAACGCACGGCGCTCAGACCCCCGAGTTCAGAGAATGCACGGCGCTCACACTCCCGAGTTCAGAGAATGCATAGCGCTCACACTCCCGAGTTCAGAGAACGCACAGCGCTCACACTCCCGAGTTCAGAGAAGCACAGCGCTCACACTCCCGAGTTCAGAGAACGCACAGCGCTCAGACTCCCGAGTTCAGAGAACCTACAGCGCTCACACTCCCGAGTTCAGTGAACGCACAGCGCTCACACTCTCGAGTTCAGAGAACACACAGCGCTCACACTCCCGAGTTCAGAGAACGCACGGCGCTCACACTCCCGAGTTCAGAGAACGCACAGCGCTCACACTCCCGAGTTCAGACAACGCACGGCGCTCACAATCCCAAGTTCAGAGAATGCACAGAGCTCACACTCCCGAGTTCAGAGAACGCACAGCGCTCACACTCCCGAGTTCAGAGAACGCACGGCGCTCACACTCCCGAGTTCAGAGAACGCACAGCACTCACACACCCGAGTTCAGAGAAATGCACAGCGCTCACACTCCCGAGTTCAGAGAACGCACAGCGCTCACACTCCCGAGTTCAGAGAACGCACAGCGCTCACACTCCCGAGTTCAGAGAACGCACAGCGCTCAGACTCCCGAGTTCAGAGAACCTACAGCGCTCACACTCCCGAGTTCAGTGAACGCACAGCGCTCACACTCTCGAGTTCAGAGAACACACAGCGCTCACACTCCCGAGTTCAGAGAACGCACGGCGCTCACACTCCCGAGTTCAGAGAACGCACAGCGCTCACACTCCCGAGTTCAGACAACGCACGGCGCTCACAATCCCAAGTTCAGAGAATGCACAGAGCTCACACTCCCGAGTTCAGAGAACGCACAGCGCTCACACTCCCGAGTTCAGAGAACGCACGGCGCTCACACTCCCGAGTTCAGAGAACGCACAGCACTCACACACCCGAGTTCAGAGAAATGCACAGCGCTCACACTCCCGAGTTCAGAGAACGCACAGCGCTCACACTCCCGAGTTCAGAGAACGCACAGCGCTCACACTCCCGAGTTCAGAGAACGCACAGCACTCACACTCCCGAGTTCAGAGAATGCACAGCGCTCACACTCCCGAGTTCAGAGAACGCACAGCGCTTACACCCCCAGTTCAGAGAATGCACAGCGCTCACACTCCCGAGTTCCGAGAACGCACAGCGCTCACACTCCCGAGTTCAGGGAACGCACGGCGCTCACACTCCCGAGATCAGAGAACGCACAGCGCTCACACTCCGGAGTTCAGAGAACGCACAGCGCTCACACTCCCGAGTTCAGTGAACGCACGCCGCTCACACTCCCGAGTTCAGAGAACGCACAGCACTCACACCCCCGAGTTCAGAGAAATGCACAGCGCTCACACTCCCGAGTTCAGAGAACGCACAGCGCTCACACTCCCCAGTTCAGAGAACGCACAGCGCTCACACTCCCGAGTTCAGAGAACGCACAGCGCTCACACTCCCGAGTTCAGAGAATGCACAGCGCTCACACTCC
Source organism: Somniosus microcephalus (assembly GCF_052327205.1). Lineage (NCBI taxonomy): Eukaryota > Metazoa > Chordata > Chondrichthyes > Squaliformes > Somniosidae > Somniosus > Somniosus microcephalus. Next base: position 11,480,121 of record NC_141019.1, read on the forward strand.
CGAGTTCAGAGAACGCACAGCGCTCACACTCCCGAGTTCAGAGAACGCACAGCGCTCACACTCCCGAGTTCAGAGAACGCACAGCGCTTGCACCCCCAGTTCAGAGAATGCACAGCGCTCACACTCCCGAGTTCCGAGAACGCACAGCGCTCACACTCCCGAGTTCAGGGAACGCACGGCGCTCACTCTCCCGAGTTCAGAGAACGCACAGCGCTCACAATCCCGAGTTCAGAGAACGCACAGCGCTCACAGTCCCGAGTTCAGTGAACGCACGCCGCTCACACTCCCGAGTTCAGAGAACGCACAGCACTCACACCCCCGAGTTCAGAGAAATGCACAGCGCTCACACTCCCGAGTTCAGAGAACGCACAGTGCTCACACTCCCGAGTTCAGAGAACGCACAGCGCTCACACTCCCGAGTTCAGAGAACGCACAGCGCTCACACTCCCGAGTTCAGAGAATGCACAGCGCTCACACTCCCGAGTTCAGAGAACGCACAGCGCTCACACTCACGAGTTCAGAGAATGCACAGCGCTCACACTACCGAGTTCAGAGAACGCACAGCGCTCACACGCCTGAGTTCAGACAACGCACAGCTCTCACACTCCCGAGTTCAGAGAACGCACAGCGCTCATGCTCCCGAGTTCAGAGACCGCACGGCGCTCACACTCCCGAGTTCAGAGAATGCACGGCGCTCACACTCCCGAGTTCAGAGAACGCACGGCGCTCAGACCCCTGAGTTCAGAGTATGCACGGCGCTCACACTCCCGAGTTCAGAGAATGCACAGCGCTCACACTCCCGAGTTCAGAGAACGCACAGCGCTCACACTCCCGAGTTCAGAGAAGCACAGCGCTCACACTCCCGAGTTCAGAGAACGCACAGCGCTCAGACTCCCGAGTTCAGAGAACCTACAGCGCTCACACTCCCGAGTTCAGTGAACGCACAGCGCTCACACTCTCGAGTTCAGAGAACACACAGCGCTCACACTCCCGAGTTCAGAGAACGCACGGCGCTCACACTCCCGAGTTCAGAGAACGCACAGCGCTCACACTCCCGAGTTCAGACAACGCACGGCGCTCACAATCCCAAGTTCAGAGAATGCACAGAGCTCACACTCCCGAGTTCAGAGAACGCACAGCGCTCACACTCCCGAGTTCAGAGAACGCACGGCGCTCACACTCCCGAGTTCAGAGAACGCACAGCACTCACACACCCGAGTTCAGAGAAATGCACAGCGCTCACACTCCCGAGTTCAGAGAACACACAGCGCTCACACTCCCGAGTTCAGAGAACGCACAGCGCTCACACTCCCGAGTTCAGAGAACGCACAGCACTCACACTCCCGAGTTCAGAGAATGCACAGCGCTCACACTCCCGAGTTCAGAGAACGCACAGCGCTTACACCCCCAGTTCAGAGAATGCACAGCGCTCACACTCCCGAGTTCCGAGAACGCACAGCGCTCACACTCCCGAGTTCAGGGAACGCACGGCGCTCACACTCCCGAGATCAGAGAACGCACAGCGCTCACACTCTCGAGTTCAGAGAACGCACAGCGCTCACACTCCCGAGTTCAGTGAACGCACGCCGCTCACACTCCCGAGTTCAGAGAAATGCACAGCGCTCACACTCCCGAGTTCAGAGAACGCACAGCACTCACACTCCCGAGTTCAGAGAATGCACAGCGCTCACACTCCCGAGTTCAGAGAACGCACAGCGCTTACACCCCCAGTTCAGAGAATGCACAGCGCTCACACTCCTGAGTTCCGAGAACGCACAGCGCTCACACTCCCGAGTTCAGGGAACGCACGGCGCTCACACTCCCGAGATCAGAGAACGCACAGCGCTCACACTCCCGAGTTCAGAGAACGCACAGCGCTCACACTCCCGAGTTCAGTGAACGCACGCCGCTCATGCTCCCGAGTTCAGAGAAAGCACAGCACTCACACCCCCGAGTTCAGAGAAATGCACAGCGCTCACACTCCCGAGTTCAGAGAACGCACAGCGCTCACACTCCCCAGTTCAGAGAACGCACAGCGCTCACACTCCCGAGTTCAGAGAACGCACAGCGCTCACACTCCCGAGTTCAGAGAATGCACAGCGCTCACACTCCCGAGTTCAGAGAACGCACAGCGCTCACACTCCCGAGTTCAGAGAACGCACAGCGCTCACACTCCCGAGTTCAGAGAACGCACAGCGCTCACACTCCCGAGTTCAGTGAACGCACAGTGCTCACACTCTCGAGTTCAGAGAACACACAGCGCTCACACTCCCGAGTTCAGAGAACGCACGGCGCTCACACTCCCGAGTTCAGAGAACGCACAGCGCTCACAGTCCCGAGTTCAGTGAACGCACGCCGCTCACACTCCCGAGTTCAGAGAACGCACAGCGCTCACACTCCCGAGTTCAGAGAACGCACGGCGCTCACACTCCCGAGTTCAGAGAACGCACAGCACTCACACACCCGAGTTCAGAGAAATGCACAGCGCTCACACTCCCGAGTTCAGAGAACGCACAGCGCTCACACTCCCGAGTTCAGAGAACGCACAGCGCTCACACTCCCGAGTTCAGAGAACGCACAGCACTCACACTCCCGAGTTCAGAGAATGCACAGCGCTCACACTCCCGAGTTCAGAGAACGCACAGCGCTTACACCCCCAGTTCAGAGAATGCACAGCGCTCACACTCCCGAGTTCCGAGAACGCACAGCGCTCACACTCCCGAGTTCAGGGAACGCACGGCGCTCACACTCCCGAGATCAGAGAACGCACAGCGCTCACACTCCCGAGTTCAGAGAACGCACAGCGCTCACACTCCCGAGTTCAGTGAACGCACGCCGCTCACACTCCCGAGTTCAGAGAACGCACAGCACTCACACCCCCGAGTTCAGAGAAATGCACAGCGCTCACACTCCCGAGTTCAGAGAACGCACAGCGCTCACACTCCCCAGTTCAGAGAACGCACAGCACTCACACTCCCGAGTTCAGAGAACGCACAGCGCTCACACTCCCGAGTTCAGAGAACGCACAGCGCTCACACTCCCGAGTTCAGAGAACGCACAGTGCTCACACTCACGAGTTCAGATATTGCACAGCGCTCACACTACCGAGTTCAGAGAACGCACAGCGCTCACACGCCTGAGTTCAGACAACGCACAGCGCTCACACTCCCGAGTTCAGAGAACGCACAGCGCTCATGCTCCCGAGTTCAGAGACCGCACGGCGCTCACACTCCCGAGTTCAGAGAATGCACGGCGCTCACACTCCCGAGTTCAGAGAACGCACGGCGCTCAGACCCCCGAGTTCAGAGAATGCACGGCGCTCACACTCCCGAGTTCAGAGAATGCACAGCGCTCACACTCCCGAGTTCAGAGAACGCACAGCACTCACACTCCCGAGTTCAGAGAAGCACAGCGCACACACTCCCGAGTTCAGAGAACGCACAGCACTCACACTCCCGAGTTCAGATAACGCACAGCGCTCACACTCCCGAGTTCAGAAAATGCACAGCTCTCACACCCCCGAGTTCAGAGCACACACGGCGCTCACACTCCCGAGTTCAGAGAACGCACAGCACTCACACACCCGAGTTCAGAGAAATGCACAGCGCTCACACTCCCGAGTTCAGAGAACACACAGCGCTCACACTCCTGAGTTCAGAGAACGCACAGCGCTCACACTCCCGAGTTCAGAGAACGCACAGCACTCACACTCCCGAGTTCAGAGAATGCACAGCGCTCACACTCCCGAGTTCAGAGAACGCACAGCGCTTACACCCCCAGTTCAGAGAATGCACAGCGCTCACACTCCCGAGTTCCGAGAACGCACAGCGCTCACACTCCCGAGTTCAGGGAACGCACGGCGCTCACACTCCCGAGATCAGAGAACGCACAGCGCTCACACTCCCGAGTTCAGAGAACGCACAGCGCTCACACTCCCGAGTTCAGTGAACGCACGCCGCTCACACTCCCGAGTTCAGAGAAATGCACAGCGCTCACACTCCCGAGTTCAGAGAACGCACAGTGCTCACACTCCCGAGTTCAGAGAACGCACAGCGCTCACACTCCCGAGTTCAGAGAACGCACAGCGCTCACACTCCCGAGTTCAGAGAACGCACAGCGCTCACACTCCCGAGTTCAGAGAACGCACAGCGCTCACACTCCCGAGTTCAGAGAACGCACAGCGCTCACACTCACGAGTTCAGAGAATGCACAGCGCTCACACTACCGAGTTCAGAGAACGCACAGCGCTCACACGCCTGAGTTCAGACAACGCACAGCTCTCACACTCCAGAGTTCAGAGAACGCACAGCGCTCATGCTCCCGAGTTCAGAGACCGCACGGCGCTCACACTCCCGAGTTCAGAGAATGCACGGCGCTCACACTCCCGAGTTCAGAGAACGCACGGCGCTCAGACCCCCGAGTTCAGAGAATGCACGGCGCTCACACTCCCGAGTTCAGAGAATGCACAGCGCTCACACTCCCGAGTTCAGAGAATGCACAGCGCTCACACTCCCGAGTTCAGAGAAGCACAGCGCTCACACTCCCGAGTTCAGAGAACGCACAGCGCTCAGACTCCCGAGTTCAGAGAACCTACAGCGCTCACACTCCCGAGTTCAGTGAACGCACAGTGCTCACACTCTCGAGTTCAGAGAACACACAGCACTCACACTCCCGAGTTCAGAGAACGCACGGCGCTCACACTCCCGAGTTCAGAGAACGCACAGCGCTCACACTCCCGAGTTCAGAGAATGCACAGCGCTCACACTCCCGAGTTCAGAGAACGCACAGCACTCACACTCCCGAGTTCAGAGAAGCACAGCGCTCACACTCCCGAGTTCAGAGAACGCACAGCACTCACACTCCCGAGTTCAGATAACGCACAGCGCTCACACTCCCGAGTTCAGAAAATGCACAGCTCTCACACCCCCGAGTTCAGAGCACACACGGCGCTCACACTCCCGAGTTCAGAGAACGCACAGCACTCACACACCCGAGTTCAGAGAAATGCACAGCGCTCACACTCCCGAGTTCAGAGAACACACAGCGCTCACACTCCCGAGTTCAGAGAACGCACAGCGCTCACACTCCCGAGTTCAGAGAACGCACAGCACTCACACTCCCGAGTTCAGAGAATGCACAGCGCTCACACTCCCGAGTTCAGAGAACGCACAGCGCTTACACCCCCAGTTCAGAGAATGCACAGCGCTCACACTCCCGAGTTCCGAGAATGCACAGCGCTCACACTCCCGAGTTCAGGGAACGCACGGCGCTCACACTCCCGAGATCAGAGAACGCACAGCGCTCACACTCCCGAGTTCAGAGAACGCACAGCGCTCACACTCCCGAGTTCAGTGAACGCACGCCGCTCACACTCCCGAGTTCAGAGAAATGCACAGCGCTCACACTCCCGAGTTCAGAGAACGCACAGTGCTCACACTCCCGAGTTCAGAGAACGCACAGCGCTCACACTCCCGAGTTCAGAGAACGCACAGCGCTCACACTCCCGAGTTCAGAGAACGCACAGCGCTCACACTCCCGAGTTCAGAGAACGCACAGCGCTCACACTCACGAGTTCAGAGAATGCACAGCGCTCACACTACCGAGTTCAGAGAACGCACAGCGCTCACACGCCTGAGTTCAGACAATGCACAGCTCTCACACTCCAGAGTTCAGAGAACGCACAGCGCTCATGCTCCCGAGTTCAGAGACCGCACGGCGCTCACACTCCCGAGTTCAGAGAATGCACGGAACTCACACTCCCGAGTTCAGAGAACGCACGGCGCTCAGACCCCCGAGTTCAGAGAATGCACGGCGCTCACACTCCCGAGTTCAGAGAATGCACAGCGCTCACACTCCCGAGTTCAGAGAATGCACAGCGCTCACACTCCCGAGTTCAGAGAAGCACAGCGCTCACACTCCCGAGTTCAGAGAACGCACAGCGCTCAGACTCCCGAGTTCAGAGAACCTACAGCGCTCACACTCCCGAGTTCAGTGAACGCACAGTGCTCACACTCTCGAGTTCAGAGAACACACAGCGCTCACACTCCCGAGTTCAGAGAACGCACGGCGCTCACACTCCCGAGTTCAGAGAACGCACAGCGCTCACACTCCCGAGTTCAGACAACGCACGGCGCTCACAATCCCAAGTTCAGAGAATGCACAGAGCTCACACTCCCGAGTTCAGAGAACGCACAGCGCTCACACTCCCGAGTTCAGAGAACGCACGGCGCTCACACTCCCGAGTTCAGAGAACGCACAGCACTCACACACCCGAGTTCAGAGAAATGCACAGCGCTCACACTCCCGAGTTCAGAGAACGCACAGCGCTCACACTCCCGAGTTCAGAGAACGCACAGCGCTCACACTCCCGAGTTCAGAGAACGCACAGCACTCACACTCCCGAGTTCAGAGAATGCACAGCGCTCACACTCCCGAGTTCAGAGAACGCACAGCGCTTACACCCCCAGTTCAGAGAATGCACAGCGCTCACACTCCCGAGTTCCGAGAACGCACAGCGCTCACACTCCCGAGTTCAGGGAACGCACGGCGCTCACACTCCCGAGATCAGAGAACGCACAGCGCTCACACTCCCGAGTTCAGAGAACGCACAGCGCTCACACTCCCGAGTTCAGTGAACGCACGCCGCTCACACTCCCGAGTTCAGAGAACGCACAGCACTCACACCCCCGAGTTCAGAGAAATGCACAGCGCTCACACTCCCGAGTTCAGAGAACGCACAGCGCTCACACTCCCCAGTTCAGAGAACGCACAGCACTCACACTCCCGAGTTCAGAGAACGCACAGCGCTCACACTCCCGAGTTCAGAGAACGCACAGCGCTCACACTCCCGAGTTCAGAGAACGCACAGTGCTCACACTCACGAGTTCAGATATTGCACAGCGCTCACACTACCGAGTTCAGAGAACGCACAGCGCTCACACGCCTGAGTTCAGACAACGCACAGCGCTCACACTCCCGAGTTCAGAGAACGCACAGCGCTCATGCTCCCGAGTTCAGAGACCGCACGGCGCTCACACTCCCGAGTTCAGAGAATGCACGGCGCTCACACTCCCGAGTTCAGAGAACGCACGGCGCTCAGACCCCCGAGTTCAGAGAATGCACGGCGCTCACACTCCCGAGTTCAGAGAATGCACAGCGCTCACACTCCCGAGTTCAGAGAACGCACAGCACTCACACTCCCGAGTTCAGAGAAGCACAGCGCTCACACTCCCGAGTTCAGAGAACGCACAGCACTCACACTCCCGAGTTCAGATAACGCACAGCGCTCACACTCCCGAGTTCAGAAAATGCACAGCTCTCACACCCCCGAGTTCAGAGCACACACAGCGCTCACACTCGAGTTCAGGGAATGCCCAGCGCTCACACTCCCGTGTTCAGAGATCACACAGCGCTCACACCCCCGAGTTCAGGGAACGCACAGCGCTCACACCACCGAGTTCAGAGAACGCATTCGCTCACAGTCACGAGTTCCGAAAACGCACAGCGCTCACACGCCTGAGTTCAGAGAACGCACAGCGCTCACAGTCCCGAGTTCAGAGAACGCACAGCGCTCACACTCCCGAGTTCAGAGAACGCACAGCACTCACACTCCCGAGTTCAGAGAAATGCACAGCGCTCACACTCCCGAGTTCAGAGAGCGCACAGCGCTCACACTCCGCAGTTCAGAGAACCCACAGCGCTCACACTCCCGAGTTCAGAGAACGCACAGCGCTCACACCCCCAGTTCAGAGAATGCACAGCGCTCACACTTCCGAGTTCCGAGAACGCACAGTGCTCACACTCCCGAGTTCAGGGAATGCACAGCGCTCACGCTCCCGATTCCAGAGAACGCACAGCGCTCACACTCCCGAGTTCAGAGAACGCACAGCGCTCACACTCCCGAGTTCAGAGAACGCACAGCGTTCACACTCCCGAGTTCAGAGAACGCACAGAGCTCTCACTCCCGATTTCAGAGAATGCACAGTGCTCACACCCTCGAGTTCAGAGAACGCACAGCGCTCACACTCCCGAGTTCAGAGAACGCACGGCGCTCACACTCCCGAGTTCAGAGAAAGCACGGTGCTCACACTCCCAAGTTCAGAGAATGCACGGCGCTCACACTCCCGAGTTCAGAGAATGCACAGCGCTCACACTCCCGAGTTCAGAGAACGCACAGCGCTCACACTCCCGAGTTCAGAGAAGCACAGCGCTCACACTCCCGAGTTCAGAGAACGCACAGCACTCACACTCCCGAGTTCAGATAACGCACAGCGCTCACACTCCCGAGTTCAGAAAATGCACAGCACTCACACCCCCGAGTTCAGAGAACGCACAGCTCTCACACCCCCGAGTTCAGAGCACGCACAGCGCTCACACTCGAGTTCAGGGAATGCCCAGCGCTCACACTCCCGTGTTCAGAGATCACACAGCGCTCACACCCCCGAGTTCAGGGAACGCACAGCGCTCACACTCCCGAGTTCAGAGAACGCATTCGCTCACAGTCACGAGTTCCGAAAATGCACAGCGCTCACACGCCTGAGTTCAGAGAACGCACAGCGCTCACAGTCCCGAGTTCAGAGAACGCACAGCGCTCACACTCCCGAGTTCAGAGAACGCACAGCACTCACACTCCCGAGTTCAGAGAAATGCACAGCGCTCACACTCCCGAGTTCAGAGAGCGCACAGCGCTCCCACTCCCGAGTTCAGAGAACCCACAGCGCTCACACTCCCGAGTTCAGAGAACGCACAGCGCTCACACCCCCAGTTCAGAGAATGCACAGCGCTCACACTTCCAAGTTCCGAGAACGCACAGCGCTCACACTCCCGAGTTCAGGGAATGCACAGCGCTCACACTCCCGACTCCAGAGAACGCACAGCGCTCACACTCCCGAGTTCAGAGAACGCACAGCGCTCACACTCCCGAGTTCAGAGAACGCACAGCGTTCACACTCCCGAGTTCAGAGAACGCACAGAGCTCTCACTCCCGATTTCAGAGAATGCACAGTGCTCACACCCTCGAGTTCAGAGAACGCACAGCGCTCACACTCCCGAGTTCAGAGAATGCACGGCGCTCACACTCCCGAGTTCAGAGAAAGCACGGTGCTCACACTCCCAAGCTCAGAGAATGCACAGTGCTCACACTCCCGAGTTCTGAGAAAGCACAGCGCTCACACTCCCGAGTTCAGAGAACGCACAGCGCTCACACTCCCGAGTTCAGAGAATGCACAGCGCTCACACTCCCGAGTTCAGAGAACGCACAGCGCTCACACCCACGAGTTCAGAGAACGCACAGTGCTCACACCCCCGAGCCCCGAGTTCAGAGAACGCACAGCGCTCACACTCCCGAGTTCAGAGAATGCACAGCGCTCACACTCCTGAGTTCAGAGAACGCACAGCGCTCACACCCCCGAGTTCAGAGAAAGGCACAGCGCTCACACTCCCGAGTTCAGAGAAATGCACAGCGCTCACACTCCTGAGTTCAGAGAAATCACAGTGGTCACACTCCCAAGTTCAGAGAACGCACAGCGCTCACACTCCCGAGTTCAGAGAATGCACAGCGCTCACAGTCCCGAGTTCAGAGAACGCACAGCACTCACACTCCCCAGTTCAGAGCAAGCACAGCGCTCACACTCCCGAGTTCAGACAACACACGGCGCTCACACTCTCGAGTTCAGGGAACGCACAGCGCTCACACCCCCGAGTTCAGAGAAATGCACAGCCCTCACACTCCCGAGTTCAGAGAACGCACAGCGCTCACACTCCCGAGTTCAGAGAACGCACAGCGCTCACACTCCCGAGTTCAGAGAACGCACAGCACTCACACACCCGAGTTCAGAGAACGCACGGCGCTCACACTCCCGAGTTCAGAGAACGCACGGCGCTCGCACCCCCGAGTTCAGAGAACGCATAGCGCTCACACTCCCGAGTTCAGAGAATGCACAGCGCTCACAATCCCGAGTTCAGAGAACACACAGCGCTCACACTCCCGAGTTCACAGAACGCACAGCGCTCACACCCCCGAGTTCAGAGAACGCACAGCGCTCACACTCCCGAGTTCAGGGAACGCACAGCGCTCACACTCCCGAGTACAGAGAACGCACAGCGCTCACACTCCCGAGTTCAGAACGCACAGCGCTCACACCCCCGAGTTCAGAGAATGCACAGTGCTCACACTCCCGAGTTCAGGGAACGCACAGCGCTCACACTCCCGAGTTCAGAGAATGCACAGCGCTCACACCCCCGAGTTCAGAGAACGCACAGCTCTCACACCCCCGAGTTCAGAGCACGCACAGCGCTCACACTCGAGTTCAGGGAATACCCAGCGCTCACACTCCCGTGTTCAGAGATCGCACAGCGCTCACACCCCCGAGTTCAGGGAACGCACAGCGCTCACACTCCCGAGTTCAGAGAACGCATTCGCTCACACTCACGATTTCAGAAAACGCACAGCGCTCACACGCCTGAGTTCAGAGAACGCACAGCGCTCACACTCCCGAGTTCCGAGAACGCACAGCGCTCGCACTCCCGAGTTCAGGGAACGCACAGCGCTCACACTCCCGAGTTCAGAGAACCCACAGCGCTCACACTCCCGAGTTCTGTGAATGCACAGCGCTCACACTCCCGAGTTCAGAGAACGCACAGCGCTCACACTCCCGAATTCTGAGAACGCACAGCGCTCACACTCCCGAGTTCAGAGAACGCACAGCGCTCACAGTCCCGATTCCAGAGAACACACAGCGCTCACACTCCCGAGTTCAGAGAACGCACAGCGCTCACACTCCCGAGTTCAGAGAACGCACAGCGTTCACACTCCCGAGTTCAGAGAACGCACAGAGCTCTCACTCCCGAGTTCAGAGAATGCACAGTGCTCACACCCTCGAGTTCAGAGAACGCACAGCGCTCACACTCCCGAGTTCAGAGAACGCACGGCGCTCACACTCCCGAGTTCTGAGAAAGCACAGCGCTCACACTCCCGAGTTCAGAGAAATGCACAGCGCTCACACTCCTGAGTTCAGAGAAATCACAGTGCTCACACTCCCAAGTTCAGAGAAACGCACAGCGCTCACACGCCCGAGGTCAGAGAAAGCACGGCGCTCACACTCCCGAGTTCAGAGAACGCACAGCGCTCAGACTCCCGAGTTCAGAGAACCTACAGCGCTCACACTCCCGAGTTCAGTGAACGCACAGCGCTCACACTCTCGAGTTAAAGAACACACAGCGCTCACACTCCCGAGTTCAGTGAACGCACAGCGCTCACACTCTCGAGTTAAAGAACACACAGCGCTCACACTCCCGAGTTCAGAGAACGCACGGCGCTCACACTCCCGAGTTCAGAGAACGCACGGCGCTCACACTCCCGAGTTCACAGAACGCACAGCGCTCACACCCCCGAGTTCAGAGAACGCACAGCGCTCACACTCCCGAGTTCAGGGAACGCACAGCGCTCACACTCCCGAGTTCAGAGAACGCACAGCGCTCACACTCCCGAGTTCAGAACGCACAGCGCTCACACCCCCGAGTTCAGAGAATGCACAGTGCTCACACTCCCGAGTTCAGGGAACGCACAGCGCTCACACTCCCGAGTTCAGAGAATGCACAGCGCTCACACCCCCGAGTTCAGAGAACGCACAGCTCTCACACCCCCGAGTTCAGAGCACGCACAGCGCTCACACTCGAGTTCAGGGAATACCCAGCGCTCACACTCCCGTGTTCAGAGATCGCACAGCGCTCACACCCCCGAGTTCAGGGAACGCACAGCGCTCACACTCCCGAGTTCAGAGAACGCATTCGCTCACACTCACGATTTCAGAAAACGCACAGCGCTCACACGCCTGAGTTCAGAGAACGCACAGCGCTCACACTCCCGAGTTCCGAGAACGCACAGCGCTCGCACTCCCGAGTTCAGGGAACGCACAGCGCTCACACTCCCGAGTTCAGAGAACCCACAGCGCTCACACTCCCGAGTTCTGTGAATGCACAGCGCTCACACTCCCGAGTTCAGAGAACGCACAGCGCTCACACTCCCGAATTATGAGAACGCACAGCGCTCACACTCCCGAGTTCAGAGAACGCACAGCGCTCACAGTCCCGATTCCAGAGAACACACAGCGCTCACACTCCCGAGTTCAGAGAACGCACAGCGCTCACACTCCCGAGTTCAGAGAACGCACAGCGTTCACACACCCGAGTTCAGAGAACGCACAGAGCTCTCACTCCCGAGTTCAGAGAATGCACAGTGCTCACACCCTCGAGTTCAGAGAACGCACAGCGCTCACACTCCCGAGTTCAGAGAACGCACGGCGCTCACACTCCCGAGTTCTGAGAAAGCACAGCGCTCACACTCCCGAGTTCAGAGAAATGCACAGCGCTCACACTCCTGAGTTCAGAGAAATCACAGTGCTCACACTCCCAAGTTCAGAGAAACGCACAGCGCTCACACGCCCGAGGTCAGAGAAAGCACGGCGCTCACACTCCCGAGTTCAGAGAACGCACAGCGCTCAGACTCCCGAGTTCAGAGAACCTACAGCGCTCACACTCCCGAGTTCAGTGAACGCACAGCGCTCACACTCTCGAGTTAAAGAACACACAGCGCTCACACTCCCGAGTTCAGAGAACGCACGGCGCTCACACTCCCGAGTTCAGAGAACGCACGGCGCTCACACTCCCAAGTTCAGAGAATGCACAGCGCTCACACTCCCGAGTTCAGAGAGCGCACAGCGCTCACACTCCCGAGTTCAGAGAACGCACGGCGCTCACACTCCCGAGTTCAGACAACGCACGGCGCTCACACTCCCAAGTTCAGAGAATGCACAGCGCTCACACTCCCGAGTTCAGAGAGCGCACAGCGCTCACACTCCCGAGTTCAGAGAACGCACGGCGCTCACACTCCCGAGTTCAGAGAACGCACAGCACTCACACACCCGAGTTCAGAGAAATGCACAGCGCTCACACTCCCGAGTTCAGAGAACGCACAGCGCTCACACTCCCGAGTTCAGAGAACGCACAGCGCTCACACTCCCGAGTTCAGAGAACGCACAGCGCTCACACTCCCGAGTTCAGAGAATGCACAGCGCTCACACTCCCGAGTTCAGAGAACGCACAGCGCTTACACCCACAGTTCAGAGAATGCACAGCGCTCACACTCCCGAGTTCCGAGAACGCACAGCGCTCACACTCCCGAGTTCAGGGAACGCACGGCGCTCACACTCCCGAGTTCTGAGAACGCACAGCGCTCACACTCCCGAGTTCAGAGAACGCACAGCGCTCACACTCCCAAGTTCAGTGAACGCACGCCGCTCACACTCCCGAGTTCAGAGAACGCACAGCACTCACACCCCCGAGTTCAGAGAAATGCACAGCGCTCACACTCCCGAGTTCAGAGAACGCACAGCGCTCACACTCCCGAGTTCAGAGAACGCACAGCACTCACACTCCCGAGTTCAGAGAACGCACAGCGCTCACACTCCCGAGTTCAGAGAACGCACAGTGCTCACACTCCCGAGTTCAGAGAACGCACAGCGCTCACACTCACGAGTTCAGAGAATGCACAGCGCTCACACTACCGTGTTCAGAGAACGCACAGCGCTCACACGCCTGAGTTCAGACAATGCACAGCGCTCACACTCCCGAGTTCAGAGAAAGCACAGCGCTCACACTCCCGAGTTCAGAGAACGCACAGCGCTCACACTCCCGAGTTCAGGGAACGCACAGCGCTCACACCCCCGAGTTCAGAGAAATGCACAGCCCTCACACTCCCGAGTTCAGAGAACGCACAGCGCTCACACTCCCGAGTTCAGAGAACGCACAGCGCTCACACGCCTGAGTTCAGAGAACGCACAGCACTCACACTCCCGAGGTCAGAGAACGCACAACACTCACACACCGGAGTTCAGAGAACGCACGGCGCTCACACTCCCGAGTTCAGAGAACGCACAGCGCTCATGCTCCCGAGTTCAGAGACCGCACGGCGCTCACACTCCCGAGTTCAGAGAATGGACGGCGCTCACACTCCCGAGTTCAGAGAACGCACGGCGCTCAGACCCCCGAGTTCAGAGAATGCACGGCGCTCACACTCCCGAGTTCAGAGAATGCACAGCGCTCACACTCCCGAGTTCAGAGAACGCACAGCGCTCACACTCCCGAGTTCAGAGAAGCACAGCGCTCACACTCCCGAGTTCAGAGAACGCACAGCACTCACACTCCCGAGTTCAAATAACGCACAGCGCTCACACTCCCGAGTTCAGAAAATGCACAGCGTTCACACCCCCGAGTTCAGAGAACGCACAGCTCTCACACCCCCGAGTTCAGAGCACGCACAGCGCTCACACTCGAGTTCAGGGAATGCCCAGCGCTCACACTCCCGTGTTCAGAGATCGCACAGTGCTCACACCCCCGAGTTCAGGAAACGCACAGCGCTCACACTCCCGAGTTCAGAGAACGCATTCGCTCACAGTCACGAGTTCCGAAAACGCACAGCGCTCACACGCCTGAGTTCAGAGAACGCACAGCGCTCACAGTCCCGAGTTCAGAGAACGCACAGCGCTCACACTCCCGAGTTCAGAGAACGCACAGCACTCACACTCCCGAGTTCAGAGAAATGCACAGCGCTCACACTCCCGAGTTCAGAGAGCGCACAGCGCTCACACTCCCGAGTTCAGAGAACCCACAGCGCTCACACTCCCGAGTTCAGAGAACGCACAGCGCTCACACCCTCAGTTCAGAGAATGCACAGCGCTCACACTTCCGAGTTCCGAGAACGCACAGCGCTCTCACTCCCGAGTTCAGGGAACGCACAGCGCTCACACTCCCGATTCCAGAGAACGCACAGCGCTCACACTCCAGAGTTCAGAGAACGCACAGCGCTCACACTCCCGAGTTCAGAGAACGCACAGCGTTCACACTCCCGAGTTCAGAGAACGCACAGAGCTCTCACTCCCGAGTTCAGAGAATGCACAGTGCTCACACCCTCGAGTTCAGAGAACGCACAGCGCTCACACTCCCGAGTTCAGAGAACGCACGGCGCTCACACTCCCGAGTTCAGAGAAAGCACGGTGCTCACACTCCCGAGTTCAGAGAATGCACAGTGCTCACACTCCCGAGTTCTGAGAAAGCACAGCGCTCACACTCCCGAGTTCAGAGAACGCACAGCGCTCACACTCCCGAGTTCTGAGAATGCACAGCGCTCACACTCCCGAGTTCAGAGAACGCACAGCGCTCACACCCCCGAGTTCAGAGAACGCACAGTGCTCACACCCCCGAGCCCCGAGTTCAGAGAACGCGCAGCTCTCACACTCCCATGTTCTGAGAGCGCACGGCGCTCACACTCCTGAGTTCAGAGAACGCACAGCGCTCACACCCCCAAGTTCAGAGAAAGGCACAGCGCTCACACTCCCGAGTTCAGAGAAATGCACAGCGCTCACACTCCTGAGTTCAGAGAAATCACAGTGCTCACACTCCCAAGTTCAGAGAACGCACAGCGCTCACACTCCCGAGTTCAGAGAATGCACAGCGCTCACAGTCCCGAGTTCAGAGAACGCACAGCGCTCACACGCCTGAGTTCAGACAACGCACAGCTCTCACACTCCAGAGTTCAGAGAACGCACAGCGCTCATGCTCCCGAGTTCAGAGACCGCACGGCGCTCACACTCCCGAGTTCAGAGAATGCACGGCGCTCACACTCCCGAGTTCAGAGAACGCACGGCGCTCAGACCCCCGAGTTCAGAGAATGCACGGCGCTCACACTCCCGAGTTCAGAGAATGCACAGCGCTCACACTCCCGAGTTCAGAGAATGCACAGCGCTCACACTCCCGAGTTCAGAGAAGCACAGCGCTCACACTCCCGAGTTCAGAGAACGCACAGCGCTCAGACTCCCGAGTTCAGAGAACCTACAGCGCTCACACTCCCGAGTTCAGTGAACGCACAGTGCTCACACTCTCGAGTTCAGAGAACACACAGCGCTCACACTCCCGAGTTCAGAGAACGCACGGCGCTCACACTCCCGAGTTCAGAGAACGCACAGCGCTCACACTCCCGAGTTCAGACAACGCACGGCGCTCACAATCCCAAGTTCAGAGAATGCACAGAGCTCACACTCCCGAGTTCAGAGAGCGCACAGCGCTCACACTCCCGAGTTCAGAGAACGCACGGCGCTCACACTCCCGAGTTCAGAGAACGCACAGCACTCACACACCCGAGTTCAGAGAAATGCACAGCGCTCACACTCCCGAGTTCAGAGAACGCACAGCGCTCACACTCCCGAGTTCAGAGAACGCACAGCGCTCACACTCCCGAGTTCAGAGAACGCACAGCGCTCACACTCCCGAGTTCAGAGAACGCACAGCGCTCACACTCCCGAGTTCAGAGAACGCACAGCGCTTACACCCCCAGTTCAGAGAATGCACAGCGCTCACACTCCCGAGTTCCGAGAATGCACAGCGCTCACACTCCCGAGTTCAGGGAACGCACGGCGCTCACACTCCCGAGTTCTGAGAACGCACAGCGCTCACACTCCCGAGTTCAGAGAACGCACAGCGCTCACACTCCCAAGTTCAGTGAACGCACGCCGCTCACACTCCCGAGTTCAGAGAACGCACAGCACTCACACCCCCGAGTTCAGAGAAATGCACAGCGCTCACACTCCCGAGTTCAGAGAACGCACAGCGCTCACACTCCCGAGTTCAGAGAACGCACAGCACTCACACTCCCGAGTTCAGAGAACGCACAGCGCTCACACTCCCGAGTTCAGAGAACGCACAGCGCTCACACTCCCGAGTTCAGAGAACGCACAGCGCTCACACTCACGAGTTCAGAGAATGCACAGCGCTCACACTACCGTGTTCAGAGAACGCACAGCGCTCACACGCCTGAGTTCAGACAACGCACAGCGCTCACACTCCCGAGTTCAGAGAACGCACAGCGCTCACACTCCCGAGTTCAGAGAACGCACAGCGCTCACACTCCCGAGTTCAGGGAACGCACAGCGCTCACACCCCCGAGTTCAGAGAAATGCACAGCCCTCACACTCCCGAGTTCAGAGAACGCACAGCGCTCACACTCCCGAGTTCAGAGAACGCACAGCGCTCACACGCCTGAGTTCAGAGAACGCACAGCACTCACACTCCCGAGGTCAGAGAACGCACAACACTCACACACCGGAGTTCAGAGAACGCACGGCGCTCACACTCCCGAGTTCAGAGAACGCACAGCGCTCATGCTCCCGAGTTCAGAGACCGCACGGCGCTCACACTCCCGAGTTCAGAGAATGCACGGCGCTCACACTCCCGAGTTCAGAGAACGCACGGCGCTCAGACCCCCGAGTTCAGAGAATGCACGGCGCTCACACTCCCGAGTTCAGAGAATGCACAGCGCTCACACTCCCGAGTTCAGAGAACGCACAGCGCTCACACTCCCGAGTTCAGAGAAGCACAGCGCTCACACTCCCGAGTTCAGAGAACGCACAGCACTCACACTCCCGAGTTCAAATAACGCACAGCGCTCACACTCCCGAGTTCAGAAAATGCACAGCGTTCACACCCCCGAGTTCAGAGAACGCACAGCTCTCACACCCCCGAGTTCAGAGCACGCACAGCGCTCACACTCGAGTTCAGGGAATGCCCAGCGCTCACACTCCCGTGTTCAGAGATCGCACAGTGCTCACACCCCCGAGTTCAGGAAATGCACAGCGCTCACACTCCCGAGTTCAGAGAACGCATTCGCTCACAGTCACGAGTTCCAAAAACGCACAGCGCTCACACGCCTGAGTTCAGAGAACGCACAGCGCTCACAGTCCCGAGTTCAGAGAACGCACAGCGCTCACACTCCCGAGTTCAGAGAACGCACAGCACTCACACTCCCGAGTTCAGAGAAATGCACAGCGCTCACACTCCCGAGTTCAGAGAGCGCACAGCGCTCACACTCCCGTGTTCAGAGAACCCACAGCGCTCACACTCCCGAGTTCAGAGAACGCACAGCGCTCACACCCCCAGTTCAGAGAATGCACAGCGCTCACACTTCCGAGTTCCGAGAACGCACAGCGCTCTCACTCCCGAGTTCAGGGAACGCACAGCGCTCACACTCCCGATTCCAGAGAACGCACAGCGCTCACACTCCAGAGTTCAGAGAACGCACAGCGCTCACACTCCCGAGTTCAGAGAACGCACAGCGTTCACACTCCCGAGTTCAGAGAACGCACAGAGCTCTCACTCCCGAGTTCAGAGAATGCACAGTGCTCACACCCTCGAGTTCAGAGAACGCACAGCGCTCACACTCCCGAGTTCAGAGAACGCACGGCGCTCACACTCCCGAGTTCAGAGAAAGCACGGTGCTCACACTCCCGAGTTCAGAGAATGCACAGTGCTCACACTCCCGAGTTCTGAGAAAGCACAGCGCTCACACTCCCGAGTTCAGAGAACGCACAGCGCTCACACTCCCGAGTTCAGAGAATGCACAGCGCTCACACTCCCGAGTTCAGAGAACGCACAGCGCTCACACCCCCGAGTTCAGAGAACGCACAGTGCTCACACCCCCGAGCCCCGAGTTCAGAGAACGCGCAGCTCTCACACTCCCATGTTCTGAGAGCGCACGGCGCTCACACTCCTGAGTTCAGAGAACGCACAGCACTCACACCCCCAAGTTCAGAGAAAGGCACAGCGCTCACACTCCCGAGTTCAGAGAAATGCACAGCGCTCACACTCCCGAGTTCAGAGAATGCACAGCGCTCACAGTCCCGAGTTCAGAGAACGCACAGCGCTCACACGCCTGAGTTCAGACAACGCACAGCTCTCACACTCCAGAGTTCAGAGAACGCACAGCGCTCATGCTCCCGAGTTCAGAGACCGCACGGCACTCACACTCCCGAGTTCAGAGAATGCACGGCGCTCACACTCCCGAGTTCAGAGAACGCACGGCGCTCAGACCCCCGAGTTCAGAGAATGCACGGCGCTCACACTCCCGAGTTCAGAGAATGCACAGCGCTCACACTCCCGAGTTCAGAGAATGCACAGCGCTCACACTCCCGAGTTCAGAGAAGCACAGCGCTCACACTCCCGAGTTCAGAGAACGCACAGCGCTCAGACTCCCGAGTTCAGAGAACCTACAGCGCTCACACTCCCGAGTTCAGTGAACGCACAGTGCTCACACTCTCGAGTTCAGAGAACACACAGCGCTCACACTCCCGAGTTCAGAGAACGCACGGCGCTCACACTCCCGAGTTCAGAGAACGCACAGCGCTCACACTCCCGAGTTCAGACAACGCACGGCGCTCACAATCCCAAGTTCAGAGAATGCACAGAGCTCACACTCCCGAGTTCAGAGAACGCACAGCGCTCACACTCCCGAGTTCAGAGAACGCACGGCGCTCACACTCCCGAGTTCAGAGAACGCACAGCACTCACACACCCGAGTTCAGAGAAATGCACAGCGCTCACACTCCCGAGTTCAGAGAACGCACAGCGCTCACACTCCCGAGTTCAGAGAACGCACAGCGCTCACACTCCCGAGTTCAGAGAACGCACAGCACTCACACTCCCGAGTTCAGAGAATGCACAGCGCTCACACTCCCGAGTTCAGAGAACGCACAGCGCTTACACCCCCAGTTCAGAGAATGCACAGCGCTCACACTCCCGAGTTCCGAGAACGCACAGCGCTCACACTCCCGAGTTCAGGGAACGCACGGCGCTCACACTCCCGAGATCAGAGAACGCACAGCGCTCACACTCCCGAGTTCAGAGAACGCACAGCGCTCACACTCCCGAGTTCAGTGAACGCACGCCGCTCACACTCCCGAGTTCAGAGAACGCACAGCACTCACACCCCCGAGTTCAGAGAAATGCACAGCGCTCACACTCCCGAGTTCAGAGAACGCACAGCGCTCACACTCCCCAGTTCAGAGAACGCACAGCACTCACACTCCCGAGTTCAGAGAACGCACAGCGCTCACACTCCCGAGTTCAGAGAACGCACAGCGCTCACACTCCCGAGTTCAGAGAACGCACAGCGCTCACACGCCTGAGTTCAGACAACGCACAGCGCTCACACTCCCGAGTTCAGAGAACGCACAGTGCTCATGCTCCCGAGTTCAGAGACCGCACGGCGCTCACACTCCCGAGTTCAGAGAATGCACGGCGCTCACACTCCCGAGTTCAGAGAACGCACGGCGCTCAGACCCCCGAGTTCAGAGAATGCACGGCGCTCACACTCCCGAGTTCAGAGAATGCACAGCGCTCACACTCCCGAGTTCAGAGAACGCACAGCACTCACACTCCCGAGTTCAGAGAAGCACAGCGCTCACACTCCCGAGTTCAGAGAACGCACAGCATTCACACTCCCGAGTTCAGATAACGCACAGCGCTCACACTCCCGAGTTCAGAAAATGCACAGCTCTCACACCCCCGAGTTCAGAGCACACACAGCGCTCACACTCGAGTTCAGGGAATGCCCAGCGCTCACACTCCCGTGTTCAGAGATCACACAGCGCTCACACCCCCGAGTTCAGGGAACGCACAGCGCTCACACCCCCGAGTTCAGAGAACGCACAGCGCTCACAGTCCCGAGTTCAGAGAACGCACAGCGCTCACACTCCCGAGTTCAGAGAACGCACAGCACTCACACTCCCGAGTTCAGAGAAATGCACAGCGCTCACACTCCCGAGTTCAGAGAGCGCACAGCGCTCACACTCCGCAGTTCAGAGAACCCACAGCGCTCACACTCCCGAGTTCAGAGAACGCACAGCGCTCACACCCCCAGTTCAGAGAATGCACAGCGCTCACACTTCCGAGTTCCGAGAACGCACAGCGCTCACACTCCCGAGTTCAGGGAATGCACAGCGCTCACGCTCCCGATTCCAGAGAACGCACAGCGCTCACACTCCCGAGTTCAGAGAACGCACAGCGCTCACACTCCCGAGTTCAGAGAACGCATAGCGTTCACACTCCCGAGTTCAGAGAACGCACAGAGCTCTCACTCCCGATTTCAGAGAATGCACAGTGCTCACACCCTCGAGTTCAGAGAATGCACAGCGCTCACACTCCCGAGTTCAGAGAACGCACGGCGCTCACACTCCCGAGTTCAGAGAAAGCACGGTGCTCACACTCCCAAGTTCAGAGAATGCACGGCGCTCACACTCCCGAGTTCAGAGAATGCACAGCGCTCACACTCCCGAGTTCAGAGAACGCACAGCGCTCACACTCCCGAGTTCAGAGAAGCACAGCGCTCACACTCCCGAGTTCAGAGAACGCACAGCACTCACACTCCCGAGTTCAGATAACGCACAGCGCTCACACTCCCGAGTTCAGAAAATGCACAGCACTCACACCCCCGAGTTCAGAGAACGCACAGCTCTCACACCCCCGAGTTCAGAGCACGCACAGCGCTCACACTCGAGTTCAGGGAATGCCCAGCGCTCACACTCCCGTGTTCAGAGATCACACAGCGCTCACACCCCCGAGTTCAGGGAACGCACAGCGCTCACACTCCCGAGTTCAGAGAACGCATTCGCTCACAGTCACGAGTTCCGAAAATGCACAGCGCTCACACGCCTGAGTTCAGAGAACGCACAGCGCTCACAGTCCCGAGTTCAGAGAACGCACAGCGCTCACACTCCCGAGTTCAGAGAACGCACAGCACTCACACTCCCGAGTTCAGAGAAATGCACAGCGCTCACACTCCCGAGTTCAGAGAGCGCACAGCGCTCACACTCCCGAGTTCAGAGAACCCACAGCGCTCACACTCCCGAGTTCAGAGAACGCACAGCGCTCACACTCCCGAGTTCAGAGAACGCACAGCGCTCACACTCCCGAGTTCAGAGAACGCACGGCGCTCACACTCCCGAGTTCAGAGAAAGCACGGTGCTCACACTCCCAAGCTCAGAGAATGCACAGTGCTCACACTCCCGAGTTCTGAGAAAGCACAGCGCTCACACTCCCGAGTTCAGAGAACGCACAGCGCTCACACTCCCGAGTTCAGAGAATGCACAGCGCTCACACTCCCGAGTTCAGAGAACGCACAGCGCTCACACCCACGAGTTCAGAGAACGCACAGTGCTCACACCCCCGAGCCCCGAGTTCAGAGAACGCACAGCGCTCACACTCCCGAGTTCAGAGAATGCACAGCGCTCACACTCCTGAGTTCAGAGAACGCACAGCGCTCACACCCCCGAGTTCAGAGAAAGGCACAGCGCTCACACTCCCGAGTTCAGAGAAATGCACAGCGCTCACACTCCTGAGTTCAGAGAAATCACAGTGGTCACACTCCCAAGTTCAGAGAATGCACAGCGCTCACACTCCCGAGTTCAGAGAATGCACAGCGCTCACAGTCCCGAGTTCAGAGAACGCACAGCACTCACACTCCCCAGTTCAGAGCAAGCACAGCGCTCACACTCCCGAGTTCAGACAACGCACGGCGCTCACACTCTCGAGTTCAGGGAACGCACAGCACTCACACCCCCGAGTTCAGAGAAATGCACAGCCCTCACACTCCCGAGTTCAGAGAACGCACAGCGCTCACACTCCCGAGTTCAGAGAACGCACAGCGCTCACACTCCCGAGTTCAGAGAACGCACAGCACTCACACACCCGAGTTCAGAGAACGCACGGCGCTCACACTCCCGAGTTCAGAGAACGCACGGCGCTCGCACCCCCGAGTTCAGAGAACGCATAGCGCTCACACTCCCGAGTTCAGAGAATGCACAGCGCTCACAATCCCGAGTTCAGAGAACACACAGCGCTCACACTCCCGAGTTCACAGAACGCACAGCGCTCACACCCCCGAGTTCAGAGAACGCACAGCGCTCACACTCCCGAGTTCAGGGAACGCACAGCGCTCACACTCCCGAGTTCAGAGAATGCACAGCGCTCACACCCCCGAGTTCAGAGAACGCACAGCTCTCACACCCCCGAGTTCAGAGCACGCACAGCGCTCACACTCGAGTTCAGGGAATACCCAGCGCTCACACTCCCGTGTTCAGAGATCGCACAGCGCTCACACCCCCGAGTTCAGGGAACGCACAGCGCTCACACTCCCGAGTTCAGAGAACGCATTCGCTCACACTCACGATTTCAGAAAACGCACAGCGCTCACACGCCTGAGTTCAGAGAACACACAGCGCTCACACTCCCGAGTTCCGAGAACGCACAGCGCTCGCACTCCCGAGTTCAGGGAACGCACAGCGCTCACACTCCCGAGTTCAGAGAACCCACAGCGCTCACACTCCCGAGTTCTGTGAATGCACAGCGCTCACACTCCCGAGTTCAGAGAACGCACAGCGCTCACACTCCCGAATTCTGAGAACGCACAGCGCTCACACTCCCGAGTTCAGAGAACGCACAGCGCTCACAGTCCCGATTCCAGAGAACACACAGCGCTCACACTCCCGAGTTCAGAGAACGCACAGCGCTCACACTCCCGAGTTCAGAGAACGCACAGCGTTCACACTCCCGAGTTCAGAGAACGCACAGAGCTCTCACTCCCGAGTTCAGAGAATGCACAGTGCTCACACCCTCGAGTTCAGAGAACGCACAGCGCTCACACTCCCGAGTTCAGAGAACGCACGGCGCTCACACTCCCGAGTTCTGAGAAAGCACAGCGCTCACACTCCCGAGTTCAGAGAAATGCACAGCGCTCACACTCCTGAGTTCAGAGAAATCACAGTGCTCACACTCCCAAGTTCAGAGAAACGCACAGCGCTCACACGCCCGAGGTCAGAGAAAGCACGGCACTCACACTCCCGAGTTCAGAGAAAGCACAGCGCTCAGACTCCCGAGTTCAGAGAACCTACAGCGCTCACACTCCCGAGTTCAGTGAACGCACAGCGCTCACACTCTCGAGTTAAAGAACACACAGCGCTCACACTCCCGAGTTCAGAGAACGCACGGCGCTCACACTCCCGAGTTCAGAGAACGCACGGCGCTCCCACTCCCGAGTTCACAGAACGCACAGCGCTCACACCCCCGAGTTCAGAGAACGCACAGCGCTCACACTCCCGAGTTCAGGGAACGCACAGCGCTCACACTCCCGAGTTCAGAGAACGCACAGCGCTCACACTCCCGAGTTCAGAACGCACAGCGCTCACACCCCCGAGTTCAGAGAATGCACAGTGCTCACACTCCCGAGTTCAGGGAACGCACAGCGCTCACACTCCCGAGTTCAGAGAATGCACAGCGCTCACACCCCCGCGTTCAGAGAACGCACAGCTCTCACACCCCCGAGTTCAGAGCACGCACAGCGCTCACACTCGAGTTCAGGGAATACCCAGCGCTCACACTCCCGTGTTCAGAGATCGCACAGCGCTCACACCCCCGAGTTCAGGGAACGCACAGCGCTCACACTCCCGAGTTCAGAGAACGCATTCGCTCACACTCACGATTTCAGAAAACGCACAGCGCTCACGCGCCTGAGTTCAGAGAACGCACAGCGCTCACACTCCCGAGTTCCGAGAACGCACAGCGCTCGCACTCCCGAGTTCAGGGAACGCACAGCGCTCACACTCCCGAGTTCAGAGAACCCACAGCGCTCACACTCCCGAGTTCTGTGAATGCACAGCGCTCACACTCCCGAGTTCAGAGAACGCACAGCGCTCACACTCCCGAATTATGAGAACGCACAGCGCTCACACTCCCGAGTTCAGAGAACGCACAGCGCTCACAGTCCCGATTCCAGAGAACACACAGCGCTCACACTCCCGAGTTCAGAGAACGCACAGCGCTCACACTCCCGAGTTCAGAGAACGCACAGCGTTCACACTCCCGAGTTCAGAGAACGCACAGAGCTCTCACTCCCGAGTTCAGAGAATGCACAGTGCTCACACCCTCGAGTTCAGAGAACGCACAGCGCTCACACTCCCGAGTTCAGAGAACGCACGGCGCTCACACTCCCGAGTTCTGAGAAAGCACAGCGCTCACACTCCCGAGTTCAGAGAAATGCACAGCGCTCACACTCCTGAGTTCAGAGAAATCACAGTGCTCACACTCCCAAGTTCAGAGAAACGCACAGCGCTCACACGCCCGAGGTCAGAGAAAGCACGGCGCTCACACTCCCGAGTTCAGAGAACGCACAGCGCTCAGACTCCCGAGTTCAGAGAACCTACAGCGCTCACACTCCCGGGTTCAGTGAACGCACAGCGCTCACACTCTCGAGTTAAAGAACACACAGCGCTCACACTCCCGAGTTCAGAGAACGCACGGCGCTCACACTCCCGAGTTCAGAGAACGCACGGCGCTCACACTCCCAAGTTCAGAGAATGCACAGCGCTCACACTCCCGAGTTCAGAGAGCGCACAGCGCTCACACTCCCGAGTTCAGAGAACGCACGGCGCTCACACTCCCGAGTTCAGACAACGCACGGCGCTCACACTCCCAAGTTCAGAGAATGCACAGCGCTCACACTCCCGAGTTCAGAGAGCGCACAGCGCTCACACTCCCGAGTTCAGAGAACGCACGGCGCTCACACTCCCGAGTTCAGAGAACGCACAGCACTCACACACCCGAGTTCAGAGAAATGCACAGCGCTCACACTCCCGAGTTCAGAGAACGCACAGCGCTCACACTCCCGAATTCAGAGAACGCACAGCGCTCACACTCCCGAGTTCAGAGAACGCACAGCGCTCACACTCCCGAGTTCAGAGAACGCACAGCGCTCACACTCCCGAGTTCAGAGAACGCACAGCGCTTACACCCCCAGTTCAGAGAATGCACAGCGCTCACACTCCCGAGTTCCGAGAACGCACAGCGCTCACACTCCCGAGTTCAGGGAACGCACGGCGCTCACACTCCCGAGTTCTGAGAACGCACAGCGCTCACACTCCCGAGTTCAGAGAACGCACAGCGCTCACACTCCCAAGTTCAGTGAACGCACGCCGCTCACACTCCCGAGTTCAGAGAACGCACGGCGCTCCCACTCCCGAGTTCACAGAACGCACAGCGCTCACACCCCCGAGTTCAGAGAACGCACAGCGCTCACACTCCCGAGTTCAGGGAACGCACAGCGCTCACACTCCCGAGTTCAGAGAACGCACAGCGCTCACACTCCCGAGTTCAGAACGCACAGCGCTCACACCCCCGAGTTCAGAGAATGCACAGTGCTCACACTCCCGAGTTCAGGGAACGCACAGCGCTCACACTCCCGAGTTCAGAGAATGCACAGCGCTCACACCCCCGCGTTCAGAGAACGCACAGCTCTCACACCCCCGAGTTCAGAGCACGCACAGCGCTCACACTCGAGTTCAGGGAATACCCAGCGCTCACACTCCCGTGTTCAGAGATCGCACAGCGCTCACACCCCCGAGTTCAGGGAACGCACAGCGCTCACACTCCCGAGTTCAGAGAACGCATTCGCTCACACTCACGATTTCAGAAAACGCACAGCGCTCACACGCCTGAGTTCAGAGAACGCACAGCGCTCACACTCCCGAGTTCCGAGAACGCACAGCGCTCGCACTCCCGAGTTCAGGGAACGCACAGCGCTCACACTCCCGAGTTCAGAGAACCCACAGCGCTCACACTCCCGAGTTCTGTGAATGCACAGCGCTCACACTCCCGAGTTCAGAGAACGCACAGCGCTCACACTCCCGAATTATGAGAACGCACAGCGCTCACACTCCCGAGTTCAGAGAACGCACAGCGCTCACAGTCCCGATTCCAGAGAACACACAGCGCTCACACTCCCGAGTTCAGAGAACGCACAGCGCTCACACTCCCGAGTTCAGAGAACGCACAGCGTTCACACTCCCGAGTTCAGAGAACGCACAGAGCTCTCACTCCCGAGTTCAGAGAATGCACAGTGCTCACACCCTCGAGTTCAGAGAACGCACAGCGCTCACACTCCCGAGTTCAGAGAACGCACGGCGCTCACACTCCCGAGTTCTGAGAAAGCACAGCGCTCACACTCCCGAGTTCAGAGAAATGCACAGCGCTCACACTCCTGAGTTCAGAGAAATCACAGTGCTCACACTCCCAAGTTCAGAGAAACGCACAGCGCTCACACGCCCGAGGTCAGAGAAAGCACGGCGCTCACACTCCCGAGTTCAGAGAACGCACAGCGCTCAGACTCCCGAGTTCAGAGAACCTACAGCGCTCACACTCCCGGGTTCAGTGAACGCACAGCGCTCACACTCTCGAGTTAAAGAACACACAGCGCTCACACTCCCGAGTTCAGAGAACGCACGGCGCTCACACTCCCGAGTTCAGAGAACGCACGGCGCTCACACTCCCAAGTTCAGAGAATGCACAGCGCTCACACTCCCGAGTTCAGAGAGCGCACAGCGCTCACACTCCCGAGTTCAGAGAACGCACGGCGCTCACACTCCCGAGTTCAGACAACGCACGGCGCTCACACTCCCAAGTTCAGAGAATGCACAGCGCTCACACTCCCGAGTTCAGAGAGCGCACAGCGCTCACACTCCCGAGTTCAGAGAACGCACGGCGCTCACACTCCCGAGTTCAGAGAACGCACAGCACTCACACACCCGAGTTCAGAGAAATGCACAGCGCTCACACTCCCGAGTTCAGAGAACGCACAGCGCTCACACTCCCGAGTTCAGAGAACGCACAGCGCTCACACTCCCGAGTTCAGAGAACGCACAGCGCTCACACTCCCGAGTTCAGAGAACGCACAGCGCTCACACTCCCGAGTTCAGAGAACGCACAGCGCTTACACCCCCAGTTCAGAGAATGCACAGCGCTCACACTCCCGAGTTCCGAGAACGCACAGCGCTCACACTCCCGAGTTCAGGGAACGCACGGCGCTCACACTCCCGAGTTCTGAGAACGCACAGCGCTCACACTCCCGAGTTCAGAGAACGCACAGCGCTCACACTCCCAAGTTCAGTGAACGCACGCCGCTCACACTCCCGAGTTCAGAGAACGCACGGCGCTCCCACTCCCGAGTTCACAGAACGCACAGCGCTCACACCCCCGAGTTCAGAGAACGCACAGCGCTCACACTCCCGAGTTCAGGGAACGCACAGCGCTCACACTCCCGAGTTCAGAGAACGCACAGCGCTCACACTCCCGAGTTCAGAACGCACAGCGCTCACACCCCCGAGTTCAGAGAATGCACAGTGCTCACACTCCCGAGTTCAGGGAACGCACAGCGCTCACACTCCCGAGTTCAGAGAATGCACAGCGCTCACACCCCCGCGTTCAGAGAACGCACAGCTCTCACACCCCCGAGTTCAGAGCACGCACAGCGCTCACACTCGAGTTCAGGGAATACCCAGCGCTCACACTCCCGTGTTCAGAGATCGCACAGCGCTCACACCCCCGAGTTCAGGGAACGCACAGCGCTCACACTCCCGAGTTCAGAGAACGCATTCGCTCACACTCACGATTTCAGAAAACGCACAGCGCTCACACGCCTGAGTTCAGAGAACGCACAGCGCTCACACTCCCGAGTTCCGAGAACGCACAGCGCTCGCACTCCCGAGTTCAGGGAACGCACAGCGCTCACACTCCCGAGTTCAGAGAACCCACAGCGCTCACACTCCCGAGTTCTGTGAATGCACAGCGCTCACACTCCCGAGTTCAGAGAACGCACAGCGCTCACACTCCCGAATTATGAGAACGCACAGCGCTCACACTCCCGAGTTCAGAGAACGCACAGCGCTCACAGTCCCGATTCCAGAGAACACACAGCGCTCACACTCCCGAGTTCAGAGAACGCACAGCGCTCACACTCCCGAGTTCAGAGAACGCACAGCGTTCACACTCCCGAGTTCAGAGAACGCACAGAGCTCTCACTCCCGAGTTCAGAGAACGCACGGCGCTCACACTCCCGAGTTCTGAGAAAGCACAGCGCTCACACTCCCGAGTTCAGAGAAATGCACAGCGCTCACACTCCTGAGTTCAGAGAAATCACAGTGCTCACACTCCCAAGTTCAGAGAAACGCACAGCGCTCACACGCCCGAGGTCAGAGAAAGCACGGCGCTCACACTCCCGAGTTCAGAGAACGCACAGCGCTCAGACTCCCGAGTTCAGAGAACCTACAGCGCTCACACTCCCGGGTTCAGTGAACGCACAGCGCTCACACTCTCGAGTTAAAGAACACACAGCGCTCACACTCCCGAGTTCAGAGAACGCACGGCGCTCACACTCCCGAGTTCAGAGAACGCACGGCGCTCACACTCCCAAGTTCAGAGAATGCACAGCGCTCACACTCCCGAGTTCAGAGAGCGCACAGCGCTCACACTCCCGAGTTCAGAGAACGCACGGCGCTCACACTCCCGAGTTCAGACAACGCACGGCGCTCACACTCCCAAGTTCAGAGAATGCACAGCGCTCACACTCCCGAGTTCAGAGAGCGCACAGCGCTCACACTCCCGAGTTCAGAGAACGCACGGCGCTCACACTCCCGAGTTCAGAGAACGCACAGCACTCACACACCCGAGTTCAGAGAAATGCACAGCGCTCACACTCCCGAGTTCAGAGAACGCACAGCGCTCACACTCCCGAGTTCAGAGAACGCACAGCGCTCACACTCCCGAGTTCAGAGAACGCACAGCGCTCACACTCCCGAGTTCAGAGAACGCACAGCGCTCACACTCCCGAGTTCAGAGAACGCACAGCGCTTACACCCCCAGTTCAGAGAATGCACAGCGCTCACACTCCCGAGTTCCGAGAACGCACAGCGCTCACACTCCCGAGTTCAGGGAACGCACGGCGCTCACACTCCCGAGTTCTGAGAACGCACAGCGCTCACACTCCCGAGTTCAGAGAACGCACAGCGCTCACACTCCCAAGTTCAGTGAACGCACGCCGCTCACACTCCCGAGTTCAGAGAACGCACAGCACTCACACCCCCGAGTTCAGAGAAATGCACAGCGCTCACACTCCCGAGTTCAGAGAACGCACAGCGCTCACACTCCCGAGTTCAGAGAACGCACAGCACTCACACTCCCGAGTTCAGAGAACGCACAGCGCTCACACTCCCGAGTTCAGAGAACGCACAGCGCTCACACTCCCGAGTTCAGAGAACGCACAGCGCTCACACTCACGAGTTCAGAGAATGCACAGCGCTCACACTACCGTGTTCAGAGAACGTACAGCGCTCACACGCCTGAGTTCAGACAACGCACAGCGCTCACACTCCCGAGTTCAGAGAACGCACAGCGCTCACACTCCCGAGTTCAGAGAACGCACAGCGCTCACACTCCCGAGTTCAGGGAACGCACAGCGCTCACACCCCCGAGTTCAGAGAATGCACAGTGCTCACACTCCCGAGTTCAGGGAACGCACAGCGCTCACACTCCCGAGTTCAGAGAATGCACAGCGCTCACACCCCCGAGTTCAGAGAACGCACAGCTCTCACACCCCCGAGTTCAGAGCACGCACAGCGCTCACACTCGAGTTCAGGGAATACCCAGCGCTCACACTCCCGTGTTCAGAGATCGCACAGCGCTCACACCCCCGAGTTCAGGGAACGCACAGCGCTCACACTCCCGAGTTCAGAGAACGCATTCGCTCACACTCACGAGTTCAGAAAACGCACAGCGCTCACACGCCTGAGTTCAGAGAACGCACAGCGCTCACAGTCCCGAGTTCAGAGAACGCACAGCGCTCACACTCCCGAGTTCAGAGAACGCACAGCACTCACACTCCCGAGTTCAGTGAACGCACAGCGCTCACACACTCGAGTTCAGAGAAAACACAGCGCTCACACTCCCGAGTTCAGAGAACGCACGGCGCTCACACTCCCGAGTTCAGAGAACGCACAGCGCTCACACTCCCGAGTTCAGACAACGCACGGCGCTCACACTCCCAAGTTCAGAGAATGCACAGCGCTCACACTCCTGAGTTCAGAGAACGCACAGCGCTCACACTCCCGAGTTCAGAGAACGCACGGCGCTCACAATCCCGAGTTCAGAGAACGCACAGCACTCACACACCCGAGTTCAGAGAAATGCACAGCGCTCACACTCCCGAGTTCAGAGAACGCACAGCGCTCACACTCCCGAGTTCAGAGAACGCACAGCGCTCACACTCCCGAGTTCAGAGAACGCACAGCGCTCACACTCCCGAGTTCAGAGAACGCACAGCGCTCACACTCCCGAGTTCAGAGAACGCACAGCGGTTACACCCCCAGTTCAGAGAATGCACAGCGCTCACACTCCCGAGTTCCGAGAACGCACAGCGCTCACACACTCGAGTTCAGAGAAAACACAGCGCTCACACTCCCGAGTTCAGAGAAGGCACGGCGCTCACACTCCCGAGTTCAGAGAACGCACAGCGCTCACACTCCCGAGTTCAGACAACGCACGGCGCTCACACTCCCAAGTTCAGAGAATGCACAGCGCTCACACTCCTGAGTTCAGAGAACGCACAGCGCTCACACTCCCGAGTTCAGAGAACGCACGGCGCTCACAATCCCGAGTTCAGAGAACGCACAGCACTCACACACCCGAGTTCAGAGAAATGCACAGCGCTCACACTCCCGAGTTCAGAGAACGCACAGCGCTCACACTCCCGAGTTCAGAGAACGCACAGCGCTCACACTCCCGAGTTCAGAGAACGCACAGCGCTCACACTCCCGAGTTCAGAGAACGCACAGCGCTCACACTCCCGAGTTCAGAGAACGCACAGCGGTTACACCCCCAGTTCAGAGAATGCACAGCGCTCACACTCCCGAGTTCCGAGAACGCACAGCGCTCACACTCCCGAGTACAGGGAGAGCACGGCGCTCACACTCCCGAGTTCAGAGAACGCACAGCGCTCACACTCCCGAGTTCAGAGAACGCACAGCGCTCACCCTCCCGAGTTCAGTGAATGCACGCCGCTCACACTCCCGAGTTCAGAGAACGCACAGCACTCACACCCCCGAGTTCAGAGAAATGCACAGCGCTCACACTCCCGAGTTCAGAGAACACACAGCGCTCCCACTCCCGAGTTCAGAGAACGCACAGCGCTCACACTCCCGAGTTCAGAGAACGCACAGCGCTCACACTCCCGAGTTCAGAGAACGCACAGCGCTCACACTCCCGAGTTCAGAGAACGCACAGCGCTCACACTCACGAGTTCAGAGAATGCACAGCGCTCACATACCGAGTTCAGAGAACGCACAGCGCTCACACGCCTGAGTTCAGACAACGCACAGCGCTCACACTCCCGAGTTCAGAGAACGCACAGTGCTCATGCTCCCGAGTTCAGAGACCGCACGGCGCTCACACTCCCGAGTTCAGAGAATGCACGGCGCCCACACTCCCGAGTTCAGAGAACGCACGGCGCTCAGAGCCCCGAGTTCAGAGAATGCACGGCGCTCACACTCCCGAGTTCAGAGGATGCACAGCGCTCACACTCCCGAGTTCAGAGAACGCACAGCGCTCACACTCCCGAGTTCAGAGAAGCACAGCGCTCACACTCCCGAGTTCAGAGAACGCACAGCACTCACACTCCCGAGTTCAGATAACGCACAGCGCTCACACTCCCGAGTTCAGAAAATGCACAGCGCTCACACCCCCGAGTTCAGAGAACGCACAGCTCTCACACCCCTGAGTTCAAAGCACGCACAGCGCTCACACTCGAGTTCAGGGAATGCCCAGCGCTCACACTCCCGTGTTCAGAGATCGCACAGCGCTCACACCCCCGAGTTCAGGGAACGCACAGCGCTCACACTCCCGAGTTCAGAGAACGCATTCGCTCACAGTCACGAGTTCCGAAAACGCACAGCGCTCACACGCCTGTGTTCAGAGAACGCACAGCGCTCACAGTCCCGAGTTCAGAGAACGCACAGCGCTCACACTCTCGAGTTCAGAGAACGCACAGCACTCACACTCCCGAGTTCAGAGAACCCACAGCGCTCACACTCCCGAGTTCAGAGAACGCACAGCGCTCACACCCCCAGTTCAGAGAATGCACAGCGCTCACACTTCCGAGTTCCGAGAATGCACAGCGCTCACACTCCCGAGTTCAGGGAACGCACAGCGCTCACACTCCCGATTCCAGAGAATGCACAGCGCTCACACTCCCGAGTTCAGAGAACGCACAGCGCTCACACTCCCGAGTTCAGAGAACGCACAGCGTTCACACTCCCGAGTTCAGAGAACGCACAGAGCTCTCACTCCCGACTTCAGAGAATGCACAGTGCTCACACCCTCGAGTTCAGAGAACGCACAGCGCTCACACTCCCGAGTTCAGAGAACGCACGGCGCTCACACTCCTGAGTTCAGAGAAAGCACGGTGCTCACACTCCCGAGTTCAGAGAATGCACAGTGCTCACACTCCCGAGTTCTGATAAAGCACAGCGCTCACACTCCCGAGTTCAGAGAACGCACAGCGCTCACACTCCCGAGTTCAGAGAATGCACAGCGCTCACACTCCCGAGTTCAGAGAACGCACAGCGCTCACACCCCCGAGTTCAGAGAATGCACAGTGCTCACACCCCCGAGCCCCGAGTTCAGAGAACGCGCAGCTCTCACACTCCCATGTTCTGAGAGCGCACGGCGCTCACACCCCCGAGTTCAGAGAAAGGCACAGCACTCACACTCCCGAGTTCAGAGAAATGCACAGCGCTCACACTCCTGAGTTCAGAGAAATCACAGTGCTCACACTCCCAAGTTCAGAGAACGCACAGCGCTCACACTCCCGAGTACAGAGAATGCACAGCGCTCACAGTCCCGAGTTCAGAGAACGCACAGCACTCACACTCCCCAGTTCAGAGCAAGCACAGCGCTCACACTCCCGAGTTCAGACAACGCACGGCGCTCACACTCCCGAGTTCAGGGAACGCACAGCGCTCACACCCCCGAGTTCAGAGAAATGCACAGACCTCACACTCCCGAGTTCAGAGAACGCACAGCGCTCACACTCCCGAGTTCAGAGAACGCACAGCGCTCACACGCCTGAGCTCAGAGAACGCACAGCACTCACACTCCCGAGTTCAGAGAACGCACAGCACTCACACACCCGAGTTCAGAGAACGCACGGCGCTCACACTCCCGAGTTCAGAGAACGCACGGCGCTCACACCCCCGAGTTCAGAGAAGGCACAGCGCTCACACTCCCGAGTTCAGAGAATGCACAGCGCTCACAATCCTGAGTTCAGAGAACACACAGCGCTCACACTCCCGAGTTCACAGAACGCACAGCGCTCACACCCCCGAGTTCAGAGAACGCACAGCGCTCACACCCCCGAGTTCAGAGAACGCACAGCGCTCACACTCCCGAGTTCAGAACTCACAGCGCTCACACCTACGAGTTCAGAGAATGCACAGCGCTCACACTCTCGAGTTCAGGGAACGCACAGCGCTCACACTCCCGAGTTCAGAGAATGCACAGCGCTCACACCCCCGAGTTCAGAGAACGCACAGCTCTCACACCCCTGAGTTCAGAGCACGCACAGCGCTCACACTCGAGTTCAGGGAATACCCAGCGCTCACACTCCCGTGTTCAGAGATCGCACAGCGCTCACACCCCCGAGTTCAGGGAACGCACAGCGCTCACACTCCCGAGTTAAAGAGAACGCATTCGCTCACACTCACGAGTTCAGAAAACGCACAGCGCTCACATGCCTGAGTTCAGAGAACGCACAGCGCTCACAGTCCCGAGTTCAGAGAACGCACAGCGCTCACACTCCCGAGTTCAGAGAACGCACAGCACTCACACTCCCGAGTTCAGAGAAATGCACAGCGCTCACACTCCTGAGTTCAGAGAACGCACAGCGCTCACACTCCCGAGTTCAGAGAACGCACAGCACTCACACTCCCGAGTTCAGAGAACGCACAGCGCTCACACCCTCGAGTTCAGAGAACGCACAGCGCTCACACTCCCGAGTTCAGAGAACGCACGGCGCTCACACTCCCGAGTTCTGAGAAAGCACAGCGCTCACACTCCCGAGTTCAGAGAAATGCACAGCGCTCACACTCCTGAGTTCAGAGAAATCACAGTGCTCACACTCCCAAGTTCAGAGAAACGCACAGCGCTCACACGCCCGAGGTCAGAGAAAGCACGGCGCTCACACTCCCGAGTTCAGAGAACGCACAGCGCTCAGACTCCCGAGTTCAGAGAACCTACAGCGCTCACACTCCCGGGTTCAGTGAACGCACAGCGCTCACACTCTCGAGTTAAAGAACACACAGCGCTCACACTCCCGAGTTCAGAGAACGCACGGCGCTC
Source organism: Somniosus microcephalus (assembly GCF_052327205.1). Taxonomy (NCBI): domain Eukaryota; kingdom Metazoa; phylum Chordata; class Chondrichthyes; order Squaliformes; family Somniosidae; genus Somniosus; species Somniosus microcephalus. The sequence continues at coordinate 11,515,215 of NC_141019.1, forward strand.
ACACTCCCGAGTTCAGAGAACGCACGGCGCTCACACTCCCAAGTTCAGAGAATGCACAGCGCTCACACTCCCGAGTTCAGAGAGCGCACGGCGCTCACACTCCCGAGTTCAGAGAACGCACGGCGCTCACACTCCCGAGTTCAGACAACGCACGGCGCTCACACTCCCAAGTTCAGAGAATGCACAGCGCTCACACTCCCGAGTTCAGAGAGCGCACAGCGCTCACACTCCCGAGTTCAGAGAACGCACGGCGCTCACACTCCCGAGTTCAGAGAACGCACAGCACTCACACACCCGAGTTCAGAGAAATGCACAGCGCTCACACTCCCGAGTTCAGAGAACGCACAGCGCTCACACTCCCGAGTTCAGAGAACGCACAGCGCTCACACTCCCGAGTTCAGAGAACGCACAGCGCTCACACTCCCGAGTTCAGAGAACGCACAGCGCTTACACCCCCAGTTCAGAGAATGCACAGCGCTCACACTCCCGAGTTCCGAGAACGCACAGCGCTCACACTCCCGAGTTCAGGGAACGCACGGCGCTCACACTCCCGAGTTCTGAGAACGCACAGCGCTCACACTCCCGAGTTCAGAGAACGCACAGCGCTCACACTCCCAAGTTCAGTGAACGCACGCCGCTCACACTCCCGAGTTCAGAGAACGCACAGCACTCACACCCCCGAGTTCAGAGAAATGCACAGCGCTCACACTCCCGAGTTCAGAGAACGCACAGCGCTCACACTCCCGAGTTCAGAGAACGCACAGCACTCACACTCCCGAGTTCAGAGAACGCACAGCGCTCACACTCCCGAGTTCAGAGAACGCACAGCGCTCACACTCCCGAGTTCAGAGAACGCACAGCGCTCACACTCACGAGTTCAGAGAATGCACAGCGCTCACACTACCGTGTTCAGAGAACGTACAGCGCTCACACGCCTGAGTTCAGACAACGCACAGCGCTCACACTCCCGAGTTCAGAGAACGCACAGCGCTCACACTCCCGAGTTCAGAGAACGCACAGCGCTCACACTCCCGAGTTCAGGGAACGCACAGCGCTCACACCCCCGAGTTCAGAGAATGCACAGTGCTCACACTCCCGAGTTCAGGGAACGCACAGCGCTCACACTCCCGAGTTCAGAGAATGCACAGCGCTCACACCCCCGAGTTCAGAGAACGCACAGCTCTCACACCCCCGAGTTCAGAGCACGCACAGCGCTCACACTCGAGTTCAGGGAATACCCAGCGCTCACACTCCCGTGTTCAGAGATCGCACAGCGCTCACACCCCCGAGTTCAGGGAACGCACAGCGCTCACACTCCCGAGTTCAGAGAACGCATTCGCTCACACTCACGAGTTCAGAAAACGCACAGCGCTCACACGCCTGAGTTCAGAGAACGCACAGCGCTCACAGTCCCGAGTTCAGAGAACGCACAGCGCTCACACTCCCGAGTTCAGAGAACGCACAGCGCTCACACTCCCGAGTTCAGACAACGCACGGCGCTCACACTCCCAAGTTCAGAGAATGCACAGCGCTCACACTCCTGAGTTCAGAGAACGCACAGCGCTCACACTCCCGAGTTCAGAGAACGCACGGCGCTCACAATCCCGAGTTCAGAGAACGCACAGCACTCACACACCCGAGTTCAGAGAAATGCACAGCGCTCACACTCCCGAGTTCAGAGAACGCACAGCGCTCACACTCCCGAGTTCAGAGAACGCACAGCGCTCACACTCCCGAGTTCAGAGAACGCACAGCGCTCACACTCCCGAGTTCAGAGAACGCACAGCGCTCACACTCCCGAGTTCAGAGAACGCACAGCGGTTACACCCCCAGTTCAGAGAATGCACAGCGCTCACACTCCCGAGTTCCGAGAACGCACAGCGCTCACACACTCGAGTTCAGAGAAAACACAGCGCTCACACTCCCGAGTTCAGAGAAGGCACGGCGCTCACACTCCCGAGTTCAGAGAACGCACAGCGCTCACACTCCCGAGTTCAGACAACGCACGGCGCTCACACTCCCAAGTTCAGAGAATGCACAGCGCTCACACTCCTGAGTTCAGAGAACGCACAGCGCTCACACTCCCGAGTTCAGAGAACGCACGGCGCTCACAATCCCGAGTTCAGAGAACGCACAGCACTCACACACCCGAGTTCAGAGAAATGCACAGCGCTCACACTCCCGAGTTCAGAGAACGCACAGCGCTCACACTCCCGAGTTCAGAGAACGCACAGCGCTCACACTCCCGAGTTCAGAGAACGCACAGCGCTCACACTCCCGAGTTCAGAGAACGCACAGCGCTCACACTCCCGAGTTCAGAGAACGCACAGCGGTTACACCCCCAGTTCAGAGAATGCACAGCGCTCACACTCCCGAGTTCCGAGAACGCACAGCGCTCACACTCCCGAGTACAGGGAGAGCACGGCGCTCACACTCCCGAGTTCAGAGAACGCACAGCGCTCACACTCCCGAGTTCAGAGAACGCACAGCGCTCACCCTCCCGAGTTCAGTGAATGCACGCCGCTCACACTCCCGAGTTCAGAGAACGCACAGCACTCACACCCCCGAGTTCAGAGAAATGCACAGCGCTCACACTCCCGAGTTCAGAGAACACACAGCGCTCACACTCCCGAGTTCAGAGAACGCACAGCGCTCACACTCCCGAGTTCAGAGAACGCACAGCGCTCACACTCCCGAGTTCAGAGAACGCACAGCGCTCACACTCCCGAGTTCAGAGAACGCACAGCGCTCACACTCACGAGTTCAGAGAATGCACAGCGCTCACATACCGAGTTCAGAGAACGCACAGCGCTCACACGCCTGAGTTCAGACAACGCACAGCGCTCACACTCCCGAGTTCAGAGAACGCACAGTGCTCATGCTCCCGAGTTCAGAGACCGCACGGCGCTCACACTCCCGAGTTCAGAGAATGCACGGCGCTCACACTCCCGAGTTCAGAGAACGCACGGCGCTCAGAGCCCCGAGTTCAGAGAATGCACGGCGCTCACACTCCCGAGTTCAGAGGATGCACAGCGCTCACACTCCCGAGTTCAGAGAACGCACAGCGCTCACACTCCCGAGTTCAGAGAAGCACAGCGCTCACACTCCCGAGTTCAGAGAACGCACAGCACTCACACTCCCGAGTTCAGATAACGCACAGCGCTCACACTCCCGAGTTCAGAAATTGCACAGCGCTCACACCCCCGAGTTCAGAGAACGCACAGCTCTCACACCCCTGAGTTCAAAGCACGCACAGCGCTCACACTCGAGTTCAGGGAATGCCCAGCGCTCACACTCCCGTGTTCAGAGATCGCACAGCGCTCACACCCCCGAGTTCAGGGAACGCACAGCGCTCACACTCCCGAGTTCAGAGAACGCATTCGCTCACAGTCACGAGTTCCGAAAACGCACAGCGCTCACACGCCTGTGTTCAGAGAACGCACAGCGCTCACAGTCCCGAGTTCAGAGAACGCACAGCGCTCACACTCTCGAGTTCAGAGAACGCACAGCACTCACACTCCCGAGTTCAGAGAACCCACAGCGCTCACACTCCCGAGTTCAGAGAACGCACAGCGCTCACACCCCCAGTTCAGAGAATGCACAGCGCTCACACTTCCGAGTTCCGAGAATGCACAGCGCTCACACTCCCGAGTTCAGGGAACGCACAGCGCTCACACTCCCGATTCCAGAGAATGCACAGCGCTCACACTCCCGAGTTCAGAGAACGCACAGCGCTCACACTCCCGAGTTCAGAGAACGCACAGCGTTCACACTCCCGAGTTCAGAGAACGCACAGAGCTCTCACTCCCGACTTCAGAGAATGCACAGTGCTCACACCCTCGAGTTCAGAGAACGCACAGCGCTCACACTCCCGAGTTCAGAGAACGCACGGCGCTCACACTCCTGAGTTCAGAGAAAGCACGGTGCTCACACTCCCGAGTTCAGAGAATGCACAGTGATCACACTCCCGAGTTCTGATAAAGCACAGCGCTCACACTCCCGAGTTCAGAGAACGCACAGCGCTCACACTCCCGAGTTCAGAGAATGCACAGCGCTCACACTCCCGAGTTCAGAGAACGCACAGCGCTCACACCCCCGAGTTCAGAGAATGCACAGTGCTCACACCCCCGAGCCCCGAGTTCAGAGAACGCGCAGCTCTCACACTCCCATGTTCTGAGAGCGCACGGCGCTCACACCCCCGAGTTCAGAGAAAGGCACAGCACTCACACTCCCGAGTTCAGAGAAATGCACAGCGCTCACACTCCTGAGTTCAGAGAAATCACAGTGCTCACACTCCCAAGTTCAGAGAACGCACAGCGCTCACACTCCCGAGTACAGAGAATGCACAGCGCTCACAGTCCCGAGTTCAGAGAACGCACAGCACTCACACTCCCCAGTTCAGAGCAAGCACAGCGCTCACACTCCCGAGTTCAGACAACGCACGGCGCTCACACTCCCGAGTTCAGGGAACGCACAGCGCTCACACCCCCGAGTTCAGAGAAATGCACAGACCTCACACTCCCGAGTTCAGAGAACGCACAGCGCTCACACTCCCGAGTTCAGAGAACGCACAGCGCTCACACGCCTGAGCTCAGAGAACGCACAGCACTCACACTCCCGAGTTCAGAGAACGCACAGCACTCACACACCCGAGTTCAGAGAACGCACGGCGCTCACACTCCCGAGTTCAGAGAACGCACGGCGCTCACACCCCCGAGTTCAGAGAAGGCACAGCGCTCACACTCCCGAGTTCAGAGAATGCACAGCGCTCACAATCCTGAGTTCAGAGAACACACAGCGCTCACACTCCCGAGTTCACAGAACGCACAGCGCTCACACCCCCGAGTTCAGAGAACGCACAGCGCTCACACCCCCGAGTTCAGAGAACGCACAGCGCTCACACTCCCGAGTTCAGAACTCACAGCGCTCACACCTACGAGTTCAGAGAATGCACAGCGCTCACACTCCCGAGTTCAGGGAACGCACAGCGCTCACACTCCCGAGTTCAGAGAATGCACAGCGCTCACACCCCCGAGTTCAGAGAACGCACAGCTCTCACACCCCTGAGTTCAGAGCACGCACAGCGCTCACACTCGAGTTCAGGGAATACCCAGCGCTCACACTCCCGTGTTCAGAGATCGCACAGCGCTCACACCCCCGAGTTCAGGGAACGCACAGCGCTCACACTCCCGAGTTCAGAGAACGCATTCGCTCACACTCACGAGTTCAGAAAACGCACAGCGCTCACACGCCTGAGTTCAGAGAACGCACAGCGCTCACAGTCCCGAGTTCAGAGAACGCACAGCGCTCACACTCCCGAGTTCAGAGAACGCACAGCACTCACACTCCCGAGTTCAGAGAAATGCACAGCGCTCACACTCCTGAGTTCAGAGAACGCACAGCGCTCACACTCCCGAGTTCAGAGAACGCACAGCACTCACACTCCCGAGTTCAGAGAACGCACAGCGCTCACACCCCCAGTTCAGAGAATGCACAGCGCTCACACTCCCGAGTTCAGAGAACGCACAGCGCTCACACCCCCAGTTCAGAGAATGCACAGCACTCACACTCCCGAGTTCAGGGAACGCACAGCGCTCACACTCCCGAGTTCAGAGAACCCACAGCGCTCACACTCCCGAGTTCTGTGAATGCACAGCGCTCACACTCCCGAGTTCAGAGAACGCACAGCGCTCACTCTCCCGAGTTCAGAGAATGCACAGCGCTCACACTCCCGAGTTCAGGGAAAGCACAGCGCTCACACTCCCGAGTTCAGAGAACGCACAGCGCTCACACTCCCGAATACTGAGAACGCACAGCGCTCACACTCCCGAGTTCAGAGAACGCACAGCGCTCACACCCCCGATTCCAGAGAACGCACAGCGCTCACACTCCCTAGTTCAGAGAATGCACAGCGCTCACAGGCCTGAGTTCAGAGAACGCACAGCACTCACACTCCCGAGTTCAGAGAATGCGCAGCGCTCACACTCCCGAGTTCAGAGAACGCACAGTGCTCACACTCACGAGTTCAGAGAACGCACAGCGCTCACACCCACGAGTTCAGAGAACGCACAGCGCTCACACCCCCGAGTTCAGAGAACGCACAGCGCTCACACTCCCGAGTTCAGCGAACGCACAGCGCTCACACTCCCGAGTTCAGAGAACGCACAGCGCTCACACTCCCGAGTTCTGAGAACGCACAGCGCTCACACTCCCGAGTTCAGAGAAGCACAGCACTCACACTCCGGAGTTCAGAGAAGGCACAGCGCTCACACTCCCGAGTTCAGAGAACGCACAGCGCTCACACCCCCGTGTTCAGAGAACGCACAGCGCTCACACCACTGAGTTCAGAGAACGCACAGCGCTCACACTCCCGAGTTCAGAGAACGCACAGCGCTCACACTCCCGAGTTCAGAGTACGCACAGCGCTCACACTCCCGAGTTCAGAGAACGCACAGCGCTCACACTCCCGAGTTCAGAGTACGCACAGTGCTCACACTCCCGAGTTCAGAGAATGCACAGCGCTCACACCCCCGAGTTCAGAGCAGGCACAGCGCTTCACTCGAGCTCAGGGAATGCACAGCACTCACACTCCCGAGTTCAGAGAATGCACAGCGCTCACACTCCCGAGTTCTGAGAACGCACAGTGCTCACACTCCCAAGTTCAGAGAACGCACAGCGCTCACACCCCCGAGTTCAGAGAATGCACAGCGCTCACACTCCCAAGTTCAGAGAACGCACAGCGCTCACACTCCCGAGTTCAGAGTACGCACAGCGCTCACACTCCCGAGTTCTGAGAACGCACAGCGCTCACACTCCCGAGTTCTGAGAACGCACAGCGCTCACACTCCCGAGTTCAGAGAACGCACAGCGCTCACACTCCTGAGTTCAGAGAACGCACAGCGCTCACACTCCCAAGTTCAGAGAACGCACAGCGCTCACACCCCCGAGTTCAGAGAACGCACAGCGCTCACACCCCTGAGTTCAGAGAACGCACAGAGCTCACACTCCCGAGTTCAGAGAATGCACAGCGCTCTCACTCCCGTGTTCAGAGAACGCACAGCGCTCACAATCCTGAGTTCAGGGAACGCACTGCGCTCACACTCCCGTGTTCTGAGAATGCACAGCGCTCACACTCCCGAGCTCAGTGAACGCACAGCGCTCACACTCCCGATTTCAGAGAAGGCACGGCGCTCACACTCCCGAGTTCAGAGAACGCACAGCGCTCACACTCCCGAGTTCAGAGAACGCACAGCGCTCACACTCCCGAGTTCAGAGAACGCACAGCGCTCACACTCCCGAGTTCAGAGAACGCACAGCGGTTACACCCCCAGTTCAGAGAATGCACAGCGCTCACACTCCCGAGTTCCGAGAACGCACAGCGCTCACACTCCCGAGTACAGGGAGAGCACGGCGCTCACACTCCCGAGTTCAGAGAACGCACAGCGCTCACACTCCCGAGTTCAGAGAACGCACAGCGCTCACCCTCCCGAGTTCAGTGAATGCACGCCGCTCACACTCCCGAGTTCAGAGAACGCACAGCACTCACACCCCCGAGTTCAGAGAAATGCACAGCGCTCACACTCCCGAGTTCAGAGAACACACAGCGCTCACACTCCCGAGTTCAGAGAACGCACAGCGCTCACACTCCCGAGTTCAGAGAACGCACAGCGCTCACACTCCCGAGTTCAGAGAACGCACAGCGCTCACACTCCCGAGTTCAGAGAACGCACAGCGCTCACACTCACGAGTTCAGAGAATGCACAGCGCTCACATACCGAGTTCAGAGAACGCACAGCGCTCACACGCCTGAGTTCAGACAACGCACAGCGCTCACACTCCCGAGTTCAGAGAACGCACAGTGCTCATGCTCCCGAGTTCAGAGACCGCACGGCGCTCACACTCCCGAGTTCAGAGAATGCACGGCGCTCACACTCCCGAGTTCAGAGAACGCACGGCGCTCAGAGCCCCGAGTTCAGAGAATGCACGGCGCTCACACTCCCGAGTTCAGAGGATGCACAGCGCTCACACTCCCGAGTTCAGAGAACGCACAGCGCTCACACTCCCGAGTTCAGAGAAGCACAGCGCTCACACTCCCGAGTTCAGAGAACGCACAGCACTCACACTCCCGAGTTCAGATAACGCACAGCGCTCACACTCCCGAGTTCAGAAAATGCACAGCGCTCACACCCCCGAGTTCAGAGAACGCACAGCTCTCACACCCCTGAGTTCAAAGCACGCACAGCGCTCACACTCGAGTTCAGGGAATGCCCAGCGCTCACACTCCCGTGTTCAGAGATCGCACAGCGCTCACACCCCCGAGTTCAGGGAACGCACAGCGCTCACACTCCCGAGTTCAGAGAACGCATTCGCTCACAGTCACGAGTTCCGAAAACGCACAGCGCTCACACGCCTGTGTTCAGAGAACGCACAGCGCTCACAGTCCCGAGTTCAGAGAACGCACAGCGCTCACACTCTCGAGTTCAGAGAACGCACAGCACTCACACTCCCGAGTTCAGAGAACCCACAGCGCTCACACTCCCGAGTTCAGAGAACGCACAGCGCTCACACCCCCAGTTCAGAGAATGCACAGCGCTCACACTTCCGAGTTCCGAGAATGCACAGCGCTCACACTCCCGAGTTCAGGGAACGCACAGCGCTCACACTCCCGATTCCAGAGAATGCACAGCGCTCACACTCCCGAGTTCAGAGAACGCACAGCGCTCACACTCCCGAGTTCAGAGAACGCACAGCGTTCACACTCCCGAGTTCAGAGAACGCACAGAGCTCTCACTCCCGACTTCAGAGAATGCACAGTGCTCACACCCTCGAGTTCAGAGAACGCACAGCGCTCACACTCCCGAGTTCAGAGAACGCACGGCGCTCACACTCCTGAGTTCAGAGAAAGCACGGTGCTCACACTCCCGAGTTCAGAGAATGCACAGTGCTCACACTCCCGAGTTCTGATAAAGCACAGCGCTCACACTCCCGAGTTCAGAGAACGCACAGCGCTCACACTCCCGAGTTCAGAGAATGCACAGCGCTCACACTCCCGAGTTCAGAGAACGCACAGCGCTCACACCCCCGAGTTCAGAGAATGCACAGTGCTCACACCCCCGAGCCCCGAGTTCAGAGAACGCGCAGCTCTCACACTCCCATGTTCTGAGAGCGCACGGCGCTCACACCCCCGAGTTCAGAGAAAGGCACAGCACTCACACTCCCGAGTTCAGAGAAATGCACAGCGCTCACACTCCTGAGTTCAGAGAAATCACAGTGCTCACACTCCCAAGTTCAGAGAACGCACAGCGCTCACACTCCCGAGTACAGAGAATGCACAGCGCTCACAGTCCCGAGTTCAGAGAACGCACAGCACTCACACTCCCCAGTTCAGAGCAAGCACAGCGCTCACACTCCCGAGTTCAGACAACGCACGGCGCTCACACTCCCGAGTTCAGGGAACGCACAGCGCTCACACCCCCGAGTTCAGAGAAATGCACAGACCTCACACTCCCGAGTTCAGAGAACGCACAGCGCTCACACTCCCGAGTTCAGAGAACGCACAGCGCTCACACGCCTGAGCTCAGAGAACGCACAGCACTCACACTCCCGAGTTCAGAGAACGCACAGCACTCACACACCCGAGTTCAGAGAACGCACGGCGCTCACACTCCCGAGTTCAGAGAACGCACGGCGCTCACACCCCCGAGTTCAGAGAAGGCACAGCGCTCACACTCCCGAGTTCAGAGAATGCACAGCGCTCACAATCCTGAGTTCAGAGAACACACAGCGCTCACACTCCCGAGTTCACAGAACGCACAGCGCTCACACCCCCGAGTTCAGAGAACGCACAGCGCTCACACCCCCGAGTTCAGAGAACGCACAGCGCTCACACTCCCGAGTTCAGAACTCACAGCGCTCACACCTACGAGTTCAGAGAATGCACAGCGCTCACACTCCCGAGTTCAGGGAACGCACAGCGCTCACACTCCCGAGTTCAGAGAATGCACAGCGCTCACACCCCCGAGTTCAGAGAACGCACAGCTCTCACACCCCTGAGTTCAGAGCACGCACAGCGCTCACACTCGAGTTCAGGGAATACCCAGCGCTCACACTCCCGTGTTCAGAGATCGCACAGCGCTCACACCCCCGAGTTCAGGGAACGCACAGCGCTCACACTCCCGAGTTCAGAGAACGCATTCGCTCACACTCACGAGTTCAGAAAACGCACAGCGCTCACACGCCTGAGTTCAGAGAACGCACAGCGCTCACAGTCCCGAGTTCAGAGAACGCACAGCGCTCACACTCCCGAGTTCAGAGAACGCACAGCACTCACACTCCCGAGTTCAGAGAAATGCACAGCGCTCACACTCCTGAGTTCAGAGAACGCACAGCGCTCACACTCCCGAGTTCAGAGAACGCACAGCACTCACACTCCCGAGTTCAGAGAACGCACAGCGCTCACACCCCCAGTTCAGAGAATGCACAGCGCTCACACTCCCGAGTTCAGAGAACGCACAGCGCTCACACCCCCAGTTCAGAGAATGCACAGCACTCACACTCCCGAGTTCAGGGAACGCACAGCGCTCACACTCCCGAGTTCAGAGATCCCACAGCGCTCACACTCCCGAGTTCTGTGAATGCACAGCGCTCACACTCCCGAGTTCAGAGAACGCACAGCGCTCACTCTCCCGAGTTCAGAGAATGCACAGCGCTCACACTCCCGAGTTCAGGGAAAGCACAGCGCTCACACTCCCGAGTTCAGAGAACGCACAGCGCTCACACTCCCGAATACTGAGAACGCACAGCGCTCACACTCCCGAGTTCAGAGAACGCACAGCGCTCACACCCCCGATTCCAGAGAACGCACAGCGCTCACACTCCCTAGTTCAGAGAATGCACAGCGCTCACAGGCCTGAGTTCAGAGAACGCACAGCACTCACACTCCCGAGTTCAGAGAATGCGCAGCGCTCACACTCCCGAGTTCAGAGAACGCACAGTGCTCACACTCACGAGTTCAGAGAACGCACAGCGCTCACACCCACGAGTTCAGAGAACGCACAGCGCTCACACCCCCGAGTTCAGAGAACGCACAGCGCTCACACTCCCGAGTTCAGCGAACGCACAGCGCTCACACTCCCGAGTTCAGAGAACGCACAGCGCTCACACTCCCGAGTTCTGAGAACGCACAGCGCTCACACTCCCGAGTTCAGAGAAGCACAGCACTCACACTCCGGAGTTCAGAGAAGGCACAGCGCTCACACTCCCGAGTTCAGAGAACGCACAGCGCTCACACCCCCGTGTTCAGAGAACGCACAGCGCTCACACCACTGAGTTCAGAGAACGCACAGCGCTCACACTCCCGAGTTCAGAGAACGCACAGCGCTCACACTCCCGAGTTCAGAGTACGCACAGCGCTCACACTCCCGAGTTCAGAGAACGCACAGCGCTCACACTCCCGAGTTCAGAGTACGCACAGTGCTCACACTCCCGAGTTCAGAGAATGCACAGCGCTCACACCCCCGAGTTCAGAGCAGGCACAGCGCTTCACTCGAGCTCAGGGAATGCACAGCACTCACACTCCCGAGTTCAGAGAATGCACAGCGCTCACACTCCCGAGTTCTGAGAACGCACAGTGCTCACACTCCCAAGTTCAGAGAACGCACAGCGCTCACACCCCCGAGTTCAGAGAATGCACAGCGCTCACACTCCCAAGTTCAGAGAACGCACAGCGCTCACACTCCCGAGTTCAGAGTACGCACAGCGCTCACACTCCCGAGTTCTGAGAACGCACAGCGCTCACACTCCCGAGTTCTGAGAACGCACAGCGCTCACACTCCCGAGTTCAGAGAACGCACAGCGCTCACACTCCTGAGTTCAGAGAACGCACAGCGCTCACACTCCCAAGTTCAGAGAACGCACAGCGCTCACACCCCCGAGTTCAGAGAACGCACAGCGCTCACACCCCTGAGTTCAGAGAACGCACAGAGCTCACACTCCCGAGTTCAGAGAATGCACAGCGCTCTCACTCCCGTGTTCAGAGAACGCACAGCGCTCACAATCCTGAGTTCAGGGAACGCACTGCGCTCACACTCCCGTGTTCTGAGAATGCACAGCGCTCACACTCCCGAGCTCAGTGAACGCACAGCGCTCACACTCCCGATTTCAGAGAAGGCACGGCGCTCACACTCCCGAGTTCAGAGAACGCACAGCGCTCACACTCCCGAGTTCAGAGAACGCACAGTGCTCACACTCCTGAGTTCTGAGAATGCACAGCGCTCACACTCCCGATTTCAGAGAATGCACAGCGCTCACACTCCCAAGTTCAGAGAACGCACGGCGCTCACACTCCCGAGTTAAGAGAACGCACAGCAGTCACACCCCCAAGTTCAGAGAAATGCTCAGCGCTCACAATCCCGAGTTCAGAGACCGCACAGTGCTCACACTCCCGAGTTCAGAGAACGCACAGCGCTCACACTCTCGAGTTCAGAGAACGCGCAGCGCTCACACTCCCGAGTTCAGAGAACGCACAGCGCTCACACTCCCGAGTTCAGAGAACGCACAGCGCTCACACCCCCAGTTCAGAGAATGCACAGCGCTCACACTCCCGAGTTCCGAGAACGCACAGCGCTCGCACTCCCGAGTTCAGGGAACGCACAGCGCTCACACCCCGAGTTCAGAGAACCCACAGCGCTTACACTCCCGAGTTCTGTGAATGCACAGCGCTCACACTCCCGAGTTCAGAGAACGCACAGCGCTCACACTCCTGAATTCTGAGAACGCACAGCGCTCACACTCCCGAGTTCAGAGAACGCACAGCGCTCACACTCCCGATTCCAGAGAACGCACAGCGCTCACACTCCCGAGTTCAGAGAACGCACAGCGCTCACACTCCCGAGTTCAGAGAACGCACAACGTTCACACTCCCGAGTTCAGAGAACGCACAGAGCTCTCACTCCTGAGTTCAGAGAATGCACAGTGCTCACACCCTCGAGTTCAGAGAACGCACAGCGCTCACACTCCCGAGTTCAGAGAACGCACGGCGCTCACACTCCCGAGTTCTGAGAAAGCACAGCGCTCACACTTTCGAGTTCAGAGAAATGCACAGCGCTCACACTCCTGAGTTCAGAGAAATCACAGTGCTCACACTCCCAAGTTCAGAGAACGCACAGCGCTCACACTCCCGAGTTCAGAGAACGCACAGCGCTCACACCCCCGAGTTCAGAGAAAGGCACAGCGCTCACACTCCCGAGTTCAGAGAAATGCACAGCTCTCACACCCCCGAGTTCAGAGAAGACACAGCGCTCACACTCCTGAGTTCAGAGAAATCACAGTGCTCACACTCCCAAGTTCAGAGAACGCACAGCGCTCACACTCCCGAGTTCAGAGAATGCACAGCGCTCACAGTCCCGAGTTCAGAGAACCTACAACACTCACACTCCCCAGTTCAGAGCACGCACAACGCTCACACTCCCGAGTTCAGACAACGCACGACGCTCACACTCCCGAGTTCAGGGAACGCACAGCGCTCACACCCCCGAGTTCAGAGAAATGCACAGCCCTCACACTCCCGAGTTCAGAGAACGCACAGCGCTCACACTCCCGAGTTCAGAGAACGCACAGCGCTCACACTCCCGAGTTCAGAGAACGCACAGCGCTCACACTCCTGAGTTCAGATAATGCACAGCGCTCACACGTCCGAGGTCAGAGAAAGCATGGCGCTCACACTCCCGATTTCAGAGAACGCACAGCGCTCAGACTCCCAAGTTCAGAGAACCTACAGCGCTCACACTCCCGAGTTCAGTGAACGCACAGCGCTCACACTCTCGTGTTCAGAGAACACACAGCGCTCACACACCCGAGTTCAGAGAACGCACGGCGCTCACACTCCCGAGTTCAGAGAACGCACAGCGCTCACACTCCCGAGTTCAGACAATGCACGGCGCTCACACTCCCAAGTTCAGAGAATGCACAGCGCTCACACTCCCGAGTTCAGAGAACGCACAGCGCTCACTCTCCCGAGTTCAGAGAACGCACGGCGCTCACACTCCCGAGTTCAGAGAACGCACAGCACTCACACACCCAAGTTCAGAGAAATGCACAGCGCTCACACTCCCGAGTTCAGAGAACGCACAGCGCTCACACTCCCGAGTTCAGAGAACGCACAGCGCTCACACTCCCGAGTTCAGAGAACGCACAGCGCTCACACTCCCGAGTTCAGAGAACGCACAGCGCTCACACTCCCGAGTTCAGAGAACGTACAGCGCTTACACCCCCAGTTCAGAGAATGCACAGCACTCACACTCCCGAGTTCCGAGAACGCACATCGCTCACACTCCCGAGTTCAGGGAACGCACGGCGCTCACACTCCCGAGTTCAGTGAACGCACAGCGCTCACACTCCCGAGTTCTGAGAACGCACAGTGCTCACACTCCCGAGTTCAGTGAACGCACGCCGCTCACACTCCCGAGTTCAGAGAACGCACAGCACTCACACTCCCGAGTTCAGAGAACGCACAGCGCTCACACTCCCGAGTTCAGAGAACGCACAGCGCTCACACTCCCGAGTTCAGAGAACGCACAGCGCTCACACTCCCGAGTTCAGAGAACGCACAGCGCTCACACTCCCGAGTTCAGAGAACGCACAGCGCTCACACTCACGAGTTCAGAGAATGCACAGCGCTCACACTACCGAGTTCAGAGAATGCACAGCGCTCACACGCCTGAGTTCAGACAACGCACAGCGCTCACACTCCCGAGTTCAGAGAACGCACAGCACTCACACTCCCGAGTTCTGAGAACGCACAGCGCTCACACTCCCGAGTTCAGAGTACGCACAGCGCTCACACTCCCGAGTTCAGAGAACGCACAGTGCTCACACTCACGAGTTCAGAGAACGCACAGCGCTCACACCCACGAGTTCAGAGAACGCACAGCGCTCACACCCCCGTGTTCAGAGAACGCACAGCGCTCACACTCCCGAGTTCAGCGAACGCACAGCGCTCACACTCCCGAGTTCAGAGAACGCACAGCGCTCACACTCCCGAGTTCAGAGAACGCACAGCGCTCACACTCTCGAGTTCAGAGAACGCGCAGCGCTCACACTCCCGAGTTCAGAGAACGCACAGCGCTCACACTCCCGAGTTCAGAGAACGCACAGCGCTCACACCCCCAGTTCAGAGAATGCACAGCGCTCACACTCCCGAGTTCCGAGAACGCACAGCGCTCGCACTCCCGAGTTCAGGGAACGCACAGCGCTCACACCCCGAGTTCAGAGAACCCACAGCGCTTACACTCCCGAGTTCTGTGAATGCACAGCGCTCACACTCCCGAGTTCAGAGAACGCACAGCGCTCACACTCCTGAATTCTGAGAACGCACAGCGCTCACACTCCCGAGTTCAGAGAACGCACAGCGCTCACACTCCCGATTCCAGAGAACGCACAGCGCTCACACTCCCGAGTTCAGAGAACGCACAGCGCTCACACTCCCGAGTTCAGAGAACGCACAACGTTCACACTCCCGAGTTCAGAGAACGCACAGAGCTCTCACTCCTGAGTTCAGAGAATGCACAGTGCTCACACCCTCGAGTTCAGAGAACGCACAGCGCTCACACTCCCGAGTTCAGAGAACGCACGGCGCTCACACTCCCGAGTTCTGAGAAAGCACAGCGCTCACACTTTCGAGTTCAGAGAAATGCACAGCGCTCACACTCCTGAGTTCAGAGAAATCACAGTGCTCACACTCCCAAGTTCAGAGAACGCACAGCGCTCACACTCCCGAGTTCAGAGAACGCACAGCGCTCACACCCCCGAGTTCAGAGAAAGGCACAGCGCTCACACTCCCGAGTTCAGAGAAATGCACAGCTCTCACACCCCCGAGTTCAGAGAAGACACAGCGCTCACACTCCTGAGTTCAGAGAAATCACAGTGCTCACACTCCCAAGTTCAGAGAACGCACAGCGCTCACACTCCCGAGTTCAGAGAATGCACAGCGCTCACAGTCCCGAGTTCAGAGAACCCACAACACTCACACTCCCCAGTTCAGAGCACGCACAACGCTCACACTCCCGAGTTCAGACAACGCACGACGCTCACACTCCCGAGTTCAGGGAACGCACAGCGCTCACACCCCCGAGTTCAGAGAAATGCACAGCCCTCACACTCCCGAGTTCAGAGAACGCACAGCGCTCACACTCCCGAGTTCAGAGAACGCACAGCGCTCACACTCCCGAGTTCAGAGAACGCACAGCGCTCACACTCCTGAGTTCAGATAATGCACAGCGCTCACACGTCCGAGGTCAGAGAAAGCATGGCGCTCACACTCCCGATTTCAGAGAACGCACAGCGCTCAGACTCCCAAGTTCAGAGAACCTACAGCGCTCACACTCCCGAGTTCAGTGAACGCACAGCGCTCACACTCTCGTGTTCAGAGAACACACAGCGCTCACACACCCGAGTTCAGAGAACGCACGGCGCTCACACTCCCGAGTTCAGAGAACGCACAGCGCTCACACTCCCGAGTTCAGACAATGCACGGCGCTCACACTCCCAAGTTCAGAGAATGCACAGCGCTCACACTCCCGAGTTCAGAGAACGCACAGCGCTCACTCTCCCGAGTTCAGAGAACGCACGGCGCTCACACTCCCGAGTTCAGAGAACGCACAGCACTCACACACCCGAGTTCAGAGAAATGCACAGCGCTCACACTCCCGAGTTCAGAGAACGCACAGCGCTCACACTCCCGAGTTCAGAGAACGCACAGCGCTCACACTCCCGAGTTCAGAGAACGCACAGCGCTCACACTCCCGAGTTCAGAGAACGCACAGCGCTCACACTCCCGAGTTCAGAGAACGTACAGCGCTTACACCCCCAGTTCAGAGAATGCACAGCACTCACACTCCCGAGTTCCGAGAACGCACATCGCTCACACTCCCGAGTTCAGGGAACGCACGGCGCTCACACTCCCGAGTTCAGTGAACGCACAGCGCTCACACTCCCGAGTTCTGAGAACGCACAGTGCTCACACTCCCGAGTTCAGTGAACGCACGCCGCTCACACTCCCGAGTTCAGAGAACGCACAGCACTCACACTCCCGAGTTCAGAGAACGCACAGCGCTCACACTCCCGAGTTCAGAGAACGCACAGCGCTCACACTCCCGAGTTCAGAGAACGCACAGCGCTCACACTCCCGAGTTCAGAGAACGCACAGCGCTCACACTCCCGAGTTCAGAGAACGCACAGCGCTCACACTCACGAGTTCAGAGAATGCACAGCGCTCACACTACCGAGTTCAGAGAATGCACAGCGCTCACACGCCTGAGTTCAGACAACGCACAGCGCTCACACTCCCGAGTTCAGAGAACGCACAGCACTCACACTCCCGAGTTCTGAGAACGCACAGCGCTCACACTCCCGAGTTCAGAGTACGCACAGCGCTCACACTCCCGAGTTCAGAGAACGCACAGTGCTCACACTCACGAGTTCAGAGAACGCACAGCGCTCACACCCACGAGTTCAGAGAACGCACAGCGCTCACACCCCCGTGTTCAGAGAACGCACAGCGCTCACACTCCCGAGTTCAGCGAACGCACAGCGCTCACACTCCCGAGTTCAGAGAACGCACAGCGCTCACACTCCCGAGTTCTGAGAACGCACAGTGCTAACACTCCCGAGTTCAGAGAAGCACAGCACTCACACTCCGGAGTTCAGAGAAGGCACAGCGCTCACACCCCCGTGTTCAGAGAACGCACAGCGCTCACACACCTGAGTTCAGAGAACGCACAGCGCTCACACTCCTGAGTTCAGAGAACGCACAGCGCTCACACTCCCGAGTTCAGAGTACGCACAGCGCTCACACTCCCGAGTTCAGAGAACGCACAGCGCTCACACTCCCGAGTTCAGAGTACGCACAGTGCTCACACTCCCGAGTTCAGAGAATGCACAGCGCTCACACCCCCGAGTTCAGAGCACGCACAGCGCTTCACTCGAGTTCAGGGAATGCACAGCACTCACACTCCCGAGTTCAGAGAATGCACAGCGCTCACACTCCCGAGTTCTGAGAACGCACAGCGCTCACACTCCCAAGTTCAGAGAACGCACAGCGCTCACACCCCCGAGTTCAGAGAATGCACAGCTCTCACACTCCCAAGTTCAGAGAACGCACAGCGCTCACACTCCCGAGTTCAGAGTATGCACAGCGCTCACACTCCCGAGTTCTGAGAACGCACAGCGCTCACACTCCCGAGTTCTGAGAACGCACAGCGCTCACACTCCCGAGTTCAGAGAACGCACAGCGCTCACACACCTGATTTCAGAGAACGCACAGCGCTCACACTCCCTAGTTCAGAGAACGCACAGCGCTCACACCCCCGAGTTCAGAGAACGCACAGCGCTCACACCCCCGAGTTCAGAGAACGCACAGCGCTCACACTCCCGAGTTCAGAGAACGCACAGCGCTCACACTCCCGTGTTCAGAGAACGCACAGCACTCACAATCCTGAGTTCAGGGAACGCACTGCGCTCACACTCCCGAGTTCTGAGAATGCACAGCGCTCACACTCCCGAGCTCAGAGAATGCACAGCGCTCACACTCCCGATTTTAGAGAAGGCGCGGCGCTCACTCTCCTGAGTTCAGAGAACGCACAGCGCTCACACTCCCGAGTTCAGAGAACGCACAGCGCTCACACTCCTGAGTTCTGAGAATGCACAGCGCTCACACTCCCGATTTCAGAGAACGCACAGCGCTCACACTCCCAGGTTCAGAGAACGCACGGCGCTCACACTCCCGAGTTCAGAGAACGCACAGCACTCACACCCCCAAGTTCAGAGAAATGCTCAGCGCACACACTCCCGAGTTCAGAGAATGCACAGCGCTCACACTCCCGAGTTCAGAGAACGCACAGCGCTCACACTCTCGAGTTCAGAGAACGCGCAGCGCTCACACTCCCGAGTTCAGAGAACGCACAGCGCTCACACTCCCGAGTTCAGAGAACGCACAGCGCTCACACCCCCAGTTCAGAGAATGCACAGCGGTCACACTCCCGAGTTCCGAGAACGCACAACGCTCGCACTCCCGAGTTCAGGGAACGCACAGCGCTCACACTCCCGAGTTCAGAGAACCCACAGCGCTCACACTCCCAAGTTCTGTGAATGCACAGCGCTCACACTCCCGAGTTCAGAGAACGCACAGCGCTCACACTCCCGAATTCTGAGAACGCACAGCGCTCACACTCCCGAGTAGAGAGAACGCACAGCGCTCACACTCCCGAGTCCAGAGAACGCACAGCGCTCACACTCCCGAGTTCAGAGAACGCACAGCGCTCACACTCCCGAGTTCACAGAACGCACAGCGTTCACACTCCCGAGTTCAGAGAACGCACAGAGCTCTCACTCCCGAGTTCAGAGAATGCACAGTGCTCACACCCTCGAGTTCAGAGAACGCACAGCGCTCACACTCCCGAGTTCAGAGAACGCACGGCGCTCACACTCCCGAGTTCTGAGAAAGCACAGCGCTCACACTCCCGAGTTCAGAGAAATGCACAGCGCTCACACTCCTGAGTTCAGAGAAATCACAGTGCTCACACTCCCAAGTTCATAGAACGCACAGCGCTCACACTCCCGAGTTCAGAGAACGCACAGCGCTCACACCCCCGAGTTCAGAGAAAGGCACAGCGCTCACACTCCCGAGTTCAGAGAAATGCACAGCTCTCGCACCCCCGAGTTCAGAGAACACACAGCGCTCACACACCTGAGTTCAGAGAAATCACAGTGCTCACACTCCCAAGTTCAGAGAACGCACAGCGCTCACACTCCCAAGTTCAGAGAACGCACAGCGCTCACAATCCTGAGTTCAGGGAACGCACTGCGCTCACACTCCCGAGTTCTGAGAATGCACAGCGCTCACACTCCCGAGCTCAGAGAATGCACAGCGCTCACACTCCCGATTTTAGAGAAGGCGCGGCGCTCACTCTCCCGAGTTCAGAGAACGCACAGCGCTCACACTCCCGAGTTCAGAGAACGCACAGCGCTCACACTCCTGAGTTCTGAGAATGCACAGCGCTCACACTCCCGATTTCAGAGAACGCACAACGCTCACACTCCCAAGTTCAGAGAACGCACGGCGCTCACACTCCCGAGTTCAGAGAACGCACAGCACTCACACCCCCAAGTTCAGAGAAATGCTCAGCACTCACACTCCCGAGTTCAGAGAACGCACAGCGCTCACACTCCCGAGTTCAGAGAACGCACAGCGCTCACACTCTCGAGTTGAGAGAACGCGCAGCGCTCACACTCCCGAGTTCAGAGAACGCACAGCGCTCACACTCCCGAGTTCAGAGAATGCACAGCGCTCACACCCCCAGTTCAGAGAATGCACAGCGCTCACACTCCCGAGTTCCGAGAACGCACAACGCTCGCACTCCCGAGTTCAGGGAACGCACAGCGCTCACACTCCCGAGTTCAGAGAACCCACAGCGCTCACACTCCCGAGTTCTGTGAATGCACAGCGCTCACACTCCCGAGTTCAGAGAACGCACAGCGCTCACACTCCCGAGCTCAGAGAATGCACAGCGCTCACACTCCCGATTTTAGAGAAGGCGCGGCGCTCACTCTCCCGAGTTCAGAGAACGCACAGCGCTCACACTCCCGAGTTCAGAGAACGCACAGCGCTCACACTCCTGAGTTCTGAGAATGCACAGCGCTCACACTCCCGATTTCAGAGAACGCACAGCGCTCACACTCCCAAGTTCAGAGAAAGCACGGCGCTCACACTCCCGAGTTCAGAGAAAGCACAGCACTCACACCCCCAAGTTCAGAGAAATGCTCAGCACTCACACTCCCGAGTTCAGAGAACGCACAGCGCTCACACTCTCGAGTTGAGAGAACGCGCAGCGCTCACACTCCCGAGTTCAGAGAACGCACAGCGCTCACACTCCCGAGTTCAGAGAATGCACAGCGCTCACACCCCCAGTTCAGAGAATGCACAGCGCTCACACTCCCGAGTTCCGAGAACGCACAACGCTCGCACTCCCGAGTTCAGGGAACGCACAGCGCTCACACTCCCGAGTTCAGAGAACCCACAGCGCTCACACTCCCGAGTTCTGCGAATGCACAGCGCTCACACTCCCGAGTTCAGAGAACGCACAGCGCTCACACTCCCGAATTCTGAGAACGCACAGCGCTCACACTCCCGAGTTCAGAGAACGCACAGCGCTCACACTCCCGAGTCCAGAGAACGCACAGCGCTCACACTCCCGAGTTCAGAGAACGCACAGCGCTCACACTCCCGAGTTCACAGAACGCACAGCGTGCACACTCCCGAGTTCAGAGAACGCACAGAGCTCTCACTCCCGAGTTCAGAGAATGCACAGTGCTCACACCCTCGAGTTCTGAGAACGCACAGCGCTCACACTCCCGAGTTCAGAGAACGCACGGCGCTCACACTCCCGAGTTCTGAGAAAGCACAGCGCTCACACTCCCGAGTTCAGAGAAATGCACAGCGCTCACACTCCTGAGTTCAGAGAAATCACAGTGCTCACACTCCCAAGTTCAGAGAACGCACAGCGCTCACACTCCCGAGTTCAGAGAACGCACAGCGCTCACACCCCCGAGTTCAGAGAAAGGCACAGCGCTCACACTCCCGAGTTCAGAGAAATGCACAGCTCTCACACCCCCGAGTTCAGAGAACACACAGCGCTCACACTCCTGAGTTCAGAGAAATCACAGTGCTCACACTCCCAAGTTCAGAGAATGCACAGCGCTCACACTCCCGAGTTCAGAGAATGCACAGCGCTCACAGTCCCGAGTTCAGAGAACCCACAACACTCACACTCCCCAGTTCAAAGCACGCACAGCGCTCACACTCCCGAGTTCAGACAACGCACGGCGCTCACACTCCCGAGTTCAGGGAACGCACAGCGCTCACACCCCCGAGTTCAGAGAAATGCACAGCCCTCACACTCCCGAGTTCAGAGAACGCACAGCGCTCACACTCCCGAGTTCAGAGAACGCACAGCGCTCACACTCCCGAGTTCAGAGAACGCACAGCGCTCACACCCCCGATTCCAGAGAACGCACAGCGCTCACACTCCCTAGTTCAGAGAATGCACAGCGCTCACAGGCCTGAGTTCAGAGAAAGCACAGCACTCACACTCCCGAGTTCAGAGAATGCGCAGCGCTCACACTCCCGAGTTCAGAGAACGCACAGTGCTCACACTCACGAGTTCAGAGAACGCACAGCGCTCACACCCACGAGTTCAGAGAACGCACAGCGCTCACACCCCCGAGTTCAGAGAACGCACAGCGCTCACACTCCCGTGTTCAGCGAACGCACAGCTCTCACACTCCCGAGTTCAGAGAACGCACAGCGCTCACACTCCCGAGTTCTGAGAACGCACAGCGCTCACACTCCCGAGTTCAGAGAAGCACAGCACTCACACTCCGGAGTTCAGAGAAGGCACAGCGCTCACACTCCCGAGTTCAGAGAACGCACAGCGCTCACACCCCCGTGTTCAGAGAACGCACAGCGCTCACACCACTGAGTTCAGAGAACGCACAGCGCTCACACTCCCGAGTTCAGAGAACGCACAGAGCTCTCACTCCCGAGTTCAGAGAATGCACAGTGCTCACACCCTCGAGTTCAGAGAACGCACAGCGCTCACACTCCCGAGTTCAGAGAACGCACGGCGCTCACACTCCCGAGTTCTGAGAAAGCACAGCGCTCACACTCCCGAGTTCAGAGAAATGCACAGCGCTCACACTCCTGAGTTCAGAGAAATCACAGTGCTCACACTCCCAAGTTCATAGAACGCACAGCGCTCACACTCCCGAGTTCAGAGAACGCACAGCGCTCACACCCCCGAGTTCAGAGAAAGGCACAGCGCTCACACTCCCGAGTTCAGAGAAATGCACAGCTCTCGCACCCCCGAGTTCAGAGAACACACAGCGCTCACACACCTGAGTTCAGAGAAATCACAGTGCTCACACTCCCAAGTTCAGAGAACGCACAGCGCTCACACTCCCAAGTTCAGAGAACGCACAGCGCTCACAATCCTGAGTTCAGGGAACGCACTGCGCTCACACTCCCGAGTTCTGAGAATGCACAGCGCTCACACTCCCGAGCTCAGAGAATGCACAGCGCTCACACTCCCGATTTTAGAGAAGGCGCGGCGCTCACTCTCCCGAGTTCAGAGAACGCACAGCGCTCACACTCCCGAGTTCAGAGAACGCACAGCGCTCACACTCCTGAGTTCTGAGAATGCACAGCGCTCACACTCCCGATTTCAGAGAACGCACAACGCTCACACTCCCAAGTTCAGAGAACGCACGGCGCTCACACTCCCGAGTTCAGAGAACGCACAGCACTCACACCCCCAAGTTCAGAGAAATGCTCAGCACTCACACTCCCGAGTTCAGAGAACGCACAGCGCTCACACTCCCGAGTTCAGAGAACGCACAGCGCTCACACTCTCGAGTTGAGAGAACGCGCAGCGCTCACACTCCCGAGTTCAGAGAACGCACAGCGCTCACACTCCCGAGTTCAGAGAATGCACAGCGCTCACACCCCCAGTTCAGAGAATGCACAGCGCTCACACTCCCGAGTTCCGAGAACGCACAACGCTCGCACTCCCGAGTTCAGGGAACGCACAGCGCTCACACTCCCGAGTTCAGAGAACCCACAGCGCTCACACTCCCGAGTTCTGTGAATGCACAGCGCTCACACTCCCGAGTTCAGAGAACGCACAGCGCTCACACTCCCGAGCTCAGAGAATGCACAGCGCTCACACTCCCGATTTTAGAGAAGGCGCGGCGCTCACTCTCCCGAGTTCAGAGAACGCACAGCGCTCACACTCCCGAGTTCAGAGAACGCACAGCGCTCACACTCCTGAGTTCTGAGAATGCACAGCGCTCACACTCCCGATTTCAGAGAACGCACAGCGCTCACACTCCCAAGTTCAGAGAAAGCACGGCGCTCACACTCCCGAGTTCAGAGAAAGCACAGCACTCACACCCCCAAGTTCAGAGAAATGCTCAGCACTCACACTCCCGAGTTCAGAGAACGCACAGCGCTCACACTCTCGAGTTGAGAGAACGCGCAGCGCTCACACTCCCGAGTTCAGAGAACGCACAGCGCTCACACTCCCGAGTTCAGAGAATGCACAGCGCTCACACCCCCAGTTCAGAGAATGCACAGCGCTCACACTCCCGAGTTCCGAGAACGCACAACGCTCGCACTCCCGAGTTCAGGGAACGCACAGCGCTCACACTCCCGAGTTCAGAGAACCCACAGCGCTCACACTCCCGAGTTCTGCGAATGCACAGCGCTCACACTCCCGAGTTCAGAGAACGCACAGCGCTCACACTCCCGAATTCTGAGAACGCACAGCGCTCACACTCCCGAGTTCAGAGAACGCACAGCGCTCACACTCCCGAGTCCAGAGAACGCACAGCGCTCACACTCCCGAGTTCAGAGAACGCACAGCGCTCACACTCCCGAGTTCACAGAACGCACAGCGTGCACACTCCCGAGTTCAGAGAACGCACAGAGCTCTCACTCCCGAGTTCAGAGAATGCACAGTGCTCACACCCTCGAGTTCTGAGAACGCACAGCGCTCACACTCCCGAGTTCAGAGAACGCACGGCGCTCACACTCCCGAGTTCTGAGAAAGCACAGCGCTCACACTCCCGAGTTCAGAGAAATGCACAGCGCTCACACTCCTGAGTTCAGAGAAATCACAGTGCTCACACTCCCAAGTTCAGAGAACGCACAGCGCTCACACTCCCGAGTTCAGAGAACGCACAGCGCTCACACCCCCGAGTTCAGAGAAAGGCACAGCGCTCACACTCCCGAGTTCAGAGAAATGCACAGCTCTCACACCCCCGAGTTCAGAGAACACACAGCGCTCACACTCCTGAGTTCAGAGAAATCACAGTGCTCACACTCCCAAGTTCAGAGAATGCACAGCGCTCACACTCCCGAGTTCAGAGAATGCACAGCGCTCACAGTCCCGAGTTCAGAGAACCCACAACACTCACACTCCCCAGTTCAAAGCACGCACAGCGCTCACACTCCCGAGTTCAGACAACGCACGGCGCTCACACTCCCGAGTTCAGGGAACGCACAGCGCTCACACCCCCGAGTTCAGAGAAATGCACAGCCCTCACACTCCCGAGTTCAGAGAACGCACAGCGCTCACACTCCCGAGTTCAGAGAACGCACAGCGCTCACACTCCCGAGTTCAGAGAACGCACAGCGCTCACACCCCCGATTCCAGAGAACGCACAGCGCTCACACTCCCTAGTTCAGAGAATGCACAGCGCTCACAGGCCTGAGTTCAGAGAAAGCACAGCACTCACACTCCCGAGTTCAGAGAATGCGCAGCGCTCACACTCCCGAGTTCAGAGAACGCACAGTGCTCACACTCACGAGTTCAGAGAACGCACAGCGCTCACACCCACGAGTTCAGAGAACGCACAGCGCTCACACCCCCGAGTTCAGAGAACGCACAGCGCTCACACTCCCGTGTTCAGCGAACGCACAGCTCTCACACTCCCGAGTTCAGAGAACGCACAGCGCTCACACTCCCGAGTTCTGAGAACGCACAGCGCTCACACTCCCGAGTTCAGAGAAGCACAGCACTCACACTCCGGAGTTCAGAGAAGGCACAGCGCTCACACTCCCGAGTTCAGAGAACGCACAGCGCTCACACCCCCGTGTTCAGAGAACGCACAGCGCTCACACCACTGAGTTCAGAGAACGCACAGCGCTCACACTCCCGAGTTCAGAGAACGCACAGCGCTCACACTCCCGAGTTCAGAGTACGCACAGCGCTCACACTCCCGAGTTCAGAGAACGCACAGCGCTCACACTCCCGAGTTCAGAGTACGCACAGTGCTCACACTCCCGAGTTCAGAGAATGCACAGCGCTCACACCCCCGAGTTCAGAGCACGCACAGCGCTTCACTCGAGCTCAGGGAATGCACAGCACTCACACTCCCGAGTTCAGAGAATGCACAGCGCTCACACTCCCGAGTTCTGAGAACGCACAGTGCTCACACTCCCAAGTTCAGAGAACGCACAGCGCTCACACCCCCGAGTTCAGAGAATGCACAGCGCTCACACTCCCAAGTTCAGAGAACGCACAGCGCTCACACTCCCGAGTTCAGAGTACGCACAGCGCTCACACTCCCGAGTTCTGAGAACGCACAGCGCTCACACTCCCGAGTTCTGAGAACGCACAGCGCTCACACTCCCGAGTTCAGAGAACGCACAGCGCTCACACTCCTGAGTTCAGAGAACGCACAGCGCTCACACTCCCAAGTTCAGAGAACGCACAGCGCTCACACACCCGAGTTCAGAGAACGCACAGCGCTCACACCCCTGAGTTCAGAGAACGCACAGAGCTCACACTCCCGAGTTCAGAGAATGCACAGCGCTCACACTCCCGTGTTCAGAGAACGCACAGCGCTCACAATCCTGAGTTCAGGGAACGCACTGCGCTCACACTCCCGTGTTCTGAGAATGCACAGCGCTCACACTCCCGAGCTCAGAGAACGCACAGCGCTCACACTCCCGATTTCAGAGAAGGCACGGCGCTCACACTCCCGAGTTCAGAGAACGCACAGCGCTCACACTCCCGAGTTCAGTGAACTCACAGTGCTCACACTCCTGAGTTCTGAGAATGCACAGCGCTCACACTCCCGATTTCAGAGAACGCACAGCGCTCACACTCCCAAGTTCAGAGAACGCACGGCGCTCACACTCCCGAGTTAAGAGAACGCACAGCAGTCACACCCTCAAGTTCAGAGAAATGCTCAGCGCTCACACTCCCGAGTTCAGAGAACGCACAGCGCTCACACTCCCGAGTTCAGAGAACGCACAGCGCTCACACTCTCGAGTTCAGAGAACGCGCAGCGCTCACACTCCCGAGTTCAGAGAACGCACAGCGCTCACACTCCCGAGTTCAGAGAACGCACAGCGCTCACACCCCCAGTTCAGAGAATGCACAGCGCTCACTCTCCCGAGTTCCGAGAACGCACAGCGCTCGCACTCCCGAGTTCAGGGAACGCACAGCGCTCACACCCCGAGTTCAGAGAACCCACAGCGCTTACACTCCCGAGTTCTGTGAAAGCACAGCGCTCACACTCCCGAGTTCAGAGAACGCACAGCGCTCACACTCCCGAATTCTGAGAACGCACAGCGCTCACACTCCCGAGTTCAGAGAACGCACAGCGCTCACACTCCCGATTCCAGACAACGCACAGCGCTCACACTCCCGAGTTCAGAGAACGCACAGCGCTCACACTCCCGAGTTCAGAGAACGCACAACGTTCACACTCCCGAGTTCAGAGAACGCACAGAGCTCTCACTCCTGAGTTCAGAGAATGCACAGTGCTCACACCCTCGAGTTCAGAGAACGCACAGCGCTCACACTCCCGAGTTCAGAGAACGCACGGCGCTCACACTCCCGAGTTCTGAGAAAGCACAGTGCTCACACTTTCGAGTTCAGAGAAATGCACAGCGCTCACACTCCTGAGTTCAGAGAAATCACAGTGCTCACACTCCCAAGTTCAGAGAACGCACAGCGCTCACACTCCCGAGTTCAGAGAACGCACAGCACTCACACCCCCGAGTTCAGAGAAAGGCACAGCGCTCACACTCCCGAGTTCAGAGAAATGCACAGCTCTCACACCCCCGAGTTCAGAGAAGACACAGCGCTCACACTCCTGAGTTCAGAGAAATCACAGTGCTCACACTCCCAAGTTCAGAGAACGCACAGCGCTCACACTCCCGAGTTCAGAGAATGCACAGCGCTCACAGTCCCGAGTTCAGAGAACCCACAACACTCACACTCCCCAGTTCAGAGCACGCACAGCGCTCACACTCCCGAGTTCAGACAACGCACGACGCTCACACTCCCGAGTTCAGGGAACGCACAGCGCTCACACCCCTGAGTTCAGAGAAATGCACAGCCCTCACACTCCCGAGTTCAGAGAACGCACAGCGCTCACACTCCCGAGTTCAGAGAACGCACAGCGCTCACACTCCCGAGTTCAGAGAACGCACAGCGCTCACACTCCCGAGTTCAGATAATGCACAGCGCTCACACGCCCGAGGTCAGAGAAAGCATGGCGCTCACACTCCCGATTTCAGAGAACGCACAGCGCTCAGACTCCCGAGTTCAGAGAACCTACAGCGCTCACACTCCCGAGTTCAGTGAACGCACAGCGCTCACACTCTCGAGTTCAGAGAACACACAGCGCTCACACTCCCGAGTTCAGAGAACGCACGGCGCTCACACTCCCGAGTTCAGAGAACGCACAGCGCTCACACTCCCGAGTTCAGACAATGCACGGCGCTCACACTCCCAAGTTCAGAGAATGCACAGCGCTCACACTCCCGAGTTCAGAGAACGCACAGCGCTCACACTCCCGAGTTCAGAGAACGCACGGCGCTCACACTCCCGAGTTCAGAGAACGCACAGCACTCACACACCCGAGTTCAGAGAAATGCACAGCGCTCACACTCCCGAGTTCAGAGAATGCACAGCGCTCACACTCCCGAGTTCTGAGAACGCACAGTGCTCACACTCCCAAGTTCAGAGAACGCACAGCGCTCACACCCCCGAGTTCAGAGAATGCACAGCGCTCACACTCCCAAGTTCAGAGAACGCACAGCGCTCACACTCCCGAGTTCAGAGTACGCACAGCGCTCACACTCCCGAGTTCTGAGAACGCACAGCGCTCACACTCCCGAGTTCTGAGAACGCACAGCGCTCACACTCCCGAGTTCAGAGAACGCACAGCGCTCACACTCCTGAGTTCAGAGAACGCACAGCGCTCACACTCCCAAGTTCAGAGAACGCACAGCGCTCACACACCCGAGTTCAGAGAACGCACAGCGCTCACACCCCTGAGTTCAGAGAACGCACAGAGCTCACACTCCCGAGTTCAGAGAATGCACAGCGCTCACACTCCCGTGTTCAGAGAACGCACAGCGCTCACAATCCTGAGTTCAGGGAACGCACTGCGCTCACACTCCCGTGTTCTGAGAATGCACAGCGCTCACACTCCCGAGCTCAGAGAACGCACAGCGCTCACACTCCCGATTTCAGAGAAGGCACGGCGCTCACACTCCCGAGTTCAGAGAACGCACAGCGCTCACACTCCCGAGTTCAGTGAACTCACAGTGCTCACACTCCTGAGTTCTGAGAATGCACAGCGCTCACACTCCCGATTTCAGAGAACGCACAGCGCTCACACTCCCAAGTTCAGAGAACGCACGGCGCTCACACTCCCGAGTTAAGAGAACGCACAGCAGTCACACCCTCAAGTTCAGAGAAATGCTCAGCGCTCACACTCCCGAGTTCAGAGAACGCACAGCGCTCACACTCCCGAGTTCAGAGAACGCACAGCGCTCACACTCTCGAGTTCAGAGAACGCGCAGCGCTCACACTCCCGAGTTCAGAGAACGCACAGCGCTCACACTCCCGAGTTCAGAGAACGCACAGCGCTCACACCCCCAGTTCAGAGAATGCACAGCGCTCACTCTCCCGAGTTCCGAGAACGCACAGCGCTCGCACTCCCGAGTTCAGGGAACGCACAGCGCTCACACCCCGAGTTCAGAGAACCCACAGCGCTTACACTCCCGAGTTCTGTGAATGCACAGCGCTCACACTCCCGAGTTCAGAGAACGCACAGCGCTCACACTCCCGAATTCTGAGAACGCACAGCGCTCACACTCCCGAGTTCAGAGAACGCACAGCGCTCACACTCCCGATTCCAGACAACGCACAGCGCTCACACTCCCGAGTTCAGAGAACGCACAGCGCTCACACTCCCGAGTTCAGAGAACGCACAACGTTCACACTCCCGAGTTCAGAGAACGCACAGAGCTCTCACTCCTGAGTTCAGAGAATGCACAGTGCTCACACCCTCGAGTTCAGAGAACGCACAGCGCTCACACTCCCGAGTTCAGAGAACGCACGGCGCTCACACTCCCGAGTTCTGAGAAAGCACAGTGCTCACACTTTCGAGTTCAGAGAAATGCACAGCGCTCACACTCCTGAGTTCAGAGAAATCACAGTGCTCACACTCCCAAGTTCAGAGAACGCACAGCGCTCACACTCCCGAGTTCAGAGAACGCACAGCACTCACACCCCCGAGTTCAGAGAAAGGCACAGCGCTCACACTCCCGAGTTCAGAGAAATGCACAGCTCTCACACCCCCGAGTTCAGAGAAGACACAGCGCTCACACTCCTGAGTTCAGAGAAATCACAGTGCTCACACTCCCAAGTTCAGAGAACGCACAGCGCTCACACTCCCGAGTTCAGAGAATGCACAGCGCTCACAGTCCCGAGTTCAGAGAACCCACAACACTCACACTCCCCAGTTCAGAGCACGCACAGCGCTCACACTCCCGAGTTCAGACAACGCACGACGCTCACACTCCCGAGTTCAGGGAACGCACAGCGCTCACACCCCTGAGTTCAGAGAAATGCACAGCCCTCACACTCCCGAGTTCAGAGAACGCACAGCGCTCACACTCCCGAGTTCAGAGAACGCACAGCGCTCACACTCCCGAGTTCAGAGAACGCACAGCGCTCACACTCCCGAGTTCAGATAATGCACAGCGCTCACACGCCCGAGGTCAGAGAAAGCATGGCGCTCACACTCCCGATTTCAGAGAACGCACAGCGCTCAGACTCCCGAGTTCAGAGAACCTACAGCGCTCACACTCCCGAGTTCAGTGAACGCACAGCGCTCACACTCTCGAGTTCAGAGAACACACAGCGCTCACACTCCCGAGTTCAGAGAACGCACGGCGCTCACACTCCCGAGTTCAGAGAACGCACAGCGCTCACACTCCCGAGTTCAGACAATGCACGGCGCTCACACTCCCAAGTTCAGAGAATGCACAGCGCTCACACTCCCGAGTTCAGAGAACGCACAGCGCTCACACTCCCGAGTTCAGAGAACGCACGGCGCTCACACTCCCGAGTTCAGAGAACGCACAGCACTCACACACCCGAGTTCAGAGAAATGCACAGCGCTCACACTCCCGAGTTCAGAGAATGCACAGCGCTCACACTCCCGAGTTCAGAGAACGCACAGCGCTCACACTCCCGAGTTCAGAGAACGCACAGCGCTCACACTCCCGAGTTCAGAGAACGCACAGCGCTCACACTCCCGAGTTCAGAGAACGTACAGCGCTTACACCCCCAGTTCAGAGAATGCACAGCACTCACACTCCCGAGTTCCGAGAACGCACATCGCTCACACTCCCGAGTTCAGGGAACGCACGGCGCTCACACTCCCGAGTTCAGTGAACGCACAGCGCTCACACTCCCGAGTTCAGAGAACGCACAGTGCTCACACTCCCGAGTTCAGTGAACGCACGCCGCTCACACTCCCGAGTTCAGAGAACGCACAGCACTCACACTCCCGAGTTCAGAGAACGCACAGCGCTCACACTCCCGAGTTCAGAGAACGCACAGCGCTCACACTCCCGAGTTCAGAGAACGCACAGCGCTCACACTCCCGAGTTCAGAGAACGCACAGCGCTCACACTCCCGAGTTCAGAGAACGCACAGCGCTCACACTCACGAGTTCAGAGAATGCACAGCGCTCACACTACCGAGTTCAGAGAATGCACAGCGCTCACACGCCTGAGTTCAGACAACGCACAGCGCTCACACTCCCGAGTTCAGAGAACGCACAGCACTCACACTCCCGAGTTCTGAGAACGCACAGCGCTCACACTCCCGAGTTCAGAGTACGCACAGCGCTCACACTCCCGAGTTCAGAGAACGCACAGTGCTCACACTCACGAGTTCAGAGAACGCACAGCGCTCACACCCACGAGTTCAGAGAACGCACAGCGCTCACACCCCCGAGTTCAGAGAACGCACAGCGCTCACACTCCCGAGTTCAGCGAACGCACAGCGCTCACACTCCCGAGTTCAGAGAACGCACAGCGCTCACACTCCCGAGTTCTGAGAACGCACAGTGCTCACACTCCCGAGTTCAGAGAAGCACAGCACTCACACTCCGGAGTTCAGAGAAGGCACAGCGCTCACACTCCCGAGTTCAGAGAACGCACAGCGCTCACACCCCCGTGTTCAGAGAACGCACAGCGCTCACACACCTGAGTTCAGAGAACGCACAGCGCTCACACTCCTGAGTTCAGAGAACGCACAGCGCTCACACTCCCGAGTTCAGAGTACGCACAGCGCTCACACTCCCGAGTTCAGAGAACGCACAGCGCTCACACTCCCGAGTTCAGAGTACGCACAGTGCTCACACTCCCGAGTTCAGAGAATGCACAGCGCTCACACCCCCGAGTTCAGAGCACGCACAGCGCTTCACTCGAGTTCAGGGAATGCACAGCACTCACACTCCCGAGTTCAGAGAATGCACAGCGCTCACACTCCCGAGTTCTGAGAACGCACAGCGCTCACACTCCCAAGTTCAGAGAACGCACAGCGCTCACACCCCCGAGTTCAGAGAATGCACAGCGCTCACACACCTGATTTCAGAGAACGCACAGCGCTCACACTCCCTAGTTCAGAGAACGCACAGCGCTCACACCCCCGAGTTCAGAGAACGCACAGCGCTCACACCCCCGAGTTCAGAGAACGCACAGCGCTCACACTCCCGAGTTCAGAGAACGCACAGCGCTCACACTCCCGTGTTCAGAGAACGCACAGCACTCACAATCCTGAGTTCAGGGAACGCACTGCGCTCACACTCCCGAGTTCTGAGAATGCACACCGCTCACACTCCCGAGCTCAGAGAATGCACAGCGCTCACACTCCCGATTTTAGAGAAGGCGCGGCGCTCACTCTCCTGAGTTCAGAGAATGCACAGCGCTCACACTCCCGAGTTCAGAGAACGCACAGTGCTCACACTCCTGAGTTCTGAGAATGCACAGCGCTCACACTCCCGATTTCAGAGAACGCACAGCGCTCACACTCCCAAGTTCAGAGAACGCACGGCGCTCACACTCCCGAGTTAAGAGAACGCACAGCACTCACACCCCCAAGTTCAGAGAAATGCTCAGCGCTCACACTCCCGAGTTCAGAGAACACACAGCGCTCACACTCCCGAGTTCAGAGAACGCACAGCGCTCACACTCTCGAGTTCAGAGAACGCGCAGCGCTCACACTCCCGAGTTCAGAGAACGCACAGCGCTCACACTCCCGAGTTCAGAGAACGCACAGCGCTCACACCCCCAGTTCAGAGAATGCACAGCGCTCACACTCCCGAGTTCCGAGAACGCACAACGCTCGCACTCCCGAGTTCAGGGAACGCACAGCGCTCACACTCCCGAGTTCAGAGAACCCACAGCGCTCACACTCCCGAGTTCTGTGAATGCACAGCGCTCACACTCCCGAGTTCAGAGAACGCACAGCGCTCACACTCCCGAATTCTGAGAACGCACAGCGCTCACACTCCCGAGTAGAGAGAACGCACAGCGCTCACACTCCCGAGTCCAGAGAACGCACAGCGCTCACACTCCCGAGTTCAGAGAACGCACAGCGCTCACACTCCCGAGTTCACAGAACGCACAGCGTTCACACTCCCGAGTTCAGAGAACGCACAGAGCTCACACTCCCGAGTTCAGAGAATGCACAGTGCTCACACCCTCGAGTTCAGAGAACGCACAGCGCTCACACTCCCGAGTTCAGAGAACGCACGGCGCTCACACTCCCGAGTTCTGAGAAAGCACAGCGCTCACACTCCCGAGTTCAGAGAAATGCACAGCGCTCACACTCCTGAGTTCAGAGAAATCACAGTGCTCACACGCCCAAGTTCATAGAACGCACAGCGCTCACACTCCCGAGTTCAGAGAACGCACAGCGCTCACACCCCCGAGTTCAGAGAAAGGCACAGCGCTCACACTCCCGAGTTCAGAGAAATGCACAGCTCTCACACCCCCGAGTTCAGAGAACACACAGCGCTCACACACCTGAGTTCAGAGAAATCACAGTGCTCACACTCCCAAGTTCAGAGAACGCACAGCGCTCACACTCCCAAGTTCAGAGAACGCACAGCGCTCACAATCCTGAGTTCAGGGAACGCACTGCGCTCACACTCCCGAGTTCTGTGAATGCACAGCGCTCACACTCCCGAGCTCAGAGAATGCACAGCGCTCACACTCCCGATTTTAGAGAAGGCGCGGCGCTCACTCTCCCGAGTTCAGAGAACGCACAGCGCTCACACTCCCGAGTTCAGAGAATGCACAGCGCTCACACTCCCGATTTCAGAGAACGCACAGCGCTCACACTCCCAAGTTCAGAGAACGCACGGCGCTCACACTCCCGAGTTCAGAGAACGCACAGCACTCACACCCCCAAGTTCAGAGAAATGCTCAGCACTCACACTCCCGAGTTCAGAGAACGCACAGCGCTCACACTCCCGAGTTCAGAGAATGCACAGCGCTCACACTCTCGAGTTGAGAGAACGCGCAGCGCTCACACTCCCGAGTTCAGAGAACGCACAGCGCTCACACTCCCGAGTTCAGAGGACGCACAGCGCTCACACCCCCAGTTCAGAGAATGCACAGCGCTCACACTCCCGAGTTCCGAGAACGCACAACGCTCGCACTCACGAGTTCAGGGAACGCACAGCGCTCACACTCCCGAGTTCAGAGAACCCACAGCGCTCACACTCCCGAGTTCTGTGAACGCACAGCGCTCACACTCCCGAGTTCAGAGAACGCACAGCGCTCACACTCCCGAGTCCAGAGAACGCACAGCGCTCACACTCCCGAGTTCAGAGAACGCACAGCGCTCACACTCCCGAGTTCACAGAACGCACAGCGTTCACACTCCCGAGTTCAGAGAACGCACAGAGCTCTCACTCCCGAGTTCAGAGAATGCACAGTGCTCACACCCTCGAGTTCAGAGAACGCACAGCGCTCACACTCCCGAGTTCAGAGAACGCACAGCGCTCACACTCCCGAGTTCTGAGAAAGCACAGCGCTAACACTCCCGAGTTCAGAGAAATGCACAGCGCTCACACTCCTGAGTTCAGAGAAATCACAGTGCTCACACTCCCAAGTTCAGAGAACGCACAGCGCTCACACTCCCGAGTTCAGAGAACGCACAGCGCTCACACCCCCGAGTTCAGAGAAAGGCACAGCGCTCACACTCCCGAGTTCAGAGAAATGCACAGCTCTCACACCCCCGAGTTCAGAGAACACACAGCGCTCACACTCCTGAGTTCAGAGAAATCACAGTGCTCACACTCCCAAGTTCAGAGAATGCACAGCGCTCACACTCCCGAGTTCAGAGAATGCACAGCGCTCACAGTCCCGAGTTCAGAGAACCCACAACACTCACACTCCCCAGTTCAAAGCACGCACAGCGCTCACACTCCCGAGTTCAGACAACGCACGGCGCTCACACTCCCGAGTTCAGGGAACGCACAGCGCTCACACCCCCGAGTTCAGAGAAATGCACAGCCCTCACACTCCCGAGTTCAGAGAACGCACAGCGCTCACACTCCCGAGTTCAGAGAACGCACAGCGCTCACACTCCCGAGTTCAGAGAGCGCACAGCGCTCACACTCCCGAGTTCAGATAACGCACAGCGCTCACACTCCCGAGTTCAGAGAACGCACAGCGCTCAGACTCCCGAGTTCAGAGAACCTACAGCGCTCACACTCCCGAGTTCAGTGAATGCACAGCGCTCACACTCTCGAGTTCAGAGAACACACAGCGCTCACACTCCCGAGTTCAGAGAACGCACGGCGCTCACACTCCCGAGTTCAGAGAACGCACAGCGCTCGCACTCCCGAGTTCAGACAACGCACGGCGCTCACACTCCCAAGTTCAGAGAATGCACAGCGTTCACACTCCCGAGTTCAGAGAACGCACAGCGCTCACACTCCCGAGTTCAGAGAATGCACGGCGCTCACACTCCCGAGTTCAGAGAACGCACAGCACTCACACACCCGAGTTCAGAGAAATGCACAGCGCTCACACTCCCGAGTTCAGAGAACGCACAGCGCTCATCTCCCGAGTTCAGAGAACGCACAACGCTCACACTCCCGAGTTCAGAGAACGCACAGCGCTCACACTCCCGAGTTCAGAGAATGCACAGCGCTCACACTCCCGAGTTCAGAGAACGCACAGCGCTTACACCCCCAGTTCAGAGAATGCACAGCGCTCACACTCCCGAGTTCCGAGAACGCACAGCGCTCACACTCCCGAGTTCAGGGAACGCACGGAGCTCACACTCCCGAGTTCAGAGAACGCACAGCGCTCACACTCCCGAGTTCAGAGAATGCACAGCGCTCACATACCGAGTTCAGAGAACGCACAGCGCTCACACGCCTGAGTTCAGACAACGCACAGCGCTCACAATCCCGAGTTCAGAGAACGCACAGCGCACATGCTCCCGAGTTCAGAGACCGCACGGCGCTCACACTCCCGAGTTCAGAGAATGCACGGCGCTCACACTCCCGAGTTCAGAGAACGCACGGCACTCAGACCCCCGAGTTCAGAGAATGCACGGCGCTCACACTCCCGAGTTCAGAGGATGCACAGCGCTCACACTCCCCAGTTCAGAGAACGCACAGCGCTCACACTCCCGAGTTCAGAGAAGCACAGCGCTCACACTCCCGAGTTCAGAGAACGCACAGCACTCACACTCCCGAGTTCAGATAACACACAGCGCTCACACTCCCGAGTTCAGAAAATGCACAGCGCTCACACCCCCGAGTTCAGAGAACGCACAGCTCTCACACCCCCGAGTTCAAAGCACGCACAGCACTCACACTCGAGTTCAGGGAATGCCCAGCGCTCACACTCCCGTGTTCAGAGATCGCACAGCGCTCACACCCCCGAGTTCAGGGAACGCACAGCGCTCACACTCCCGAGTTCAGAGAACGCACAGCGCTCACACCCCCGAGTTCAGAGAAAGGCACAGTGCTCACACTCCCGAGTTCAGAGAAATGCACAGCTCTCACACCCCCGAGTTCAGAGAACACACAGCGCTCACACTCCTGAGTTCAGAGAAATCACAGTGCTCACACTCCCAAGTTCAGAGAACGCACAGCGCTCACACTCCCAAGTTCAGAGAACGCACAGCGCTCACAATCCTGAGTTCAGGGAACGCACTGCGCTCACACTCCCGAGTTCTGAGAATGCACAGCGCTCACACTCCCGAGCTCAGAGAATGCACAGCGCTCACACTCCCGATTTTAGAGAAGGCGCGGCACTCACTCTCCCGAGTTCAGAGAACGCACAGCGCTCACACTCCCGAGTTCAGAGAACGCACAGCGCTCACACTCCTGAGTTCTGAGAATGCACAGCGCTCACACTCCCGATTTCAGAGAACGCACAGCGCTCACACTCCCAAGTTCAGAGAACGCACGGCGCTCACACTCCCGAGTTCAGAGAACGCACAGCACTCACACCCCCAAGTTCAGAGAAATGCTCAGCGCTCACACTCCCGAGTTCAGAGAACGCACAGCGCTCACACTCCCGAGTTCAGAGAACGCACAGCGCTCACACTCTCGAGTTCAGAGAACGCGCAGCGCTCACACTCCCGAGTTCAGAGAACGCACAGCGCTCACACTCCCGAGTTCAGAGAACGCACAGCGCTCACACCCCCAGTTCAGAGAATGCACAGCGCTCACACTCCCGAGTTCCGAGAACGCACAACGCTCGCACTCCCGAGTTCAGGGAACGCACAGCGCTCACACTCCCGAGTTCAGAGAACCCACAGCGCTCACACTCCCGAGTTCTGTGAATGCACAGCGCTCACACTCCCGAGTTCAGAGAACGCACAGCGCTCACACTCCCGAATTCTGAGAACGCACAGCGCTCACACTCCCGAGTAGAGAGAACGCACAGCGCTCACACTCCCGAGTCCAGAGAACGCACAGCGCTCACACTCCCGAGTTCAGAGAACGCACAGCGCTCACACTCCCGAGTTCACAGAACGCACAGCGTTCACACTCCCGAGTTCAGAGAACGCACAGAGCTCACACTCCCGAGTTCAGAGAATGCACAGTGCTCACACCCTCGAGTTCAGAGAACGCACAGCGCTCACACTCCCGAGTTCAGAGAACGCACGGCGCTCACACTCCCGAGTTCTGAGAAAGCACAGCGCTCACACTCCCGAGTTCAGAGAAATGCACAGCGCTCACACTCCTGAGTTCAGAGAAATCACAGTGCTCACACTCCCAAGTTCATAGAACGCACAGCGCTCACACTCCCGAGTTCAGAGAACGCACAGCGCTCACACCCCCGAGTTCAGAGAAAGGCACAGCGCTCACACTCCCGAGTTCAGAGAAATGCACAGCTCTCACACCCCCGAGTTCAGAGAACACACAGCGCTCACACACCTGAGTTCAGAGAAATCACAGTGCTCACACTCCCAAGTTCAGAGAACGCACAGCGCTCACACTCCCAAGTTCAGAGAACGCACAGCGCTCACAATCCTGAGTTCAGGGAACGCACTGCGCTCACACTCCCGAGTTCTGTGAATGCACAGCGCTCACACTCCCGAGCTCAGAGAATGCACAGCGCTCACACTCCCGATTTTAGAGAAGGCGCGGCGCTCACTCTCCCGAGTTCAGAGAACGCACAGCGCTCACACTCCCGAGTTCAGAGAATGCACAGCGCTCACACTCCCGATTTCAGAGAACGCACAGCGCTCACACTCCCAAGTTCAGAGAACGCACGGCGCTCACACTCCCGAGTTCAGAGAACGCACAGCACTCACACCCCCAAGTTCAGAGAAATGCTCAGCACTCACACTCCCGAGTTCAGAGAACGCACAGCGCTCACACTCCCGAGTTCAGAGAATGCACAGCGCTCACACTCTCGAGTTGAGAGAACGCGCAGCGCTCACACTCCCGAGTTCAGAGAATGCACAGCGCTCACACTCCCGAGTTCAGAGGACGCACAGCGCTCACACCCCCAGTTCAGAGAATGCACAGCGCTCACACTCCCGAGTTCCGAGAACGCACAACGCTCGCACTCACGAGTTCAGGGAACGCACAGCGCTCACACTCCCGAGTTCAGAGAACCCACAGCGCTCACACTCCCGAGTTCTGTGAACGCACAGCGCTCACACTCCCGAGTTCAGAGAACGCACAGCGCTCACACTCCCGAGTCCAGAGAACGCACAGCGCTCACACTCCCGAGTTCAGAGAACGCACAGCGCTCACACTCCCGAGTTCACAGAACGCACAGCGTTCACACTCCCGAGTTCAGAGAACGCACAGAGCTCTCACTCCCGAGTTCAGAGAATGCACAGTGCTCACACCCTCGAGTTCAGAGAACGCACAGCGCTCACACTCCCGAGTTCAGAGAACGCACAGCGCTCACACTCCCGAGTTCTGAGAAAGCACAGCGCTAACACTCCCGAGTTCAGAGAAATGCACAGCGCTCACACTCCTGAGTTCAGAGAAATCACAGTGCTCACACTCCCAAGTTCAGAGAACGCACAGCGCTCACACTCCCGAGTTCAGAGAACGCACAGCGCTCACACCCCCGAGTTCAGAGAAAGGCACAGCGCTCACACTCCCGAGTTCAGAGAAATGCACAGCTCTCACACCCCCGAGTTCAGAGAACACACAGCGCTCACACTCCTGAGTTCAGAGAAATCACAGTGCTCACACTCCCAAGTTCAGAGAATGCACAGCGCTCACACTCCCGAGTTCAGAGAATGCACAGCGCTCACAGTCCCGAGTTCAGAGAACCCACAACACTCACACTCCCCAGTTCAAAGCACGCACAGCGCTCACACTCCCGAGTTCAGACAACGCACGGCGCTCACACTCCCGAGTTCAGGGAACGCACAGCGCTCACACCCCCGAGTTCAGAGAAATGCACAGCCCTCACACTCCCGAGTTCAGAGAACGCACAGCGCTCACACTCCCGAGTTCAGAGAACGCACAGCGCTCACACTCCCGAGTTCAGAGAACGCACAGCGCTCACACTCCCGAGTTCAGATAACGCACAGCGCTCACACTCCCGAGTTCAGAGAACGCACAGCGCTCAGACTCCCGAGTTCAGAGAACCTACAGCGCTCACACTCCCGAGTTCAGTGAATGCACAGCGCTCACACTCTCGAGTTCAGAGAACACACAGCGCTCACACTCCCGAGTTCAGAGAACGCACGGCGCTCACACTCCCGAGTTCAGAGAACGCACAGCGCTCGCACTCCCGAGTTCAGACAACGCACGGCGCTCACACTCCCAAGTTCAGAGAATGCACAGCGTTCACACTCCCGAGTTCAGAGAACGCACAGCGCTCACACTCCCGAGTTCAGAGAATGCACGGCGCTCACACTCCCGAGTTCAGAGAACGCACAGCACTCACACACCCGAGTTCAGAGAAATGCACAGCGCTCACACTCCCGAGTTCAGAGAACGCACAGCGCTCATCTCCCGAGTTCAGAGAACGCACAACGCTCACACTCCCGAGTTCAGAGAACGCACAGCGCTCACACTCCCGAGTTCAGAGAACGCACAGCGCTCACACTCCCGAGTTCAGAGAACGCACAGCGCTTACACCCCCAGTTCAGAGAATGCACAGCGCTCACACTCCCGAGTTCCGAGAACGCACAGCGCTCACACTCCCGAGTTCAGGGAACGCACGGAGCTCACACTCCCGAGTTCAGAGAACGCACAGCGCTCACACTCCCGAGTTCAGCGAACGCACAGCGCTCACACTCCCGAGTTCAGAGAACGCACAGCGCTCACACTCCCGAGTTCAGAGAATGCACAGCGCTCACATACCGAGTTCAGAGAACGCACAGCGCTCACACGCCTGAGTTCAGACAACGCACAGCGCTCACAATCCCGAGTTCAGAGAACGCACAGCGCACATGCTCCCG
Source organism: Somniosus microcephalus (assembly GCF_052327205.1). Lineage (NCBI taxonomy): Eukaryota > Metazoa > Chordata > Chondrichthyes > Squaliformes > Somniosidae > Somniosus > Somniosus microcephalus. The sequence continues at coordinate 11,556,065 of NC_141019.1, forward strand.
AGTTCAGAGACCGCACGGCGCTCACACTCCCGAGTTCAGAGAATGCACGGCGCTCACACTCCCGAGTTCAGAGAACGCACGGCACTCAGACCCCCGAGTTCAGAGAATGCACGGCGCTCACACTCCCGAGTTCAGAGGATGCACAGCGCTCACACTCCCCAGTTCAGAGAACGCACAGCGCTCACACTCCCGAGTTCAGAGAAGCACAGCGCTCACACTCCCGAGTTCAGAGAACGCACAGCACTCACACTCCCGAGTTCAGATAACACACAGCGCTCACACTCCCGAGTTCAGAAAATGCACAGCGCTCACACCCCCGAGTTCAGAGAACGCACAGCTCTCACACCCCCGAGTTCAAAGCACGCACAGCACTCACACTCGAGTTCAGGGAATGCCCAGCGCTCACACTCCCGTGTTCAGAGATCGCACAGCGCTCACACCCCCGAGTTCAGGGAACGCACAGCGCTCACACTCCCGAGTTCAGAGAACGCACAGCGCTCACACCCCCGAGTTCAGAGAAAGGCACAGTGCTCACACTCCCGAGTTCAGAGAAATGCACAGCTCTCACACCCCCGAGTTCAGAGAACACACAGCGCTCACACTCCTGAGTTCAGAGAAATCACAGTGCTCACACTCCCAAGTTCAGAGAACGCACAGCGCTCACACTCCCAAGTTCAGAGAACGCACAGCGCTCACAATCCTGAGTTCAGGGAACGCACTGCGCTCACACTCCCGAGTTCTGAGAATGCACAGCGCTCACACTCCCGAGCTCAGAGAATGCACAGCGCTCACACTCCCGATTTTAGAGAAGGCGCGGCACTCACTCTCCCGAGTTCAGAGAACGCACAGCGCTCACACTCCCGAGTTCAGAGAACGCACAGCGCTCACACTCCTGAGTTCTGAGAATGCACAGCGCTCACACTCCCGATTTCAGAGAACGCACAGCGCTCACACTCCCAAGTTCAGAGAACGCACGGCGCTCACACACCCGAGTTCAGAGAATGCACAGCACTCACACCCCCAAGTTCAGAGAAATGCTCAGCACTCACACTCCCGAGTTCAGAGAATGCACAGCGCTCACACTCCCGAGTTCAGAGAACGCACAGCGCTCACACTCTCGAGTTGAGAGAACGCGCAGCGCTCACACTCCCGAGTTCAGAGAACGCACAGCGCTCACACTCCCGAGTTCAGAGAACGCACAGCGCTCACAACCCCAGTTCAGAGAATGCACAGCGCTCACACTCCCGAGTTCCGAGAACGCACAACGCTCGCACTCCCGAGTTCAGGGAACGCACAGCGCTCACACTCCCGAGTTCAGAGAACCCACAGCGCTCACACTCCCGAGTTCTGTGAATGCACAGCGCTCACACTCCCGAGTTCAGAGAACGCACAGCGCTCACACTCCCGAATTCTGAGAACGCACAGCGCTCACACTCCCGAGTTCAGAGAACGCACAGCGCTCACACTCCCGAGTCCAGAGAACGCACAGCGCTCACACTCCCGAGTTCAGAGAACGCACAGAGCTCTCACTCCCGAGTTCAGAGAATGCACAGTGCTCACACCCTCGAGTTCAGAGAACGCACAGCGCTCACACTCCCGAGTTCAGAGAACGCACGGCGCTCACACTCCCGAGTTCTGAGAAAGCACAGCGCTCACACTCCCGAGTTCAGAGAAATGCACAGCGCTCACACTCCTGAGTTCAGAGAAATCACAGTGCTCACACTCCCAAGTTCAGAGAACGCACAGCGCTCACACTCTCGAGTTCAGAGAACGCACAGCGCTCACACCCCCGAGTTCAGAGAACACACAGCGCTCACACTCCTGAGTTCAGAGAAATCACAGTGCTCACACTCCCAAGTTCAGAGAATGCACAGCGCTCACACTCCCGAGTTCAGAGAATGCACAGCGCTCACAGTCCCGAGTTCAGAGAACCCACAACACTCACACTCCCCAGTTCAAAGCACGCACAGCGCTCACACTCTCGAGTTCAGACAACGCACGGCGCTCACACTCCCGAGTTCAGGGAACGCACAGCGCTCACACCCCCGAGTTCAGAGAAATGCACAGCCCTCACACTCCCGAGTTCAGAGAACGCACAGCGCTCACACTCCCGAGTTCAGAGAACGCACAGCGCTCACACTCCCGAGTTCAGAGAACGCACAGCGCTCACACTCCCGAGTTCAGATAACGCACAGCGCTCACACTCCCGAGGTCAGAGAACGCTCAGCGCTCAGACTCCCGAGTTCAGAGAACGCACAGCGCTCGCACTCCCGAGTTCAGACAACGCACGGTGCTCACACTCCCAAGTTCAGAGAATGCACAGCGTTCACACTCCCGAGTTCAGAGAACGCACAGCGCTCACACTCCCGAGTTCAGAGAACGCACGGCGCTCACACTCCCGAGTTCAGAGAACGCACAGCACTCACACACCCGAGTTCAGAGAAATGCACAGCGCTCACACTCCCGAGTTCAGAGAACGCACAGCGCTCATCTCCCGAGTTCAGAGAACGCACAACGCTCACACTCCCGAGTTCAGAGAACGCACAGCGCTCACACTCCCGAGTTCAGAGAACGCACAGCGCTTACACCCCCAGTTCAGAGAATGCACAGCGCTCACACTCCCGAGTTCCGAGAACGCACAGCGCTCACACTCCCGAGTTCAGGGAACGCACGGCGCTCACACTCCCGAGTTCAGAGAACGCAGAGCGCTCACACTCCCGAGTTCAGAGAACGCACAGCGCTCACACTCCCGAGTTCAGAGAACGCACAGCGCTCACCCTCCCGAGTTCAGAGAACGCACAGCGCTCACACTCACGAGTTCAGAGAATGCACAGCGCTCACATACCGAGTTCAGAGAACGCACAGCGCTCACACGCCTGAGTTCAGACAACGCACAGCGCTCACAATCCCGAGTTCAGAGAACGCACAGCGCTCATGCTCCCGAGTTCAGAGACCGCACGGCGCTCACACTCCCGAGTACAGAGAATGCACGGCGCTCACACTCCCGAGTTCAGAGAACGCACAGCGCTCACACTCCCGAGTTCCGAGAACGCACAGCGCTCACACTCCCGAGTTCAGGGAACGCACGGCGCTCACACTCCCGAGTTCAGAGAACGCACAGCGCTCACACTCCCGAGTTCAGAGAATGCACAGCGCTCACACTCCCGAGTTCAGTGAACGCACAGCGCTCACACTCCCGAGTTCAGAGAACACACAGCGCTCACACTCATGAGTTCAGAGAATGCACAGCGCTCTCATACCGAGTTCAGAGAACGCACAGCGCTCACACGCCTGAGTTCAGACAACGCACAGCGCTCACAATCCCGAGTTCAGAGAACGCACAGCGCTCATGCTCCCGAGTTCAGAGACCGCACGGCGCTCACACTCCCGAGTTCAGAGAATGCACGGCGCTCACACTCCCGAGTTCAGAGAACGCACGGCACTCAGACCCCCGAGTTCAGAGAATGCACGGCGCTCACACTCCCGAGTTCAGAGGATGCACAGCGCTCACACTCCCGAGTTCAGAGAACGCACAGCGCTCACACTCCCGAGTTCAGAGAAGCACAGCGCTCACACTCCCGAGTTCAGAGAACGCACAGCACTCACACTCCCGAGTTCAGATAACGCACAGCGCTCACACTCCCGAGTTCAGAAAATGCACAGCGCTCACAACCCCGAGTTCAGAGAACGCACAGCTCTCACACCCCCGAGTTCAAAGCACGCACAGCACTCACACTCGAGTTCAGGGAATGCCCAGCGCTCACACTCCCGTGTTCAGAGATCGCACAGCGCTCACACCCCCGAGTTCAGGGAACGCACAGCGCTCACACTCCCGAGTTCAGAGAACGCATTCGCTCACAGTCACACGTTCCGAAAACGCACAGCGCTCACACGCCTGAGTTCAGAGAACGCACAGTGCTCACAGTCCCGAGTTCTGAGAACGCACAGCGCTCACACTCCCGAGTACAGAGAACGCACAGCACTCACACTCCCGAGTTCAGAGAAATGCACAGCGCTCACACTCCCGAGTTCAGAGAGCGCACAGCGCTCACACTCCCGAGATCAGAGAACCCACAGCGCTCACACTCCCGAGTTCAGAGAACGCACAGCGCTCACACCCCCAGTTCAGAGAATGCACAGCGCTCACACTTCCGAGTTCCGAGAACGCACAGCGCTCACACTCCCGAGTTCAGGGAACGCACAGCGCTCACACTCCCGATTCCAGAGAACGCACAGCGCACACACTCCCGAGTTCAGAGAACGCACAGCGCTCACACTCCCGAGTTCAGAGAACGCACAGCGTTCACACTCCCGAGTTCAGAGAACGCACAGAGCTCTCACTCCCGAGTTCAGAGAATGCACAGTGCTCACACCCTCGAGTTGAGAGAACGCACAGCGCTCACACTCCTGAGTTCAGAGAACGCACGGCGCTCACACTCCCGAGTTCAGAGAAAGCACGGTGCTCACACTCCCGAGTTCAGAGAATGCACAGTGCTCACACTCCCGAGTTCTGAGAAAGCACAGCGCTCACACTCCCGAGTTCAGAGAACGCACAGCGCTCACACTCCCGAGTTCAGAGAATGCACAGCGCTCACGCTCCCGAGTTCAGAGAACGCACAGCGCTCACACCCCCGAGTTCAGAGAATGCACAGCGCTCACACTCCCGAGTTCAGAGAATGCACAGCGCTCACACCCCCGAGTTCAGAGAACGCACAGTGCTCACACCCCCGAGCCCCGAGTTCAGAGAACGCGCATCTCTCACACTCCCATGTTCTGAGAGCGCACGGCGCTCACGCTCCTGAGTTCAGAGAACGCACAGCGCTCACACCCCCGAGTTCAGAGAAAGGCACAGCGCTCACACTCCCGAGTTCAGAGAAATGCATAGCGCTCACACTCCTGAGTTCAGAGAAATCACAGTGCTCACACTCCCAAGTTCAGAGAACGCACAGCGCTCACACTCCCGAGTACAGAGAATGCACAGCGCTCACAGTCCCGAGTTCAGAGAACGCACAGCACTCACACTCCCCAGTTCAGAGCAAGCACAGCGCTCACACTCCCGAGTTCAGACAACGCACGGCGCTCACACTCCCGAGTTCAGGGAACGCACAGCGCTCACACTCCCGAGTTCAGAGAACGCACAGCGCTCAAACTCCCGATTCCAGAGAACGCACAGCGCTCACACTCCCTAGTTCAGAGAATACACAGCGCTCACACGCCTGAGTTCAGAGAACGCACAGCACTCACACTCCCGAGTTCAGAGAATGCACAGCGCTCACACTCCCGAGTTCAGAGAACGCACAGAGCTCTCACTCCCGAGTTCAGAGAATGCACAGTGCTCACACCCTCGAGTTCAGAGAACGCACAGCGCTCACACTCCCGAGTTCAGAGAACGCACGGCGCTCACACTCCCGAGTTCTGAGAAAGCACCGCGCTCACACTCCCGAGTTCAGAGAAATGCACAGCGCTCACACTCCTGAGTTCAGAGAAATCACAGTGCTCACACTCCCAAGTTCAGAGAACGCACAGCGCTAACACTCCCGAGTTCAGAGAACGCACAGCGCTCACACCCCCGAGTTCAGAGAAAGGCACAGCGCTCACACTCCCGAGTTCAGAGAAATGCACAGCTCTCACACCCCCGAGTTCAGAGAAATGCACAGCCCTCACACTCCTGAGTTCAGAGAACGCACAGAGCTCACACTCCCGAGTTCAGAGAACGCACAGCGCTCACACTCCCGAGTTCAGAGAACGCACAGCGCTCACACTCCCGAGTTCAGATAACGCACAGCGCTCACACTCCCGAGTTCAGAGAACGCACAGCGCTCAGACTCCCGAGTTCAGAGAACCTACAGCGCTCACACTCCCGAGTTCAGTGAATGCACAGCGCTCACACTCTCGAGTTCAGAGAACACACAGCGCTCACACTCCCGAGTTCAGAGAACGCACGGCGCTCACACTCCCGACTTCAGAGAACGCACAGCGCTCGCACTCCCGAGTTCAGACAACGCACGGCGCTCACACTCCCAAGTTCAGAGAATGCACAGCGTTCACACTCCCGAGTTCAGAGAACGCACAGCGCTCACACTCCCGAGTTCAGAGAACGCACGGCGCTCACACTCCCGAGTTCAGAGAACGCACAGCACTCACACACCCGAGTTCAGAGAAATGCACAGCGCTCACACTCCCGAGTTCAGAGAACGCACAGCGCTCATCTCCCGAGTTCAGAGAATGCACAACGCTCACACTCCCGAGTTCAGAGAACGCACAGCGCTCACACTCCCGAGTTCAGAGAACGCACAGCGCTCACACTCCCGAGTTCAGAGAACGCACAGCGCTTACACCCCCAGTTCAGAGAATGCACAGCGCTCACACTCCCGAGTTCCGAGAACGCACAGCGCTCACACTCCCGAGTTCAGGGAACGCACGGCGCTCACACTCCCGAGTTCAGAGAACGCACAGCGCTCACACTCCCGAGTTCAGAGAACGCACAGCGCTCACACTCCCGAGTTCAGAGAACGCACAGCGCTCACACTCCCGAGTTCAGAGAACGCACAGCGCTCACACTCACGAGTTCAGAGAATGCACAGCGCTCACATACCGAGTTCAGAGAACGCACAGCGCTCACACGCCTGAGTTCAGACAACGCACAGCGCTCACAATCCCGAGTTCAGAGAACGCACAGCGCTCATGCTCCCGAGTTCAGAGACCACACGGCGCTCACACTCCCGAGTTCAGAGAATTCACGGCGCTCACACTCCCGAGTTCAGAGAACGCACGGCACTCAGACCCCCGAGTTCAGAGAATGCACGGCGCTCACACTCCCGAGTTCAGAGGATGCACAGCGCTCACACTTCCGAGTTCAGAGAACGCACAGCGCTCACACTCCCGAGTTCAGAGAAGCACAGCGCTCACACTCCCGAGTTCAGAGAACGCACAGCACTCACACTCCCGAGTTCAGATAATGCACAGCGCTCACACTCCCGAGTTCAGAAAATGCACAGCGCTCACACCCCCGAGTTCAGAGAACGCACAGCTCTCACACCCCCGAGTGCAAAGCACGCACAGCACTCACACTCGAGTTCAGAGAATGCCCAGCGCTCACACTCCCGTGTTCAGAGATCGCACAGCGCTCACACCCCCGAGTTCAGGGAACGCACAGCGCTCACACTCCCGAGTTCAGAGAACGCATTCGCTCACAGTCACGCGTTCCGAAAACGCACAGCGCTCACACGCCTGAGTTCAGAGAACACACAGCGCTCACAGTCCCGAGTTCAGAGAACGCACAGCGCTCACACTCCCGAGTACAGAGAACGCACAGCACTCACACTCCCGAGTTCAGAGAAATGCACAGCGCTCACACTCCCGAGTTCAGAGAGCGCACAGCGCTCACACTCCCGAGTTCAGAGAACCCACAGCGCTCACACTCCCGAGTTCAGAGAACGCACAGCGCTCACACCCCCAGTTCAGAGAATGCACAGCGCTCACACTTCCGAGTTCCGAGAACGCACAGCGCTCACACTCCCGAGTTCAGGGAACGCACAGCGCTCACACTCCCGATTCCAGAGAATGCACAGCGCTCACACTCCCGAGTTCAGAAAACGCACAGCGCTCACACTCCCGAGTTCAGAGAACGCATAGCGTTCACACTCCCGAGTTCAGAGAACGCACAGAGCTCTCACTCCCGAGTTCAGAGAATGCACAGTGCTCACACCCTCGAGTTCAGAGAACGCACAGCGCTCACACTCCTGAGTTCAGAGAACGCACGGCGCTCACACTCCCGAGTTCAGAGAATGCACAGTGCTCACACTCCCGAGTTCTGAGAAAGCACAGCGCTCACACTCCCGAGTTCAGAGAACGCACAGCGCTCACACTCCCGAGTTCAGAGAATGCACAGCGCTCACACTCCCGAGTTCAGAGAACGCACAGCGCTCACACCCCCGAGTTCAGAGAATGCACAGCGCTCACACTCCCGAGTTCAGAGAAGGCACAGCGCTCACACCCCCGAGTTCAGAGAACGCACAGTGCTCACACCCCCGAGCCCCGAGTTCAGAGAACGCGCATCTCTCACACTCCCATGTTCTGAGAGCGCACGGCGCTCACACTCCTGAGTTCAGAGAACGCACAGCGCTCACACCCCCGAGTTCAGAGAAAGGCACAGCGCTCACACTCCCGAGTTCAGAGAAATGCACAGCGCTCACACTCCTGAGTTCAGAGAAATCACAGTGCTCACACTCCCAAGTTCAGAGAACGCACAGCGCTCACACTCCCGAGTACAGAGAATGCACAGCGCTCACAGTCCCGAGTTCAGAGAACGCACAGCACTCACACTCCCCAGTTCAGAGCAAGCACAGCGCTCACACTCCCGAGTTCAGACAACGCACGGCGCTCACACTCCCGAGTTCAGGGAACGCACAGCGCTCACACTCCCGAGCTCAGAGAACGCATTCGCTCACAGTCACGCGTTCCGAAAACGCACAGCGCTCACACGCCTGAGTTCAGAGAACGCACAGCGCTCACACTCCCTAGTTCAGAGAATACACAGCGCTCACACGCCTGAGTTCAGAGAACGCACAGCACTCACACTCCCGAGTTCAGAGAACGCACAGCGCTCACACTCCCGAGTTCAGAGAACGCACAGAGCTCTCACTCCCGAGTTCAGAGAATGCACAGTGCTCACACCCTCGTGTTCAGAGAACGCACAGCGCTCACACTCCCGAGTTCAGAGAACGCACGGCGCTCACACTCCCGAGTTCTGAGAAAGCACATCGCTCACACTCCCGAGTTCAGAGAAATGCACAGCGCTCACACTCCTGAGTTCAGAGAAATCACAGTGCTCACACTCCCGAGTTCAGAGAACCCACAGCGCTCACACTCCCGAGTTCAGAGAACGCACAGCGCTCACACCCCCAGTTCAGAGAATGCACAGCGCTCACACTTCCGAGTTCCGAGAACGCACAGCGCTCACACTCCCGAGTTCAGGGAACGCACAGCGCTCACACTCCCGATTCCAGAGAACGCACAGCGCTCACACTCCCGAGTTCAGAGAACGCACAGCGCTCACACTCCCGAGTTCAGAGAACGCATAGCGCTCACACTCCCGAGTTCAGAGAACGCACAGAGCTCTCACTCCCGATTCCAGAGAACGCACAGCGCTCACACTCCCGAGTTCAGAGAACACACAGCGCTCACACTCCCGAGTTCAGAGAACGCACGGCGCTCACACTCCCGAGTTCAGAGAACGCACAGCGCTCGCACTCCCGAGTTCAGACAACGCACGGCGCTCACACTCCCAAGTTCAGAGAATGCACAGCGTTCACACTCCCGAGTTCAGAGAACGCACAGCGCTCACACTCCCGAGTTCAGAGAACGCACGGCGCTCACACTCCCGAGTTCAGAGAACGCACAGCACTCACACACCCGAGTTCAGAGAAATGCACAGCGCTCACACTCCCGAGTTCAGAGAACGCACAGCGCTCATCTCCCGAGTTCAGAGAACGCACAACGCTCACACTCCCGAGTTCAGAGAACGCACAGCGCTCACACTCCCGAGTTCAGAGAACGCACAGCGCTCACACTCCCGAGTTCAGAGAACGCACAGCGCTTACACCCCCAGTTCAGAGAATGCACAGCGCTCACACTCCCGAGTTCCGAGAAGGCACAGCGCTCACACTCCCGAGTTCAGGGAACGCACGGCGCTCACACTCCCGAGTTCAGAGAACGCACAGCGCTCACACTCCCGAGTTCAGAGAACGCACAGCGCTCACACTCCCGAGTTCAGAGAACGCACAGCGCTCACACTCCCGAGTTCAGAGAACGCACAGCGCTCACACTCACGAGTTCAGAGAATGCACAGCGCTCACATACCGAGTTCAGAGAAAGCACAGCGCTCACACGCCTGAGTTCAGACAACGCACAGCGCTCACAATCCCGAGTTCAGAGAACGCACAGCGCTCATGCTCCCGAGTTCAGAGACCGCACGGCGCTCACACTCCCGAGTTCAGAGAATGCACGGCGCTCACACTCCCGAGTTCAGAGAACGCACGGCACTCAGACCCCCGAGTTCAGAGAATGCACGGCGCTCACACTCCCGAGTTCAGAGGATGCACAGCGCTCACACTCCCGAGTTCAGAGAACGCACAGCGCTCACACTCCCGAGTTCAGAGAAGCACAGCGCTCACACTCCCGAGTTCAGAGAACGCACAGCACTCACACTCCCGAGTTCAGATAACGCACAGCGCTCACACTCCCGAGTTCAGAAAATGCACAGCGCTCACACCCCCGAGTTCAGAGAACGCACAGCTCTCACACCCCCGAGTTCAAAGCACGCACAACACTCACACTCGAGTTCAGGGAATGCCCAGCGCTCACACTCCCGTGTTCAGAGATCGCACAGCGCTCACACCCCCGAGTTCAGGGAACGCACAGCGCTCACACTCCCGAGCTCAGAGAACGCATTCGCTCACAGTCACGCGTTCCGAAAACGCACAGCGCTCACACGCCTGAGTTCAGAGAACGCACAGTGCTCACAGTCCCGAGTTCAGAGAATGCACAGCGCTCACACTCCCGAGTACAGAGAACGCACAGCACTCACACTCCCGAGTTCAGAGAAATGCACAGCGCTCACACTCCCGAGTTCAGAGAGCGCACAGCGCTCACACTCCCGAGTTCAGAGAACCCACAGCGCTCACACTCCCGAGTTCAGAGAACGCACAGCGCTCACACCCCCAGTTCAGAGAATGCACAGCGCTCACACTTCCGAGTTCCGAGAACGCACAGCGCTCACACTCCCGAGTTCAGGGAACGCACAGCGCTCACACTCCCGATTCCAGAGAACGCACAGCGCTCACACTCCCGAGTTCAGAGAACGCACAGCGCTCACACTCCCGAGTTCAGAGAACGCACAGCGTTCACACTCCCGAGTTCAGAGAACGCACAGAGCTCTCACTCCCGAGTTCAGAGAATGCACAGTGCTCACAACCTCGAGTTCAGAGAACGCACAGCGCTCACACTCCTGAGTTCAGAGAACGCACGGCGCTCACACTCCCGAGTTCAGAGAAAGCACGGTGCTCACACTCCCGAGTTCAGAGAATGCACAGTGCTCACACTCCCGAGTTCTGAGAAAGCACAGCGCTCACACTCCCGAGTTCAGAGAACGCACAGCGCTCACACTCCCGAGTTCAGAGAATGCACAGCGCTCACACTCCCGAGTTCAGAGAACGCACAGCGCTCACACCCCCGAGTTCAGAGAATGCACAGCGCTCACACTCCCGAGTTCAGAGAACGCACAGCGCTCACACCCCCGAGTTCAGAGAACGCACAGTGCTCACACCCCCGAGCCCCGGATTCAGAGAACGCGCATCTCTCACACTCCCATGTTCTGAGAGCGCACGGCGCTCACACTCCTGAGTTCAGAGAACGCACAGCGCTCACACCCCCGAGTTCAGAGAAAGGCACAGTGCTCACACTCCCGAGTTCAGAGAAATGCACAGCGCTCACACTCCTGAGTTCAGAGAAATCACAGTGCTCACACTCCCAAGTTCAGAGAACGCACAGCGCTCACACTCCCGAGTACAGAGAATGCACAGCGCTCACAGTCCCGAGTTCAGAGAACGCACAGCACTCACACTCCCCAGTTCAGAGCAAGCACAGCGCTCACACTCCCGAGTTCAGACAACGCACGGCGCTCACACTCCCGAGTTCAGGGAACGCACAGCGCTCACACTCCCGAGTTCAGAGAACGCACAGCGCTCACACTCCCGATTCCAGAGAACGCACAGCGCTCACACTCCCTAGTTCAGAGAATACACAGCGCTCACACGCCTGAGTTCAGAGAACGCACAGCACTCACACTCCCGAGTTCAGAGAACGCACAGCGCTCACACTCCCGAGTTCAGAGAACGCACAGAGCTCTCACTCCCGAGTTCAGAGAATGCACAGTGCTCACACCCTCGAGTTCAGAGAACGCACAGCGCTCACACTCCCGAGTTCAGAGAACGCACGGCGCTCACACTCCCGAGTTCTGAGAAAGCACTGCGCTCACACTCCCGAGTTCAGAGAAATGCACAGCGCTCACACTCCTGAGTTCAGAGAAATCACAGTGCTCACACTCCCAAGTTCAGAGAACGCACAGCGCTCACACTCCCGAGTTCAGAGAACGCACAGCGCTCACACCCCCGAGTTCAGAGAAAGGCACAGCGCTCACACTCCCGAGTTCAGAGAAATGCACAGCTCTCACACCCCCGAGTTCAGAGAAATGCACAGCCCTCACACTCCCGAGTTCAGAGAACGCACAGCGCTCACACTCCCGAGTTCAGAGAACGCACAGCGCTCACACTCCCGAGTTCAGAGAACGCACAGCGCTCACACTCCCGAGTTCAGATAACGCACAGCGCTCACACTCCCGAGTTCAGAGAACGCACAGCGCTCAGACTCCCGTGTTCAAAAAACCTACAGCACTCACACTCCCGAGTTCAGTGAACGCACAGCGCTCACACTCTCGAGTTCAGAGAACACACAGCGCTCACACTCCCGAGTTCAGAGTACGCACGGCGCTCACACTCCCGAGTTCAGAGAACGCACAGCGCTCGCACTCCCGAGTTCAGACAACGCACGGCGCTCACACTCCCAAGTTCAGAGAATGCACAGCGTTCACACTCCCGAGTTCAGAGAACGCACAGCGCTCACGCTCCCGAGTTCAGAGAACGCACGGCGCTCACACTCCCGAGTTCAGAGAACGCACAGCACTCACACACCCGAGTTCAGAGAAATGCACAGTGCTCACACTCCCGAGTTCAGAGAACGCACAGCGCTCATCTCCCGAGTTCAGAGAACGCACAATGCTCACACTCCCGAGTTCAGAGAACGCACAGCGCTCACACTCCCGAGTTCAGAGAACGCACAGCGCTCACACTCCCGAGTTCAGAGAACGCACAGCGCTTACACCCCCAGTTCAGAGAATGCACAGCGCTCACACTCCCGAGTTCCGAGAACGCACAGCGCTCACACTCCCGAGTTCAGGGAACACACGGCGCTCACACTCCCGAGTTCAGAGAACGCACAGCGCTCACACTCCCGAGTTCAGAGTACGCACAGTGCTCACACTCCCGAGTTCAGAGAACGCACAGCGCTCACACTCCCAAGTTCAGATAACGCACAGCGCTCACACTCACGAGTTCAGAGAATGCACAGCGCTCACATACCGAGTTCAGAGAACGCACAGCGCTCACACGCCTGAGTTCAGACAACGCACAGCGCTCACAATCCCGAGTTCAGAGAACGCACAGCGCTCATGCTCCCGAGTTCAGAGACCGCACGGCGCTCACACTCCCGAGTTCAGAGAATGCACGGCGCTCACACTCCCGAGTTCAGAGAACGCACGGCACTCAGACCCCCGAGTTCAGAGAATGCACGGCGCTCACACTCCCGAGTTCAGAGGATGCACAGCGCTCACACTCCCGAGTTCAGAGAACGCACAGCGCTCACACTCCCGAGTTCAGAGAACGCACAGCACTCACACACCCGAGTTCAGAGAAATGCACAGTGCTCACACTCCCGAGTTCAGAGAACGCACAGCGCTCATCTCCCGAGTTCAGAGAACGCACAATGCTCACACTCCCGAGTTCAGAGAACGCACAGCGCTCACACTCCCGAGTTCAGAGAACGCACAGCGCTCACACTCCCGAGTTCAGAGAACGCACAGCGCTTACACCCCCAGTTCAGAGAATGCACAGCGCTCACACTCCCGAGTTCCGAGAACGCACAGCGCTCACACTCCCGAGTTCAGGGAACACACGGCGCTCACACTCCCGAGTTCAGAGAACGCACAGCGCTCACACTCCCGAGTTCAGAGTACGCACAGTGCTCACACTCCCGAGTTCAGAGAACGCACAGCGCTCACACTCCCAAGTTCAGATAACGCACAGCGCTCACACTCACGAGTTCAGAGAATGCACAGCGCTCACATACCGAGTTCAGAGAACGCACAGCGCTCACACGCCTGAGTTCAGACAACGCACAGCGCTCACAATCCCGAGTTCAGAGAACGCACAGCGCTCATGCTCCCGAGTTCAGAGACCGCACGGCGCTCACACTCCCGAGTTCAGAGAATGCACGGCGCTCACACTCCCGAGTTCAGAGAACGCACGGCACTCAGACCCCCGAGTTCAGAGAATGCACGGCGCTCACACTCCCGAGTTCAGAGGATGCACAGCGCTCACACTCCCGAGTTCAGAGAACGCACAGCGCTCACACTCCCGAGTTCAGAGAAGCACATCGCTCACACTCCCGAGTTCAGAGAACGCACAGCACTCACACTCCCGAGTTCAGATAACGCACAGCGCTCACACTCCCGAGTTCAGAAAATGCACAGCACTCACACCCCCGAGTTCAGAGAACGCACAGCTCTCACACCCCCGAGTTCAAAGCACGCACAGCACTCACACTCGAGTTCAGAGAATGCCCAGCGCTCACACTCCCGTGTTCAGAGATCGCACAGCGCTCACACCCCCGAGTTCAGGGAACGCACAGCGCTCACACTCCCGAGTTCAGAGAACGCATTCGCTCACAGTCACGCGTTCCGAAAACGCACAGCGCTCACACGCCTGAGTTCAGAGAACGCACAGCGCTCACAGTCCCGAATTCAGAGAACGCACAGCGCTCACACTCCCGAGTACAGAGAACGCACAGCACTCACACTCCCGAGTTCAGAGAAATGCACAGCGCTCACACTCCCGAGTTCAGAGAGCGCACAGCGCTCACACTCCCGAGTTCAGAGAACCCACAGCGCTCACACTCCCGAGTTCAGAGAACGCACAGCGCTCACACCCCCAGTTCAGAGAATGCACAGCACTCACACTTCCGAGTTCCGAGAACGCACAGCGCTCACACTCCCGAGTTCAGGGAACGCACAGCGCTCACACTCCCGATTCCAGAGAACGCACAGCGCTCACACTCCCGAGTTCAGAGAACGCACAGCGCTCACACTCCCGAGTTCAGAGAACGCATAGCGTTCACACTCCCGAGTTCAGAGAACGCATAGCGTTCACACTCCCGAGTTCAGAGAACGCACAGAGCTCTCACTCCCGAGTTCAGAGAATGCACAGTGCTCACACCCTCGAGTTCAGAGAACGCACAGCGCTCACACTCCTGAGTTCAGAGAACGCACGGCGCTCACACTCCCGAGTTCAGAGAAAGCACGGTGCTCACACTCCCGAGTTCAGAGAATGCACAGTGCTCACACTCCCGAGTTCTGAGAAAGCACAGCGCTCACACTCCCGAGTTCAGAGAACGCACAGCGCTCACACTCCCGAGTTCAGAGAATGCACAGCGCTCACACTCCCGAGTTCAGAGAACGCACAGTGCTCACACCCCCGAGTTCAGAGAATGCACAGCGCTCACACTCCCGAGTTCAGAGAACGCACAGCGCTCACACCCCCGAGTTCAGAGAACGCACAGTGCTCACACCCCCGAGCCCCGAGTTCAGAGAATGCGCATCTCTCACACTCCCATGTTCTGAGAGCGCACGGCGCTCACACTCCTGAGTTCAGAGAACGCACAGCGCTCACACCCCCGAGTTCAGAGAAAGGCACAGCGCTCACACTCCCGAGTTCAGAGAAATGCACAGCGCTCACACTCCTGAGTTCAGAGAAATCACAGTGCTCACACTCCCAAGTTCAGAGAACGCACAGCGCTCACACTCCCGAGTACAGAGAATGCACAGCGCTCACAGTCCCGAGTTCAGAGAACGCACAGCACTCACACTCCCCAGTTCAGAGCAAGCACAGCGCTCACACTCCCGAGTTCAGACAACGCACGGCGCTCACACTCCCGAGTTCAGGGAACGCACAGCGCTCACACTCCCGAGTTCAGAGAACGCACAGCGCTCACACTCCCGATTCCAGAGAACGCACAGCGCTCACACTCCCTAGTTCAGAGAATACACAGCGCTCACACGCCTTAGTTCAGAGAACGCACAGCACTCACACTCCCGAGTTCAGAGAACGCACAGCGCTCACGCTCCCGAGTTCAGAGAACGCACAGAGCTCTCACTCCCGAGTTCAGAGAATGCACAGTGCTCACACCCTCGTGTTCAGAGAACGCACAGCGCTCACACTCCCGAGTTCAGAGAACGCACGGCGCTCACACTCCCGAGTTCTGAGAAAGCACTGCGCTCACACTCCCGAGTTCAGAGAAATGCACAACGCTCACACTCCTGAGTTCAGAGAAATCACAGTGCTCACACTCCCGAGTTCAGAGAACCCACAGCGCTCACACTCCCGAGTTCAGAGAACGCACAGCGCTCACACCCCCAGTTCAGAGAATGCACAGCGCTCACACTTCCGAGTTCCGAGAACGCACAGCGCTCACACTCCCGAGTTCAGGGAACGCACAGCGCTCACACTCCCGATTCCAGAGAACGCACAGCGCTCACACTCCCGAGTTCAGAGAACGCACAGCGCTCACACTCCCGAGTTCAGAGAACGCATAGCGTTCACACTCCCGAGTTCAGAGAACGCACAGAGCTCTCACTCCCGAGTTCAGAGAATGCACAGTGCTCACACCCTCGAGTTCAGAGAACGCACAGCGCTCACACTCCTGAGTTCAGAGAACGCACGGCGCTCACACTCCCGAGTTCAGAGAAAGCACGGTGCTCACACTCCCGAGTTCAGAGAATGCACAGTGCTCACACTCCCGAGTTCTGAGAAAGCACAGCGCTCACACTCCCGAGTTCAGAGAACGCACAGCGCTCACACTCCCGAGTTCAGAGAATGCACAGCGCTCACACTCCCGAGTTCAGAGAACGCACAGCGCTCACACCCCCAAGTTCAGAGAATGCACAGCGCTCACACTCCCGAGTTCAGAGAACGCACAGCGCTCACACCCCCGAGTTCAGAGAACGCACAGTGCTCACACCCCCGAGCCCCGAGTTCAGAGAACGCGCATCTCTCACTCTCCCATGTTCTGAGAGCGCACGGCGCTCACACTCCTGAGTTCAGAGAACGCACAGCGCTCACACCCCCGGGTTCAGAGAAAGGCACAGCGCTCACACTCCCGAGTTCAGAGAACGCACAGCGCTCACACTCATGAGTTCAGAGAATGCACAGCGCTCACATACCGAGTTCAGAGAACGCACAGCGCTCACACGCCTGAGTTCAGACAACACACAGCGCTCACAATCCCGAGTTCAGAGAACGCACAGCGCTCATGCTCCCAAGTTCAGAGACCGCACGGCGCTCACACTCCCGAGTTCAGAGAATGCACGGCGCTCACACTCCCGAGTTCAGAGAACGCACGGCACTCAGACCCCCGAGTTCAGAGAATGCACGGCGCTCTCACTCCCGAGTTCAGAGGATGCACAGCGCTCACACTCCCGAGTTCAGAGAACGCACAGCGCTCACACTCCCGAGTTCAGAGAAGCACAGCGCTCACACTCCCGAGTTCAGAGAACGCACAGCACTCACACTCCCGAGTTCAGATAACGCACAGCGCTCACACTCCCGAGTTCAGAAAATGCACAGCGCTCACACCCCCGAGTTCAGAGAACGCACAGCTCTCACACCCCCGAGTTCAAAGCACGCACAGCACTCACACTCGAGTTCAGGGAATGCCCAGCGCTCACACTCCCGTGTTCAGAGATCGCACAGCGCTCACACCCCCGAGTTCAGGGAACGCACAGCGCTCACACTCCCGAGTTCAGAGAACGCATTCGCTCACAGTCACGCGTTCCGAAAACGCACAGCGCTCACACGCCTGAGTTCAGAGAACGCACAGCGCTCACAGTCCCGTGTTCAGAGAACGCACAGCGCTCACACTCCCGAGTACAGAGAACGCACAGCACTCACACTCCCGAGTTCAGAGAAATGCACAGCGCTCACACTCCCGAGTTCAGAGAGTGCACAGCGCTCACACTCCCGAGTTCAGAGAACCCACAGCGCTCACACTCCCGAGTTCAGAGAACGCACAGCGCTCACACCCCCAGTTCAGAGAATGCACAGCGCTCACACGTCCGAGTTCCGAGAACGCACAGCGCTCACACTCCCGAGTTCAGGGAACGCACAGCGCTCACACTCCCGATTCCAGAGAACGCACAGCGCTCACACTCACGAGTTCAGAGAACGCACAGCGCTCACACTCCCGAGTTCAGAGAACGCATAGCGTTCACACTCCCGAGTTCAGAGAACGCACAGAGCTCTCACTCCCGAGTTCAGAGAATGCACAGTGCTCACACCCTCGAGTTCAGAGAACGCACAGCGCTCACACTCCTGAGTTCAGAGAATGCACGGCGCTCACACTCCCGAGTTCAGAGAAAGCACGGTGCTCACACTCCCGAGTTCAGAGAATGCACAGTGCTCACACTCCCGAGTTCTGAGAAAGCACAGCGCTCACACTCCCGAGTTCAGAGAACGCACAGCGCTCACACCCCCGAGTTCAGAGAATGCACAACGCTCACACTCCCGAGTTCAGAGAACGCACAGCGCTCACACCCCCGAGTTCAGAGAACGCACAGTGCTCACACCCCCGAGCCCCGAGTTCAGAGAACGCGCATCTCTCACACTCCCATGTTCTGAGAGCGCACGGCGCTCACACTCCTGAGTTCAGAGAACGCACAGCGCTCACACCCCCGAGTTCAGAGAAAGGCACAGCGCTCACACTCCCGAGTTCAGAGAAATGCACAGCGCTCACACTCCTGAGTTCAGAGAAATCACAGTGCTCACACTCCCAAGTTCAGAGAACGCACAGCGCTCACACTCCCGAGTACAGAGAATGCACAGCGCTCACAGTCCCGAGTTCAGAGAACGCACAGCACTCACACTCCCCAGTTCAGAGCAAGCACAGCGCTCACACTCCCGAGTTCAGACAACGCACGGCGCTCACACTCCCGAGTTCAGAGAACGCACAGCGCTCACACTCCCGATTCCAGAGAACGCACAGCGCTCACACTCCCTAGTTCAGAGAATACACAGCGCTCACACGCCTGAGTTCAGAGAACGCACAGCACTCACACTCCCGAGTTCAGAGAACGCACAGCGCTCACACTCCCGAGTTCAGAGAACGCACAGAGCTCTCACTCCCGAGTTCAGAGAATGCACAGTGCTCACACCCTCGTGTTCAGAGAACGCACAGCGCTCACACTCCCGAGTTCAGAGAACGCACGGCGCTCACACTCCCGAGTTCAGAGAACGCACAGCACTCACACACCCGAGTTCAGAGAAATGCACAGCGCTCACACTCCCGAGTTCAGAGAACGCACAGCGCTCACACTCCCGAGTTCAGAGAACGCACAGCGCTCACACTCCCGAGTTCAGAGAACGCACAGCGCTCACACCCCCGAGTTCAGAGAATGCACAGCGCTCACACTCCCGAGTTCAGAGAACGCACAGCACTCACACCCCCGAGTTCAGAGAACGCACAGTGCTCACACCCCCGAGCCCCGAGTTCAGAGAACGCACAGCTCTCACACTCCCATGTTCTGAGAGCGCACGGCGCTCACACTCCTGAGTTCAGAGAACGCACAGCGCTCACACCCCCGAGTTCAGAGAAAGGCACAGCGCTCACACTCCCGAGTTCAGAGAAATGCACAGCGCTCACACTCCTGAGTTCAGAGAAATCACAGTGCTCACACTCCCAAGTTCAGAGAACGCACAGCGCTCACACTCCCGAGTACAGAGAATGCACAGCGCTCACAGTCCCGAGTTCAGAGAACGCACAGCACTCACACTCCCCAGTTCAGAGCAAGCACAGCGCTCACACTCCCGAGTTCAGACAACGCACGGCGCTCACACTCCCGAGTTCAGGGAACGCACAGCGCTCACACCCCTGAGTTCAGAGAAATGCACAGCCCTCACACTCCCGAGTTCAGAGAACACACAGCGCTCACACTCCCGAGTTCAGAGAACGCACAGCGCTCACACGCCTGAGTTCAGAGAACGCACAGCACTCACACTCCCGAGTTCAGAGAACGCACAGCACTCACACACCCGAGTTCAGAGAACGCACGGCGCTCACACTCCCGAGTTCAGAGAACGCACGGCGCTCACACCCCCGAGTTCAGAGAACGCACAGCGCTCACACTCCCGAGTTCAGAGAATGCACAGCGCTCACAATCCCGAGTTCAGAGAACACACAGCGCTCACACTCCCGAAATCACAGAACGCACAGCGCTCACACCCCCGAGTTCAGAGAACGCACAGCGCTCACACACCCGGGTTCAGAGAACGCACAGCGCTCACACTCCCGAGTTCAGAGAACGCACAGCGCTCACACTCCCGAGTTCAGAACGCACAGCGCTCACACCCCCGAGTTCAGAGAACGCACAGCGCTCACACTCCCGAGTTCAGATAACGCACAGCGCTCACACGCCCGAGGTCAGAGAAAGCACGGCGCTCACACTCCCGAGTTCAGAGAACGCACAGCGCTCAGACTCCTGAGTTCAGAGAACCTACAGGGCTCACACTCCCGAGTTCAGTGAACGCACAGCGCTCACACTCTCGAGTTCAGAGAACACACAGCGCTCACACTCCCGAGTTCAGAGAACGCACGGCGCTCATACTCCCGAGTTCAGAGAACGCACAGCGCTCGCACTCCCGAGTTCAGACAACGCACGGCGCTCACACTCCCAAGTTCAGAGAATGCACAGCGTTCACACTCCCGAGTTCAGAGAACGCACAGCGCTCACACTCCCGAGTTCAGAGAACGCACGGCGCTCACACTCCCGAGTTCAGAGAACGCACAGCACTCACACACCCGAGTTCAGAGAAATGCACAGCGCTCACACTCCCGAGTTCAGAGAACGCACAGCGCTCACACTCCCGAGTTCAGAGAACGCACAGCGCTCACACTCCCGAGTTCAGAGAACGCACAGCGCTTACACCCCCAGTTCAGAGAATGCACAGCGCTCACACTCCCGAGTTCCGAGAACACACAGCGCTCACACTCCCGAGTTCAGGGAACGCACGGCGCTCACACTCCCGAGTTCAGAGAACGCACAGCGCACACACTCCCGAGTTCAGAGAACGCACAGCGCTCACGCTCCCGAGTTCAGTGAACGCACGCCGCTCACACTCCCGAGTTCAGAGAACGCACAGCACTCACACCCCCGAGTTCAGAGAAATGCACAGCGCTCACACTCCCGAGTTCAGAGAACACACAGCGCTCACACTCCCGAGTTCAGAGAACGCACAGCGCTCACACTCCCGAGTTCAGAGAACGCACAGCGCTCACACTCCCGAGTTCAGAGAACGCACAGCGCTCACACTCCCGAGTTCAGAGAACGCACAGCGCTCACACTCACGAGTTCAGAGAATGCACAGCGCTCACATACCGAGTTCAGAGAACGCACAGCGCTCACACGCCTGAGTTCAGACAACGCACAGCGCTCACACTCCCGAGTTCACAGAACGCACAGCGCTCATGCTCCCGAGTTCAGAGACCGCACGGCGCTCACACTCCCGAGTTCAGAGAATGCACGGCGCTCACACTCCCGAGTTCAGAGAACGCACGGCACTCAGACCCCCGAGTTCAGAGAATGCACGGCGCTCCCACTCCCGAGTTCAGAGGATGCACAGCGCTCACACTCCCGAGTTCAGAGAACGCACAGCGCTCACACTCCCGAGTTCAGAGAAGCACAGCGCTCACACTCCCGAGTTCAGAGAACGCACAGCACTCACACTCCCGAGTTCAGAGAACGCACAGCGCTTACACCCCCAGTTCAGAGAATGCACAGCGCTCACACTCCCGAGTTCCGAGAACGCACAGCGCTCACACTCCCGAGTTCAGGGAACGCACGACGCTCACACTCCCGAGTTCAGAGAACGCACAGCGCTCACACTCCCGAGTTCAGAGAACGCACAGCGCTCACACTCCCGAGTTCAGTGAACGCACGCCGCTCACACTCCCGAGTTCAGAGAACGCACAGCACTCACACCCCCGAGTTCAGAGAAATGCACAGCGCTCACACTCCCGAGTTCAGAGAACACACAGCGCTCACACTCCCGAGTTCAGAGAACGCACAGCGCTCACACTCCCGAGTTCAGAGAACGCACAGCGCTCACACTCACGAGTTCAGAGAATGCACAGCGCTCACATACCGAGTTCAGAGAACGCACAGCGCTCACACGCCTGAGTTCAGACAACGCACAGCGCTCACACTCCCGAGTTCAGAAAACGCACAGCGCTCATGCTCCCGAGTTCAGAGACCGCACGGCGCTCACACTCCCGAGTTCAGAGAATGCACGGCGCTCACACTCCCGAGTTCAGAGAACGCACGGCACTCAGACCCCCGAGTTCAGAGAATGCACGGCGCTCACACTCCCGAGTTCAGAGGATGCACAGCGCTCACACTCCCGAGTTCAGAGAACGCACAGCGCTCACACTCCCGAGTTCAGAGAATGCACGGCGCTCACACTCCCGAGTTCAGAGAACGCACGGCACTCAGACCCCCGAGTTCAGAGAACGCACGGCACTCAGACCCCCGAGTTCAGAGAATGCACGGCGCTCCCACTCCCGAGTTCAGAGGATGCACAGCGCTCACACTCCCGAGTTCAGAGAACGCACAGCGCTCACACTCCCGAGTTCAGAGAAGCACAGCGCTCACACTCCCGAGTTCAGAGAACGCACAGCACTCACACTCCCGAGTTCAGATAACGCACAGCGCTCACACTCCCGAGTTCAGAAAATGCACAGCGCTCACACCCCCGAGTTCAGAGAACGCACAGCTCTCACACCCCCGAGTTCAAAGCACGCACAGCGCTCACACTCCCGAGTTCAGAGAACGCACAGCGCTCACACTCCCGAGTTCAGAGAACGCACAGCGCTTACACCCCCAGTTCAGAGAATGCACAGCGCTCACACTCCCGAGTTCCGAGAACGCACAGCGCTCACACTCCCGAGTTCAGGGAACGCACGGCGCTCACACTCCCGAGTTCAGAGAATGCACTGCGCTCACACTCCCGAGTTCAGAGAACGCACAGCGCTCACACTCCCGAGTTCAGTGAACGCACGCCGCTCACACTCCCGAGTTCAGAGAACGCACAGCACTCACACCCCCGAGTTCAGGGAAATGCACAGCGCTCACACTCCCGAGTTCAGAGAACACACAGCGCTCACACTCCCGAGTTCAGAGAACGCACAGCGCTCACACTCCCGAGTTCAGAGAACGCACAGCGCTCACACTCCCGAGTTCAGAGAACGCACAGCGCTTACACCCCCAGTTCAGAGAATGCACAGCGCTCACACTCCCGAGTTCCGAGAACGCACAGCGCTCACACTCCCGAGTTCAGGGAACGCACGACGCTCACACTCCCGAGTTCAGAGAACGCACAGCGCTCACACTCCCGAGTTCAGAGAACGCACAGCGCTCACACTCCCGAGTTCAGTGAACGCACGCCGCTCACACTCCCGAGTTCAGAGAACGCACAGCACTCACACCCCCGAGTTCAGAGAAATGCACAGCGCTCACACTCCCGAGTTCAGAGAACACACAGCGCTCACACTCCCGAGTTCAGAGAACGCACAGCGCTCACACTCCCGAGTTCAGAGAACGCACAGCGCTCACACTCACGAGTTCAGAGAATGCACAGCGCTCACATACCGAGTTCAGAGAACGCACAGCGCTCACACGCCTGAGTTCAGACAACGCACAGCGCTCACACTCCCGAGTTCAGAAAACGCACAGCGCTCATGCTCCCGAGTTCAGAGACCGCACGGCGCTCACACTCCCGAGTTCAGAGAATGCACGGCGCTCACACTCCCGAGTTCAGAGAACGCACGGCACTCAGACCCCCGAGTTCAGAGAATGCACGGCGCTCACACTCCCGAGTTCAGAGGATGCACAGCGCTCACACTCCCGAGTTCAGAGAACGCACAGCGCTCACACTCCCGAGTTCAGAGAAGCACAGCGCTCACACTCCCGAGTTCAGAGAACGCACAGCACTCACACTCCCGAGTTCAGATAACGCACAGCGCTCACACTCCCGAGTTCAGAAAAAGCACAGCGCTCACACCCCCGAGTTCAGAGAACGCACAGCTCTCACACCCCCGAGTTCAAAGCATGCACAGCGCTCACACTCGAGTTCAGGGAATGCCCAGCGCTCCCACTCCCATGTTCAGAGATTGCACAGCGCTCACACCCCCGAGTTCAGGGAACGCACAGCGCTCACACTCCCGAGTTCAGAGAACGCATTCGCTCACAGTCACGCGTTCCGAAAACGCACAGCGCTCACACGCCTGAGTTCAGAGAACGCACAGCGCTCACAGTCCCGAGTTCAGAGAAGGCACAGCGCTCACACTCCCGAGTACAGAGAACGCACAGCACTCACACTCCCGAGTTCAGAGAAATGCACAGCGCTCACACTCCCGAGTTCAGAGAACCCACAGCGCTCACACTCCCGAGTTCAGAGAACGCACAGCGCTCACACCCCCAGTTCAGAGAATGCACAGCGCTCACACTTCCGAGTTCCGAGAACGCACAGCGCTCACACTCCCGAGTTCAGGGAACGCACAGCGCTCACACTCCCGATTCCAGAGAACGCACAGCGCTCACACTCCCGAGTTCAGAGAACGCACAGCGCTCACACTCCCGAGTTCAGAGAACGCACAGCGTTCACACTCCCGAGTTCAGAGAACGCACAGATCTCTCACTCCCGAGTTCAGAGAATCCACAGTGCTCACACCCTCGAGTTCAGAGAACGCACAGCGCTCACACTCCTGAGTTCAGAGAACGCACGGCGCTCACACTCCCGATTTCAGAGAAAGCACGGTGCTCACACTCCCGAGTTCAGAGAATGCACAGTGCTCACACTCCCGAGTTCTGAGAAAGCACAGCGCTCACACTCCCGAGTTCAGAGAACGGACAGCGCTCACACTCCCGAGTTCAGAGAATGCACAGCGCTCACACTCCCGAGTTCAGAGAACGCACAGCGCTCACACCCCCGAGTTCAGAGAATGCACAGCGCTCACACTCCCGAGTTCAGAGAACGCACAGCACTCACACCCCCGAGTTCAGAGAATGCACAGTGCTCACACCCCCGAGCCCCGAGTTCAGGGAACGCACAGCTCTCACACTCCCATGTTCTGAGAGCGCACGGCGCTCACACTCCTGAGTTCAGAGAACGCACAGCGCTCACACCCCCGAGTTCAGAGAAAGGCACAGCGTTCACACTCCCGAGTTCAGAGAAATGCACAGCGCTCACACTCCTGAATTCAGAGAAATCACAGTGCTCACACTCCCAAGTTCAGAGAACGCACAGCGCTCACACTCCCGAGTACAGAGAATGCACAGCGCTCACAGTCCCGAGTTCAGAGAACGCACAGCACTCACACTCCCCAGTTCAGAGCAAGCACAGCGCTCACACTCCCGAGTTCAGACAACGCACGGCGCTCACACTCCCGAGTTCAGGGAACGCACAGCGCTCACACCCCCGAGTTCAGAGAAATGCACAGCCCTCACACTCCCGAGTTCAGAGAACACACAGCGCTCACACTCCCGAGTTCAGAGAACGCACAGCGCTCACACGCCTGAGTTCAGAGAACGCACAGCACTCACACTCCCGAGTTCAGAGAACGCACAGCACTCACACACCCGAGTTCAGAGAACGCACGGCGCTCACACTCCCGAGTTCAGAGAACGCACGGCGCTCACACCCCCGAGTTCAGAGAACGCACAGCGCTCACACTCCCGAGTTCAGAGAATGCACAGCGCTCACAATCCCGAGTTCAGAGAACACACAGCGCTCACACTCCCGAAATCACAGAACGCACAGCGCTCACACCCCCGAGTTCAGAGAACGCACAGCGCTCACACACCCGAGTTCAGAGGAAGCACAGCGCTCACACTCCCGAGTTCAGAGAACGCACAGCGCTCACACTCCCGAGTTCAGAACGCACAGCGCTCACACCCCCGAGTTCAGAGAATGCACAGCGCTCACACTCCCGAGTTCAGGGAACGCACAGCGCTCACACTCCCGAGTTCAGAGAATGCACAGCGCTCACACCCCCGAGTTCAGAGAACGCACAGCTCTCACACCCCCGAGTTCAGAGCACGCACAGCGCTCACACTCGAGTTCAGGGAATACCCAGCGCTCACACTCCCGTGTTCAGAGATCGCACAGCGCTCACACCCCCGAGTTCAGGGAACGCACAGCGCTCACACTCCAGAGTTCAGAGAACGCATTCGCTCACACTCACGAGTTCAGAAAACGCACAGCGCTCACACGCCTGAGTTCAGAGAACGCACAGCGCTCACAGTCCCGAGTTCAGAGAACGCACAGCGCTCACACTCCCGAGTTCAGAGAACGCACAGCACTCACACTCCCGAGTTCAGAGAAATGCACAGCGCTCACACTCCTGAGTTCAGAGAACACACAGCGCTCACCCTCCCGAAATCACAGAACGCACAGCGCTCACACCCCCCAGTTCAGAGAACGCACAGCGCTCACACACCCGAGTTCAGAGAACGCACAGCGCTCACACTCCCGAGTTCAGAGAATGCACAGCGCTCACACTCCCGAGTTCAGAACGCACAGCGCTCACACCCCCGAGTTCAGAGAATGCACAGCGCTCACACTCCCTAGTTCAGGGAACGCACAGCGCTCACACTCCCGAGTTCAGAGAATGCACAGCGCTCACACCCCCGAGTTCAGAGAACGCACAGCTCTCACACCCCCGAGTTCAGAGCACGCACAGCGCTCACACTCGAGTTCAGGGAATAACCAGCGCTCACACTCCCGTGTTCAGAGATCGCACAGCGCTCACACCCCCGAGTTCAGGGAACGCACAGCGCTCACACTCCCGAGTTCAGAGAACGCACAGCGCTCACACTCCCGTGTTCAGAGATCGCACAGCACTCACACGCCTGAGTTCAGAGAACGCACAGCGCTCACAGTCCCGAGTTCAGAGAACGCACAGCGCTCACACTCCCGAGTTCAGAGAACGCACAGCACTCACACTCCCGAGTTCTGAGAAATGCACAGCGCTCACACTCCTGAGTTCAGAGAACGCACAGGGCTCACACTCCCGAGTTCAGAGAACGCACAGCGCTCACACTCCCGAGTTCAGAGAACGCACAGCGCTCACACCCCCAGTTCAGAGAATGCACAGCGCTCACACTCCCGAGTTCAGAGAACGCACAGCGCTCACACCCCCAGTTCAGAGAATGCACAGCACTCACACTCCCGAGTTCAGGGAACGCACAGCGCTCACACTCCCGAGTTCAGAGAACCCACAGCGCTCACACTCCCGAGTTCTGTGAATGCACAGCGCTCACACTCCCGAGTTCAGAGAACGCACAGCGCTCACTCTCCTGAGTTCAGAGAACGCACAGCGCTCACACTCCCGAGTTCAGGGAAAGCACAGCGCTCACACTCCCGAGTTCAGAGAACGCACAGCGCTCACACTCCCGAATACTGAGAACGCACAGCGCTCACACTCCCGAGTTCAGAGAACGCACAGCGCTCACACTCCCGATTCCAGAGAACGCACAGCGCTCACACTCCCTAGTTCAGAGAATGCACCGCACTCACAGGCCTGAGTACAGAGAACGCAAAGCACTCACACTCCCGAGTTCAGAGAACGCGCAGCGCTCACACTCCCGAGTTCAGAGAACGCACGGCACTCACACTCCCGAGTTCAGAGAACGCACAGCACTCACACTCCCGAGTTCTGAGAACGCACAGCGCTCACACTCCCGAGTTCAGAGTACGCACAGCGCTCACACTCCCGAGTTCAGAGAACGCACAGCGCTCACACGCCTGAGTTCAGAGAACGCACAGCACTCACACTCCGGAGTTCAGAGAACGCACAGCACTCACACACCCGAGTTCAGAGAACGCACGGCGCTCACACTCCCGAGTTCAGAGAACGCACGGCGCTCACACCCCCGAGTTCAGAGAACGCACAGCGCTCACACTCCCGAGTTCAGAGAATGCACAGCGCTCACAATCCCGAGTTCAGAGAACACACAGCGCTCACACTCCCGAAATCACAGAACGCACAGCGCTCACACCCCCGAGTTCAGAGAACGCACAGCGCTCACACACCCGAGTTCAGAGGACGCACAGCGCTCACACTCCCGAGTTCAGAGAACGCACAGCGCTCACACTCCCGAGTTCAGAACGCACAGCGCTCACACCCCCGAGTTCAGAGAATGCACAGCGCTCACACTCCCGAGTTCAGGGAACGCACAGCGCTCACACTCCCGAGTTCAGAGAATGCACAGCGCTCACACCCCCGAGTTCAGAGAACGCACAGCTCTCACACCCCCGAGTTCAGAGCACGCACAGCGCTCACACTCGAGTTCAGGGAATACCCAGCGCTCACACTCCCGTGTTCAGAGATCGCACAGCGCTCACACCCCCGAGTTCAGGGAACGCACAGCGCTCACACTCCAGAGTTCAGAGAACGCATTCGCTCACACTCACGAGTTCAGAAAACGCACAGCGCTCACACGCCTGAGTTCAGAGAACGCACAGCGCTCACAGTCCCGAGTTCAGAGAACGCACAGCGCTCACACTCCCGAGTTCAGAGAACGCACAGCACTCACACTCCCGAGTTCAGAGAAATGCACAGCGCTCACACTCCTGAGTTCAGAGAACACACAGCGCTCACCCTCCCGAAATCACAGAACGCACAGCGCTCACACCCCCCAGTTCAGAGAACGCACAGCGCTCACACACCCGAGTTCAGAGAACGCACAGCGCTCACACTCCCGAGTTCAGAGAATGCACAGCGCTCACACTCCCGAGTTCAGAACGCACAGCGCTCACACCCCCGAGTTCAGAGAATGCACAGCGCTCACACTCCCTAGTTCAGGGAACGCACAGCGCTCACACTCCCGAGTTCAGAGAATGCACAGCGCTCACACCCCCGAGTTCAGAGAACACACAGCTCTCACACCCCCGAGTTCAGAGCACGCACAGCGCTCACACTCGAGTTCAGGGAATAACCAGCGCTCACACTCCCGTGTTCAGAGATCGCACAGCGCTCACACCCCCGAGTTCAGGGAACGCACAGCGCTCACACTCCCGAGTTCAGAGAACGCACAGCGCTCACACTCCCGTGTTCAGAGATCGCACAGCACTCACACGCCTGAGTTCAGAGAACGCACAGCGCTCACAGTCCCGAGTTCAGAGAACGCACAGCGCTCACACTCCCGAGTTCAGAGAACGCACAGCACTCACACTCCCGAGTTCTGAGAAATGCACAGCGCTCACACTCCTGAGTTCAGAGAACGCACAGGGCTCACACTCCCGAGTTCAGAGAACGCACAGCGCTCACACTCCCGAGTTCAGAGAACGCACAGCGCTCACACCCCCAGTTCAGA
Organism: Somniosus microcephalus; assembly: GCF_052327205.1. NCBI lineage: Eukaryota > Metazoa > Chordata > Chondrichthyes > Squaliformes > Somniosidae > Somniosus > Somniosus microcephalus. The sequence continues at coordinate 11,585,376 of NC_141019.1, forward strand.
GAATGCACAGCGCTCACACTCCCGAGTTCAGAGAACGCACAGCGCTCACACCCCCAGTTCAGAGAATGCACAGCACTCACACTCCCGAGTTCAGGGAACGCACAGCGCTCACACTCCCGAGTTCAGAGAACCCACAGCGCTCACACTCCCGAGTTCTGTGAATGCACAGCGCTCACACTCCCGAGTTCAGAGAACGCACAGCGCTCACTCTCCTGAGTTCAGAGAACGCACAGCGCTCACACTCCCGAGTTCAGGGAAAGCACAGCGCTCACACTCCCGAGTTCAGAGAACGCACAGCGCTCACACTCCCGAATACTGAGAACGCACAGCGCTCACACTCCCGAGTTCAGAGAACGCACAGCGCTCACACTCCCGATTCCAGAGAACGCACAGCGCTCACACTCCCTAGTTCAGAGAATGCACCGCGCTCACAGGCCTGAGTACAGAGAACGCAAAGCACTCACACTCCCGAGTTCAGAGAACGCGCAGCGCTCACACTCCCGAGTTCAGAGAACGCACGGCACTCACACTCCCGAGTTCAGAGAACGCACAGCACTCACACTCCCGAGTTCTGAGAACGCACAGCGCTCACACTCCCGAGTTCAGAGTACGCACAGCGCTCACACTCCCGAGTTCAGAGAACGCACAATGCTCACACTCACGAGTTCAGAGAATGCACAGCGCTCACACCCACGAGTTCAGAGAACCCACAGCGCTCACACCCCCGAGTTCAGAGAAGGCACAGCGCTCACACTCCCGAGTTCAGCGAACGCACAGCGCTCACACTCCCGAGTTCAGAGAAGGCACAGCGCTCACACTCCCGAGTTCTGAGAACGCACAGCGCTCACACTCTCGAGTTCAGAGAAGCACAGCAATCACACTCCGGAGTTCAGAGAAGGCACAGCGCTCACACTCCTGAGTTCAGAGAACGCACAGCGCTCACACCCCCGTGTTCAGAGAATGCACAGCGCTCACACCCCTGAGTTCAGAGAACGCACAGCGCTCACACTCCCGAGTTCAGAGAACGCACAGCGCTCACACTCCCGAGTTCAGTGTACGCACAGCGCTCACACTCCCGAGTTCAGAGAACGCACAGTGCTCACACTCCCGAGTTCAGAGTACGCACAGTGCTCACACTCCCGAGTTCAGAGAATGCACAGCGCTCACACCCCCGAGTTCAGAGCACGCACAGCGCTTCACTCGAGTTCAGGAAATGCACAGCACTCACACTCCCGAGTTCAGAGAATGCACAGCGCTCACACTCCCGAGTTCTGAGAACGCACAGCGCTCACACTCCCAAGTTCAGAGAACGCACAGCGCTCACACCCCCGAGTTCAGAGAATGCACAGCGCTCACACTCCCAAGTTCAGAGAACGCACAGCGCTCACACTCCCAAGTTCAGAGTACGCACAGCGCTCACACTCCCGAGTTCTGAGAACGCACAGCGCTCACACTCCCGAGTTCTGAGAACGCACAGCGCTCACACTCCCGAGTTCAGAGAACGCACAGCGCTCACACTCCCGAGTTCTGAGAACGCACAGCGCTCACACTCCCGAGTTCTGAGAACGCACAGCGCTCACACTCCCGAGTTCAGAGAACGCACAGCGCTCACACTCCCGAGTTCAGAGAATGCACAGCGCTCACACTCCCGAGTTCAGAACGCACAGCGCTCACACCCCCGAGTTCAGAGAATGCACAGCGCTCACACTCCCTAGTTCAGGGAACGCACAGCGCTCACACTCCCGAGTTCAGAGAATGCACAGCGCTCACACCCCCGAGTTCAGAGAACACACAGCTCTCACACCCCCGAGTTCAGAGCACGCACAGCGCTGACACTCGAGTTCAGGGAATAACCAGCGCTCACACTCCCGTGTTCAGAGATCGCACAGCGCTCACACCCCCGAGTTCAGGGAACGCACAGCGCTCACACTCCCGAGTTCAGAGAACGCATTCGCTCACACTCATGAGTTCAGAAAACGCACAGCACTCACACGCCTGAGTTCAGAGAACGCACAGCGCTCACAGTCCCGAGTTCAGAGAACGCACAGCGCTCACACTCCCGAGTTCAGAGAACGCACAGCACTCACACTCCCGAGTTCAGAGAAATGCACAGCGCTCACACTCCTGAGTTCAGAGAACGCACAGGGCTCACACTCCCGAGTTCAGAGAACGCACAGCGCTCACACTCCCGAGTTCAGAGAACGCACAGCGCTCACACCCCCAGTTCAGAGAATGCACAGCGCTCACACTCCCGAGTTCAGAGAACGCACAGCGCTCACACCCCCAGTTCAGAGAATGCACAGCACTCACACTCCCGAGTTCAGGGAACGCACAGCGCTCACACTCCCGAGTTCAGAGAACCCACAGCGCTCACACTCCCGAGTTCTGTGAATGCACAGCGCTCACACTCCCGAGTTCAGAGAACGCACAGCGCTCACTCTCCTGAGTTCAGAGAACGCACAGCGCTCACACTCCCGAGTTCAGGGAAAGCACAGCGCTCACACTCCCGAGTTCAGAGAACGCACAGCGCTCACACTCCCGAATACTGAGAACGCACAGCGCTCACACTCCCGAGTTCAGAGAACGCACAGCGCTCACACTCCCGATTCCAGAGAACGCACAGCGCTCACACTCCCTAGTTCAGAGAATGCACCGCGCTCACAGGCCTGAGTACAGAGAACGCAAAGCACTCACACTCCCGAGTTCAGAGAACGCGCAGCGCTCACACTCCCGAGTTCAGAGAACGCACGGCACTCACACTCCCGAGTTCAGAGAACGCACAGCACTCACACTCCCGAGTTCTGAGAACGCACAGCGCTCACACTCCCGAGTTCAGAGTACGCACAGCGCTCACACTCCCGAGTTCAGAGAACACACAATGCACACACTCACGAGTTCAGAGAATGCACAGCGCTCACACCCACGAGTTCAGAGAACCCACAGCGCTCACACCCCCGAGTTCAGAGAACGCACAGCGCTCACACTCCCGAGTTCAGCGAACGCACAGCGCTCACACTCCCGAGTTCAGAGAAGGCACAGCGCTCACACTCCCGAGTTCTGAGAACGCACAGCGCTCACACTCTCGAGTTCAGAGAAGCACAGCAATCACACTCCGGAGTTCAGAGAAGGCACAGCGCTCACACTCCTGAGTTCAGAGAACACACAGCGCTCACACCCCCGTGTTCAGAGAATGCACAGCGCTCACACCCCTGAGTTCAGAGAACGCACAGCGCTCACACTCCCGAGTTCAGAGAACGCACAGCGCTCACACTCCCGAGTTCAGTGTACGCACAGCGCTCACACTCCCGAGTTCAGAGAACGCACAGTGCTCACACTCCCGAGTTCAGAGAATGCACAGCGCTCACACCCCCGAGTTCAGAGCACGCACAGCGCTTCGCTCGAGTTCAGGGAATGCACAGCACTCACACTCCCGAGTTCAGAGAATGCACAGCGCTCACACTCCCGAGTTCTGAGAACGCACAGCGCTCACACTCCCAAGTTCAGAGAACGCACAGCGCTCACACCCCCGAGTTCAGAGAATGCACAGCGCTCACACTCCCAAGTTCAGAGAACGCACAGCGCTCACACTCCCGAGTTCAGAGTACGCACAGCGCTCACACTCCCGAGTTCTGAGAACGCACAGCGCTCACACTCCCGAGTTCTGAGAACGCACAGCGCTCACACTCCCGAGTTCAGAGAACGCACAGCGCTCACACTCCTGAGTTCAGAGAACGCACAGCGCTCACACTCCCAAGTTCAGAGAACGCACAGCGCTCACACCCCCGAGTTCAGAGAACGCACAGCGCTCACACCCCTGAGTTCAGAGAACGCACAGCGCTCACACTCCCGAGTTCAGAGAATGCGCAGCGCTCACACTCCCGTGTTCAGAGAACGCACAGCGCTCACAATCCTGAGTTCAGGGAACGCACTGCGCTCACCCTCCCGTGTTCTGAGAATGCACAGCGCTCACACTCCCGAGCTCAGAGAACGCACAGCGCTCACACTCCCGATTTCAGAGAAGGCACGGCGCTCACACTCCCGAGTTCAGAGAACGCACAGCGCTCACACTCCCGAGTTCAGAGAACGCACAGCGCTCACACTCCTGAGTTCTGAGAATGCACAGCGCTCACACTCCCGATTTCAGAGAACGCACAGCGCTCACACTCCCAAGTTCAGAGAACGCACGGCGCTCACACTCCCGAGTTCAGAGAATGCACAGTGCTCACACTCCCGAGTTCAGAGTACGCACAGTGCTCACACTCCCGAGTTCAGAGAATGCACAGCGCTCACACCCCCGAGTTCAGAGCACGCACAGCGCTTCACTTGAGTTCAGGGAATGCACAGCACTCACACTCCCGAGTTCAGAGAATGCACAGCGCTCACACTCCCGAGTTCTGAGAACGCACAGCGCTCACACTCCCAAGTTCAGAGAACGCACAGCGCTCACACCCCCGAGTTCAGAGAATGCCCAGCGCTCACACTCCCAAGTTCAGAGAACGCACAGCGCTCACACTCCCGAGTTCAGAGTACGCACAGCGCTCACACTCCCGAGTTCTGAGAACGCACAGCGCTCACACTCCCGAGTTCTGAGAACGCACAGCGCTCACACTCCCGAGTTCAGAGAACGCACAGCGCTCACACTCCCGAGTTCTGAGAACGCACAGCGCTCACACTCCCGAGTTCTGAGAACGCACAGCGCTCACACTCCCGAGTTCAGAGAACGCACAGCGCTCACACTCCCGAGTTCAGAGAATGCACAGCGCTCACACTCCCGAGTTCAGAACGCACAGCGCTCACACCCCCGAGTTCAGAGAATGCACAGCGCTCACACTCCCTAGTTCAGGGAACGCACAGCGCTCACACTCCCGAGTTCAGAGAATGCACAGCGCTCACACCCCCGAGTTCAGAGAACACACAGCTCTCACACCCCCGAGTTCAGAGCACGCACAGCGCTGACACTCGAGTTCAGGGAATAACCAGCGCTCACACTCCCGTGTTCAGAGATCGCACAGCGCTCACACCCCCGAGTTCAGGGAACGCACAGCGCTCACACTCCCGAGTTCAGAGAACGCATTCGCTCACACTCACGAGTTCAGAAAACGCACAGCACTCACACGCCTGAGTTCAGAGAACGCACAGCGCTCACAGTCCCGAGTTCAGAGAACGCACAGCGCTCACACTCCCGAGTTCAGAGAACGCACAGCACTCACACTCCCGAGTTCAGAGAAATGCACAGCGCTCACACTCCTGAGTTCAGAGAACGCACAGGGCTCACACTCCCGAGTTCAGAGAACGCACAGCGCTCACACTCCCGAGTTCAGAGAACGCACAGCGCTCACACCCCCAGTTCAGAGAATGCACAGCGCTCACACTCCCGAGTTCAGAGAACGCACAGCGCTCACACCCCCAGTTCAGAGAATGCACAGCACTCACACTCCCGAGTTCAGGGAACGCACAGCGCTCACACTCCCGAGTTCAGAGAACCCACAGCGCTCACACTCCCGAGTTCTGTGAATGCACAGCGCTCACACTCCCGAGTTCAGAGAACGCACAGCGCTCACTCTCCTGAGTTCAGAGAACGCACAGCGCTCACACTCCCGAGTTCAGGGAAAGCACAGCGCTCACACTCCCGAGTTCAGAGAACGCACAGCGCTCACACTCCCGAATACTGAGAACGCACAGCGCTCACACTCCCGAGTTCAGAGAACGCACAGCGCTCACACTCCCGATTCCAGAGAACGCACAGCGCTCACACTCCCTAGTTCAGAGAATGCACCGCGCTCACAGGCCTGAGTACAGAGAACGCAAAGCACTCACACTCCCGAGTTCAGAGAACGCGCAGCGCTCACACTCCCGAGTTCAGAGAACGCACGGCACTCACACTCCCGAGTTCAGAGAACGCACAGCACTCACACTCCCGAGTTCTGAGAACGCACAGCGCTCACACTCCCGAGTTCAGAGTACGCACAGCGCTCACACTCCCGAGTTCAGAGAACGCACAATGCACACACTCACGAGTTCAGAGAATGCACAGCGCTCACACCCACGAGTTCAGAGAACCCACAGCGCTCACACCCCCGAGTTCAGAGAACGCACAGCGCTCACACTCCCGAGTTCAGCGAACGCACAGCGCTCACACTCCCGAGTTCAGAGAAGGCACAGCGCTCACACTCCCGAGTTCTGAGAACGCACAGCGCTCACACTCTCGAGTTCAGAGAAGCACAGCAATCACACTCCGGAGTTCAGAGAAGGCACAGCGCTCACACTCCTGAGTTCAGAGAACACACAGCGCTCACACCCCCGTGTTCAGAGAATGCACAGCGCTCACACCCCTGAGTTCAGAGAACGCACAGCGCTCACACTCCCGAGTTCAGAGAACGCACAGCGCTCACACTCCCGAGTTCAGTGTACGCACAGCGCTCACACTCCCGAGTTCAGAGAACGCACAGTGCTCACACTCCCGAGTTCAGAGAATGCACAGCGCTCACACCCCCGAGTTCAGAGCACGCACAGCGCTTCGCTCGAGTTCAGGGAATGCACAGCACTCACACTCCCGAGTTCAGAGAATGCACAGCGCTCACACTCCCGAGTTCTGAGAACGCACAGCGCTCACACTCCCAAGTTCAGAGAACGCACAGCGCTCACACCCCCGAGTTCAGAGAATGCACAGCGCTCACACTCCCAAGTTCAGAGAACGCACAGCGCTCACACTCCCGAGTTCAGAGTACGCACAGCGCTCACACTCCCGAGTTCTGAGAACGCACAGCGCTCACACTCCCGAGTTCTGAGAACGCACAGCGCTCACACTCCCGAGTTCAGAGAACGCACAGCGCTCACACTCCTGAGTTCAGAGAACGCACAGCGCTCACACTCCCAAGTTCAGAGAACGCACAGCGCTCACACCCCCGAGTTCAGAGAACGCACAGCGCTCACACCCCTGAGTTCAGAGAACGCACAGCGCTCACACTCCCGAGTTCAGAGAATGCGCAGCGCTCACACTCCCGTGTTCAGAGAACGCACAGCGCTCACAATCCTGAGTTCAGGGAACGCACTGCGCTCACCCTCCCGTGTTCTGAGAATGCACAGCGCTCACACTCCCGAGCTCAGAGAACGCACAGCGCTCACACTCCCGATTTCAGAGAAGGCACGGCGCTCACACTCCCGAGTTCAGAGAACGCACAGCGCTCACACTCCCGAGTTCAGAGAACGCACAGCGCTCACACTCCTGAGTTCTGAGAATGCACAGCGCTCACACTCCCGATTTCAGAGAACGCACAGCGCTCACACTCCCAAGTTCAGAGAACGCACGGCGCTCACACTCCCGAGTTCAGAGAATGCACAGTGCTCACACTCCCGAGTTCAGAGTACGCACAGTGCTCACACTCCCGAGTTCAGAGAATGCACAGCGCTCACACCCCCGAGTTCAGAGCACGCACAGCGCTTCACTTGAGTTCAGGGAATGCACAGCACTCACACTCCCGAGTTCAGAGAATGCACAGCGCTCACACTCCCGAGTTCTGAGAACGCACAGCGCTCACACTCCCAAGTTCAGAGAACGCACAGCGCTCACACCCCCGAGTTCAGAGAATGCCCAGCGCTCACACTCCCAAGTTCAGAGAACGCACAGCGCTCACACTCCCGAGTTCAGAGTACGCACAGCGCTCACACTCCCGAGTTCTGAGAACGCACAGCGCTCACACTCCCGAGTTCTGAGAACGCACAGCGCTCACACTCCCGAGTTCAGAGAACGCACAGCGCTCACACTCCCGAGTTCTGAGAACGCACAGCGCTCACACTCCCGAGTTCTGAGAACGCACAGCGCTCACACTCCCGAGTTCAGAGAACGCACAGCGCTCACACTCCCGAGTTCAGAGAATGCACAGCGCTCACACTCCCGAGTTCAGAACGCACAGCGCTCACACCCCCGAGTTCAGAGAATGCACAGCGCTCACACTCCCTAGTTCAGGGAACGCACAGCGCTCACACTCCCGAGTTCAGAGAATGCACAGCGCTCACACCCCCGAGTTCAGAGAACGCACAGCTCTCACACCCCCGAGTTCAGAGCACGCACAGCGCTCACACTCGAGTTCAGGGAATAACCAGCGCTCACACTCCCGTGTTCAGAGATCGCACAGCGCTCACACCCCCGAGTTCAGGGAACGCACAGCGCTCACACTCCCGAGTTCAGAGAACGCATTCGCTCACACTCACGAGTTCAGAAAACGCACAGCACTCACACGCCTGAGTTCAGAGAACGCACAGCGCTCACAGTCCCGAGTTCAGAGAACGCACAGCGCTCACACTCCCGAGTTCAGAGAACGCACAGCACTCACACTCCCGAGTTCAGAGAAATGCACAGCGCTCACACTCCTGAGTTCAGAGAACGCACAGGGCTCACACTCCCGAGTTCAGAGAACGCACAGCGCTCACACTCCCGAGTTCAGAGAACGCACAGCGCTCACACCCCCAGTTCAGAGAATGCACAGCGCTCACACTCCCGAGTTCAGAGAACGCACAGCGCTCACACCCCCAGTTCAGAGAATGCACAGCACTCACACTCCCGAGTTCAGGGAACGCACAGCGCTCACACTCCCGAGTTCAGAGAACCCACAGCGCTCACACTCCCGAGTTCAGGGAAAGCACAGCGCTCACACTCCCGAGTTCAGAGAACGCACAGCGCTCACACTCCCGAATACTGAGAACGCACAGCGCTCACACTCCCGAGTTCAGAGTACGCACAGCGCTCACACTCCCGATTCCAGAGAACGCACAGCGCTCACACTCCCTAGTTCAGAGAATGCACCGCGCTCACAGGCCTGAGTACAGAGAACGCAAAGCACTCACACTCCCGAGTTCAGAGAACGCGCAGCGCTCACACTCCCGAGTTCAGAGAACGCACGGCACTCACACTCCCGAGTTCAGAGAACGCACAGCACTCACACTCCCGAGTTCTGAGAACGCACAGCGCTCACACTCCCGAGTTCAGAGTACGCACAGCGCTCACACTCCCGAGTTCAGAGAACGCACAATGCTCACACTCACGAGTTCAGAGAATGCACAGCGCTCACACCCACGAGTTCAGAGAACCCACAGCGCTCACAACCCCGAGTTCAGAGAACGCACAGCGCTCACACTCCCGAGTTCAGCGAACGCACAGCGCTCACACTCCCGAGTTCAGAGAAGGCACAGCGCTCACACTCCCGAGTTCTGAGAACGCACAGCGCTCACACTCTCGAGTTCAGAGAAGCACAGCAATCACACTCCGGAGTTCAGAGAAGGCACAGCGCTCACACTCCTGAGTTCAGAGAACGCACAGCGCTCACACCCCCGTGTTCAGAGAATGCACAGCGCTCACACCCCTGAGTTCAGAGAACGCACAGCGCTCACACTCCCGAGTTCAGAGAACGCACAGCGCTCACACTCCCGAGTTCAGTGTACGCACAGCGCTCACACTCCCGAGTTCAGAGAACGCACAGTGCTCACACTCCCGAGTTCAGAGTACGCACAGTGCTCACACTCCCGAGTTCAGAGAATGCACAGCGCTCACACCCCCGAGTTCAGAGCACGCACAGCGCTTCACTCGAGTTCAGGGAATGCACAGCACTCACACTCCCGAGTTCAGAGAATGCACAGCGCTCACACTCCCGAGTTCTGAGAACGCACAGCGCTCACACTCCCAAGTTCAGAGAACGCACAGCGCTCACACCCCCGAGTTCAGAGAATGCACAGCGCTCACACAAACAAGTTCAGAGAACGCACAGCGCTCACACTCCCGAGTTCAGAGTACGCACAGCCCTCACACTCCCGAGTTCTGAGAACGCACAGCGCTCACACTCCCGAGTTCTGAGAACGCACAGCGCTCACACTCCCGAGTTCAGAGAACGCACAGCGCTCACACTCCTGAGTTCAGAGAACGCACAGCGCTCACACTCCCAAGTTCAGAGAACGCACAGCGCTCACACCCCCGAGTTCAGAGAACGCACAGCGCTCACACCCCTGAGTTCAGAGAACGCACAGCGCTCACACTCCCGAGTTCAGAGAATGCGCAGCGCTCACACTCCCGTGTTCAGAGAACGCACAGCGCTCACAATCCTGAGTTCAGGGAACGCACTGCGCTCACCCTCCCGTGTTCTGAGAATGCACAGCGCTCACACTCCCGAGCTCAGAGAACGCACAGCGCTCACACTCCCGATTTCAGAGAAGGCACGGCGCTCACACTCCCGAGTTCAGAGAACGCACAGCGCTCACACTCCCGAGTTCAGAGAACGCACAGCGCTCACACTCCTGAGTTCTGAGAATGCACAGCGCTCACACTCCCGATTTCAGAGAACGCACAGCGCTCACACTCCCAAGTTCAGAGAACGCACGGCGCTCACACTCCCGAGTTCAGAGAACGCACAGCACTCACACCCCCAAGTTCAGAGAAATGCTCAGCGCTCACACTCCCGAGTTCAGAGAACGCACAGCGCTCACACTCCCGAGTTCAGAGAACGCACAGCGCTCACACTCCCGAGTTCAGAGAACGCACAGCGCTCACACTCCCGAGTTCAGAGAACGCACAGCGCTCACACTCCCGAGTTCAGAGAACGCACAGCGCTCACACCCCCAGTTCAGAGAATGCACAGCGCTCACACTCCCGAGTTCCAAGAACGCACAGCGCTCGCACTCCCGAGTTCAGGGAACGCACAGCGCTCACACTCCCGAGTTCAGAGAACCCACAGCGCTCACACTCCCGAGTTCTGTGAATGCACAGCGCTCACACTCCCGAGTTCAGAGAACGCACAGCGCTCACACTCCCGAATTCTGAGAACGCACAGCGCTCACACTCCCGAGTTCAGAGAACGCACAGCGCTCACACTCCCGATTCCAGAGAACGCACAGCGCTCACACTCCCGAGTTCAGAGAACGCACAGCTCTCACACTCCCGAGTTCAGAGAACGCACAACGTTCACACTCCCGAGTTCAGAGAACGCACAGAGCTCTCACTCCCGAGTTCAGAGAATGCACAGTGCTCACACCCTCGAGTTCAGAGAACGCACAGCGCTCACACTCCCGAGTTCAGAGAACGCACGGCGCTCACACTCCCGAGTTCTGAGAAAGCACAGCGCTCACACTCCCGAGTTCAGAGAAATGCACAGCGCTCACACTCCTGAGTTCAGAGAAATCACAGTGCTCACACTCCCAAGTTCAGAGAACGCACAGCGCTCACACTCCCGAGTTCAGAGAACGCACAGCGCTCACACCCCCGAGTTCAGAGAAAGGCACAGCGCTCACACTCCCGAGTTCAGAGAAATGCACAGCTCTCACACCCCCGAGTTCAGAGAACACACAGCGCTCACACTCCTGAGTTCAGAGAAATCACAGTGCTCACACTCCCACATTCAGAGAACGCACAGCGCTCACACTCCCGAGTTCAGAGAATGCACAGCGCTCACAGTCCCGAGTTTAGAGAACCCACAACACTCACACTCCCCAGTTCAGAGCACGCACAGCGCTCACACTCCCGAGTTCAGACAACGCACGGCGCTCACACTCCCGAGTTCAGGGAACGCACAGCGCTCACACCCCCGAGTTCAGAGAAATGCACAGCCCTCACACACCCGAGTTCAGAGAACGCACAGCGCTCACACTCCCGAGTTCAGAGAACGCACAGCGCTCACACTCCCGAGTTCAGAGAACGCACAGCGCTCACACTCCCGAGTTCAGATAACGCACAGCGCTCACACGCCCGAGGTCAGAGAAAGCACGGCGCTCACACTCCCGAGTTCAGAGAACGCACAGCGCTCAGACTCCCGAGTTCAGAAAACCTACAGCGCTCACACTACCGAGTTCAGTGAACGCACAGCGCTCACACTCTCGAGTTCAGAGAACACACAGCGCTCACACTCCCGAGTTCAGAGAATGCACGGCGCTCACACTCCCGAGTTCAGAGAACGCACAGCGCTCACACTCCCGAGTTCAGACAATGCACAGCGCTTACACTGCCGAGTTCAGAGAACGCACAGCGCTCACACTCCCGAGTTCAGAGAACGCACGGCGCTCACACTCCCGAGTTCAGAGAACGCACAGCACTCACACACCCGAGTTCAGAGAAATGCACAGCGCTCACACTCCCGAGTTCAGAGAACGCACAGCGCTCACACTCCCGAGTTCAGAGAACGCTCAGCGCTCACACTCCCGAGTTCAGAGAACGCACAGCGCTCACACTCCCGAGTTCAGAGAACGCACAGCGCTCACACTCCCGAGTTCAGAGAACGCACAGCGCTTACACCCGCAGTTCAGAGAATGCACAGCGCTCACACTCCCGAGTTCCGAGAATGCACATCGCTCACACTCCCGAGTTCAGGGAACGCACGGCGCTCACACTCCCGAGTTCAGAGAACGCACAGCGCTCACACTCCCGAGATCAGAGAACGCACAGCGCTCACACTCCCGAGTTCAGTGAACGCACGCCGCTCACACTCCCGAGTTCAGAGAACGCACAGCACTCACACTCCCGAGTTCAGAGAACGCACAGCGCTCACACTCCCGAGTTCAGAGAACGCACAGCGCTCACACTCCCGAGTTCAGAGAACGCACAGCGCTCACACTCCCGAGTTCAGAGAACGCACAGCGCTCACACTCCCGAGTTCAGAGAACGCACAGCGCTCACACTCACGAGTTCAGAGAATGCACAGCGCTCACACTACCGAGTTCAGAGAACGCACAGCGCTCACACGCCTGAGTTCAGACAACGCACAGTGCTCACACTCCCGAGTTCAGAGAACGCACAGCGCTCATGCTCCCGAGTTCAGAGACCGCACGGCGCTCGCACTCCCGAGTTCAGAGAATGCACGGCGCTCACACCCCCAGTTCAGAGAATGCACAGCGCTCACACTCCCGAGTTCAGAGAACGCACAGCGCTCACACCCCCAGTTCAGAGAATGCACAGCACTCACACTCCCGAGTTCAGGGAACGCACAGCGCTCACACTCCCGAGTTCAGAGAACCCACAGCGCTCACACTCCCGAGTTCAGGGAAAGCACAGCGCTCACACTCCCGAGTTCAGAGAACGCACAGCGCTCACACTCCCGAATACTGAGAACGCACAGCGCTCACACTCCCGAGTTCAGAGAACGCACAGCGCTCACACTCCCGATTCCAGAGAACGCACAGCGCTCACACTCCCTAGTTCAGAGAATGCACCGCGCTCACAGGCCTGAGTACAGAGAACGCAAAGCACTCACACTCCCGAGTTCAGAGAACGCGCAGCGCTCACACTCCCGAGTTCAGAGAACGCACGGCACTCACACTCCCGAGTTCAGAGAACGCACAGCACTCACACTCCCGAGTTCTGAGAACGCACAGCGCTCACACTCCCGAGTTCAGAGTACGCACAGCGCTCACACTCCCGAGTTCAGAGAACGCACAATGCTCACACTCACGAGTTCAGAGAATGCACAGCGCTCACACCCACGAGTTCAGAGAACCCACAGCGCTCACAACCCCGAGTTCAGAGAACGCACAGCGCTCACACTCCCGAGTTCAGCGAACGCACAGCGCTCACACTCCCGAGTTCAGAGAAGGCACAGCGCTCACACTCCCGAGTTCTGAGAACGCACAGCGCTCACACTCTCGAGTTCAGAGAAGCACAGCAATCACACTCCGGAGTTCAGAGAAGGCACAGCGCTCACACACCTGAGTTCAGAGAACGCACAGCGCTCACACCCCCGTGTTCAGAGAATGCACAGCGCTCACACCCCTGAGTTCAGAGAACGCACAGCGCTCACACTCCCGAGTTCAGAGAACGCACAGCGCTCACACTCCCGAGTTCAGTGTACGCACAGCGCTCACACTCCCGAGTTCAGAGAACGCACAGTGCTCACACTCCCGAGTTCAGAGTACGCACAGTGCTCACACTCCCGAGTTCAGAGAATGCACAGCGCTCACACCCCCGAGTTCAGAGCACGCACAGCGCTTCACTCGAGTTCAGGGAATGCACAGCACTCACACTCCCGAGTTCAGAGAATGCACAGCGCTCACACTCCCGAGTTCTGAGAACGCACAGCGCTCACACTCCCAAGTTCAGAGAACGCACAGCGCTCACACCCCCGAGTTCAGAGAATGCACAGCGCTCACACAAACAAGTTCAGAGAACGCACAGCGCTCACACTCCCGAGTTCAGAGTACGCACAGCCCTCACACTCCCGAGTTCTGAGAATGCACAGCGCTCACACTCCCGAGTTCTGAGAACGCACAGCGCTCACACTCCCGAGTTCAGAGAACGCACAGCGCTCACACTCCTGAGTTCAGAGAACGCACAGCGCTCACACTCCCAAGTTCAGAGAACGCACAGCGCTCACACCCCCGAGTTCAGAGAACGCACAGCGCTCACACCCCTGAGTTCAGAGAACGCACAGCGCTCACACTCCCGAGTTCAGAGAATGCGCAGCGCTCACACTCCCGTGTTCAGAGAACGCACAGCGCTCACAATCCTGAGTTCAGGGAACGCACTGCGCTCACCCTCCCGTGTTCTGAGAATGCACAGCGCTCACACTCCCGAGCTCAGAGAACGCACAGCGCTCACACTCCCGATTTCAGAGAAGGCACGGCGCTCACACTCCCGAGTTCAGAGAACGCACAGCGCTCACACTCCCGAGTTCAGAGAACGCACAGCGCTCACACTCCTGAGTTCTGAGAATGCACAGCGCTCACACTCCCGATTTCAGAGAACGCACAGCGCTCACACTCCCAAGTTCAGAGAACGCACGGCGCTCACACTCCCGAGTTCAGAGAACGCACAGCACTCACACCCCCAAGTTCAGAGAAATGCTCAGCGCTCACACTCCCGAGTTCAGAGAACGCACAGCGCTCACACTCCCGAGTTCAGAGAACGCACAGCGCTCACACTCCCGAGTTCAGAGAACGCACAGCGCTCACACTCCCGAGTTCAGAGAACGCACAGCGCTCACACTCCCGAGTTCAGAGAACGCACAGCGCTCACACCCCCAGTTCAGAGAATGCACAGCGCTCACACTCCCGAGTTCCAAGAACGCACAGCGCTCGCACTCCCGAGTTCAGGGAACGCACAGCGCTCACACTCCCGAGTTCAGAGAACCCACAGCGCTCACACTCCCGAGTTCTGTGAATGCACAGCGCTCACACTCCCGAGTTCAGAGAACGCACAGCGCTCACACTCCCGAATTCTGAGAACGCACAGCGCTCACACTCCCGAGTTCAGAGAACGCACAGCGCTCACACTCCCGATTCCAGAGAACGCACAGCGCTCACACTCCCGAGTTCAGAGAACGCACAGCTCTCACACTCCCGAGTTCAGAGAACGCACAACGTTCACACTCCCGAGTTCAGAGAACGCACAGAGCTCTCACTCCCGAGTTCAGAGAATGCACAGTGCTCACACCCTCGAGTTCAGAGAACGCACAGCGCTCACACTCCCGAGTTCAGAGAACGCACGGCGCTCACACTCCCGAGTTCTGAGAAAGCACAGCGCTCACACTCCCGAGTTCAGAGAAATGCACAGCGCTCACACTCCTGAGTTCAGAGAAATCACAGTGCTCACACTCCCAAGTTCAGAGAACGCACAGCGCTCACACTCCCGAGTTCAGAGAACGCACAGCGCTCACACCCCCGAGTTCAGAGAAAGGCACAGCGCTCACACTCCCGAGTTCAGAGAAATGCACAGCTCTCACACCCCCGAGTTCAGAGAACACACAGCGCTCACACTCCTGAGTTCAGAGAAATCACAGTGCTCACACTCCCACATTCAGAGAACGCACAGCGCTCACACTCCCGAGTTCAGAGAATGCACAGCGCTCACAGTCCCGAGTTTAGAGAACCCACAACACTCACACTCCCCAGTTCAGAGCACGCACAGCGCTCACACTCCCGAGTTCAGACAACGCACGGCGCTCACACTCCCGAGTTCAGGGAACGCACAGCGCTCACACCCCCGAGTTCAGAGAAATGCACAGCCCTCACACACCCGAGTTCAGAGAACGCACAGCGCTCACACTCCCGAGTTCAGAGAACGCACAGCGCTCACACTCCCGAGTTCAGAGAACGCACAGCGCTCACACTCCCGAGTTCAGATAACGCACAGCGCTCACACGCCCGAGGTCAGAGAAAGCACGGCGCTCACACTCCCGAGTTCAGAGAACGCACAGCGCTCAGACTCCCGAGTTCAGAAAACCTACAGCGCTCACACTACCGAGTTCAGTGAACGCACAGCGCTCACACTCTCGAGTTCAGAGAACACACAGCGCTCACACTCCCGAGTTCAGAGAATGCACGGCGCTCACACTCCCGAGTTCAGAGAACGCACAGCGCTCACACTCCCGAGTTCAGACAATGCACAGCGCTTACACTGCCGAGTTCAGAGAACGCACAGCGCTCACACTCCCGAGTTCAGAGAACGCACGGCGCTCACACTCCCGAGTTCAGAGAACGCACAGCACTCACACACCCGAGTTCAGAGAAATGCACAGTGCTCACACTCCCGAGTTCAGAGAACGCACAGCGCTCACACTCCCGAGTTCAGAGAACGCTCAGCGCTCACACTCCCGAGTTCAGAGAACGCACAGCGCTCACACTCCCGAGTTCAGAGAACGCACAGCGCTCACACTCCCGAGTTCAGAGAACGCACAGCGCTTACACCCGCAGTTCAGAGAATGCACAGCGCTCACACTCCCGAGTTCCGAGAACGCACATCGCTCACACTCCCGAGTTCAGGGAACGCACGGCGCTCACACTCCCGAGTTCAGAGAACGCACAGCGCTCACACTCCCGAGATCAGAGAACGCACAGCGCTCACACTCCTTAGTTCAGTGAACGCACGCCGCTCACACTCCCGAGTTCAGAGAACGCACAGCACTCACACTCCCGAGTTCAGAGAACGCACAGCGCTCACACTCCCGAGTTCAGAGAACGCACAGCGCTCACACTCCCGAGTTCAGAGAACGCACAGCGCTCACACTCCCGAGTTCAGAGAACGCACAGCGCTCACACTCCCGAGTTCAGAGAACGCACAGCGCTCACACTCACGAGTTCAGAGAATGCACAGCGCTCACACTACCGAGTTCAGAGAACGCACAGCGCTCACACGCCTGAGTTCAGACAACGCACAGTGCTCACACTCCCGAGTTCAGAGAACGCACAGCGCTCATGCTCCCGAGTTCAGAGACCGCACGGCGCTCGCACTCCCGAGTTCAGAGAATGCACGGCGCTCACACTCCCGAGTTCAGAGAATGCACAGTGCTCACACTCCCGAGTTCAGAGAAGCACAGCGCTCACACTCCCGAGTTCAGAGAACGCACAGCACTCACACTCCCGATTTCAGATAACGCACAGCGCTCACACTCCCGAGTTAAGAAAATGCACAGCGCTCACACCCCCGAGTTCAGAGAACGCACAGCTCTCACACCCCCGAGTTCAGAGCACGCACAGCGCTCACACTCGAGTTCAGGGAATGCCCAGCGCTCACACTCCCGTGTTCAGGGAACGCACAGCGCTCACACTCCCAAGTTCAGAGAACGCATTTGCTCACAGTCGCGAGTTAAGAAAACGCACAGCGCTCACACGCCTGAGTTCAGAGAACGCACAGCGCCCACAGTCCCGAGTTCAGAGAACGCACAGCGCTCACACTCCCGAGTTCAGAGAACGCACAGCACTCACACTCCCGAGTTCAGAGAAATGCACAGCGCTCACACTCCCGAGTTCAGAGAGTGCACAGCGCTCACACTCCCGAGTTCAGAGAACCCACAGCGCTCACACTCCCGAGTTCAGAGAACGCACAGCGCTCACAGCCCCAGTTCAGAGAATGCACAGCGCTCACACTTCCGAATTCCGAGAACGCACAGCGCTCAAACTCCCGAGTTCAGGGAACGCACAGCGCTCACACTCCCGAGTTCAGAGAACCCACAGCGCTCACACTCCCGAGTTCTGTGAATGCACAGCGCTCACACTCCCGAGTTCAGAGAACGCACAGCGCTCACTCTCCCGAGTTCAGAGAACGCACAGCGCTCACACTCCCGAGTTCAGGGAAAGCACAGCGCTCACACACCCGAGTTCAGAGAACGCACAGCGCTCACAACCCCGAATTCTGAGAACGCACAGCGCTCACACTCCCGAGTTCAGAGAACGCACAGCGCTCACACTCCCGATTCCAGAGAACGCACAGCGCTCACACTCCCTAGTTCAGGGAATACACAGCGCTCACACGACTGAGTTCAGAGAACGCACAGCACTCACACTCCCGAGTTCAGAGAACGCACAGCGCTCACACTCCCGAGTTCAGAGAACGCACAGAGCTCTCACTCCCGAGTTCAGAGAATGCACAGTGCTCACACCCTCGAGTTCAGAGAACGCACAGCGCTCACACTCCCGAGTTCAGAGAACGCACGGCGCTCACACTCCCGAGTTCTGAGAAAGCACAGCGCTCACACTCCCGAGTTCAGAGAAATGCACAGCGCTCACACTCCTGAGTTCAGAGAAATCACAGTGCTCACACTCCCAAGTTCAGAGAACGCACAGCGCTCACACTCCCGAGTTCAGAGAACGCACAGCGCTCACACCCCCGAGTTCAGAGAAAGGCACAGCGCTCACACTCCCGAGTTCAGAGAAATGCACAGCTCTCACACCCCCGAGTTCAGAGAACACACAGCGCTCACACTCCTGAGTTCAGAGAAATCACAGTGCTCACACTCCCAAGTTCAGAGAACGCACAGCGCTCACACTCCCGAGTTCAGAGAATGCACAGCGCTCACAGTCCCGAGTTCAGAGAACCCACAACACTCACACTCCCCAGTTCAGAGCACGCACAGCGCTCACACTCCCGAGTTCAGACAACGCACGGCGCTCACACTCCCGAGTTCAGGGAACGCACAGCGCTCACACCCCCGAGTTCAGAGAAATGCACAGCCCTCACACTCCCGAGTTCAGAGAACGCACAGCGCTCACACTCCCGAGTTCAGAGAACGCACAGCGCTCACACTCCCGAGTTCAGATAACGCACAGCGCTCACACGCCCGAGGTCAGAGAAAGCACGGCGCTCACACTCCCGAGTTCAGAGAACGCACAGCGCTCAGACTCCCGAGTTCAGAGAACCTACAGCGCTCACACTCCCGAGTTCAGTGAACGCACAGCGCTCACACTCTCGAGTTCAGAGAACACACAGCGCTCACACTCCCGAGTTCAGAGAACGCACGGCGCTCACACTCCCGAGTTCAGAGAACGCACAGCGCTCGCACTCCCGAGTTCAGACAACGCACGGCGCTCACACTCCCAAGTTCAGAGAATGCGCAGCGTTCACACTCCCGAGTTCAGAGAACGCACAGCGCTCACACTCCCGAGTTCAGAGAACGCACGGCGCTCACACTCCCGAGTTCAGAGAACGCACAGCACTCACACACCCGAGTTCAGAGAAATGCACAGCGCTCACACTCCCGAGTTCAGAGAACGCACAGCGCTCACACTCCCGAGTTCAGAGAACGCACAGCGCTCACACTCCCGAGTTCAGAGAACGCACAGCGCTCACACTCCCGAGTTCAGAGAACGCACAGCGCTCACACTCCCGAGTTCAGAGAACGCACAGCGCTTACACCCCCAGTTCAGAGAATGCACAGCGCTCACACTCCCGAGTTCCGAGAACGCACAGCACTCACACTCCCGAGCTCAGGGAACGCACGGCGCTCACACTCCCGAGTTCAGAGAACGCACAGCGCTCACACTCCCGAGTTCAGAGAACGCACAGCGCTCACACTCCCGAGTTCAGTGAACGCACGCCGCTCACACTCCCGAGTTCAGAGAACGCACAGCACTCACACCCCCGAGTTCAGAGAAATGCACAGCGCTCACACTCCCGAGTTCAGAGAACACACAGCGCTCACACTCCCGAGTTCAGAGAACGCACAGCGCTCACAATCCCGAGTTCAGAGAACGCACAGTGCTCACACTCCCGAGTTCAGAGAACGCACAGCGCTCACACTCCCGAGTTCAGAGAATGCACAGCGCTCACACTCACGAGTTCAGAGAATGCACAGCGCTCACATACCGAGTTCAGAGAACGCACAGCGCTCACACGCCTGAGTTCAGACAACGCACAGCGCTCACACTCCCGAGTTCAGAGAACGCACAGCGCTCATGCTCCCGAGTTCAGAGCCCGCACGGCGCTCAGACCCCCGAGTTCAGAGAATGCACGGCGCTCACACTCCCGAGTTCAGAGGATGCACAGCGCTCACACTCCCGAGTTCAGAGAACGCACAGCGCTCACACTCCCGAGTTCAGAGAAGCACAGCGCTCACACTCACGAGTTCAGAGAATGCACAGCGCTCACACCCCTGAGTTCAGAGAACACACTGCGCTCACACTCCCGAGTTCAGAGAACGCACAGCGCTCACACTCCCGAGTACAGAGTACGCACAGCGCTCACACTCCCGAGTTCGGAGAACGCACAGCGCTCACACTCCCGAGTTCAGAGTACGCACAGCGCTCACTCACCCGAGTTCAGAGAATGCACAGCGCTCACAGCCCCGAGTTCAGAGCACGCACAGCGCTCACACTCGAGTTCAGGGAATGCACTGCGCTCACACTCCCGAGTTCAGAGAAGGCACAGCGCTTACACTCCCGAGTTCTGAGAACGCACAGCGCTCACACTCCCAAGTTCAGAGAACGCACAGCGCTCACACCCCCGAGTTCAGAGAATGCACAGCGCTCACTCTCCCGAGTTCAGAGAACCCACAGCGCTCACACACCCGAGTTCTGTGAATGCACAGCGCTCACACTCCCGAGTTCAGAGAACACACAGCGCTCACTCTCCCGAGTTCAGAGAACGCAAAGCGCTCACACTCCCGAGATCAGGGAACGCACAGCGCTCCCACTCCCGAGTTCAGAGAACGTACAGCGCTCACACTCCCGAATTCTGAGAATGCACAGCGCTCACACTCCCGAGTTCAGAGAACACACAGCGCTCACACTCCTGAGTTCAGAGAAATCACAGTGCTCACACTCCCAAGTTCAGAGAACGCACAGCGCTCACACTCCCGAGTTCAGAGAATGCACAGCGCTCACAGTCCCGAGTTCAGAGAACCCACAACACTCACACTCCCCAGTTCAGAGAACGCACGGCGCTCACACTCCCGAGTTCAGAGAACGCACAGCGCTCGCACTCCCGAGTTCAGACAACGCACGGCGCTCACACTCCCAAGTTCAGAGAATGCGCAGCGTTCACACTCCCGAGTTCAGAGAACGCACAGCGCTCACACTCCCGAGTTCAGAGAACGCACGGCGCTCACACTCCCGAGTTCAGAGAACGCACAGCACTCACACACCCGAGTTCAGAGAAATGCACAGCGCTCACACTCCCGAGTTCAGAGAACGCACAGCGCTCACACTCCCGAGTTCAGAGAACGCACAGCGCTCACACTCCCGAGTTCAGAGAACGCACAGCGCTCACACTCCCGAGTTCAGAGAACGCACAGCGCTCACACTCCCGAGTTCAGAGAACGCACAGCGCTTACACCCCCAGTTCAGAGAATGCACAGCGCTCACACTCCCGAGTTCCGAGAACGCACAGCACTCACACTCCCGAGCTCAGGGAACGCACGGCGCTCACACTCCCGAGTTCAGAGAACGCACAGCGCTCACACTCCCGAGTTCAGAGAACGCACAGCGCTCACACTCCCGAGTTCAGTGAACGCACGCCGCTCACACTCCCGAGTTCAGAGAACGCACAGCACTCACACCCCCGAGTTCAGAGAAATGCACAGCGCTCACACTCCCGAGTTCAGAGAACACACAGCGCTCACACTCCCGAGTTCAGAGAACGCACAGCGCTCACAATCCCGAGTTCAGAGAACGCACAGTGCTCACACTCCCGAGTTCAGAGAACGCACAGCGCTCACACTCCCGAGTTCAGAGAATGCACAGCGCTCACACTCACGAGTTCAGAGAATGCACAGCGCTCACATACCGAGTTCAGAGAACGCACAGCGCTCACACGCCTGAGTTCAGACAACGCACAGCGCTCACACTCCCGAGTTCAGAGAACGCACAGCGCTCATGCTCCCGAGTTCAGAGCCCGCACGGCGCTCAGACCCCCGAGTTCAGAGAATGCACGGCGCTCACACTCCCGAGTTCAGAGGATGCACAGCGCTCACACTCCCGAGTTCAGAGAACGCACAGCGCTCACACTCCCGAGTTCAGAGAAGCACAGCGCTCACACTCCCGAGTTCAGAGAATGCACAGCGCTCACACCCCTGAGTTCAGAGAACACACTGCGCTCACACTCCCGAGTTCAGAGAACGCACAGCGCTCACACTCCCGAGTACAGAGTACGCACAGCGCTCACACTCCCGAGTTCGGAGAACGCACAGCGCTCACACTCCCGAGTTCAGAGTACGCACAGCGCTCACTCACCCGAGTTCAGAGAATGCACAGCGCTCACAGCCCCGAGTTCAGAGCACGCACAGCGCTCACACTCGAGTTCAGGGAATGCACAGCGCTCACACTCCCGAGTTCAGAGAAGGCACAGCGCTTACACTCCCGAGTTCTGAGAACGCACAGCGCTCACACTCCCAAGTTCAGAGAACGCACAGCGCTCACACCCCCGAGTTCAGAGAATGCACAGCGCTCACTCTCCCGAGTTCAGAGAACCCACAGCGCTCACACACCCGAGTTCTGTGAATGCACAGCGCTCACACTCCCGAGTTCAGAGAACACACAGCGCTCACTCTCCCGAGTTCAGAGAACGCAAAGCGCTCACACTCCCGAGATCAGGGAACGCACAGCGCTCCCACTCCCGAGTTCAGAGAACGTACAGCGCTCACACTCCCGAATTCTGAGAACGCACAGCGCTCACACTCCCGAGTTCAGAGAACACACAGCGCTCACACTCCTGAGTTCAGAGAAATCACAGTGCTCACACTCCCAAGTTCAGAGAACGCACAGCGCTCACACTCCCGAGTTCAGAGAATGCACAGCGCTCACAGTCCCGAGTTCAGAGAACCCACAACACTCACACTCCCCAGTTCAGAGCACGCACAGCGCTCACACTCCCGAGTTCAGACAACGCACGGCGCTCACACTCCCGAGTTCAGGGAACGCACAGCGCTCACACCCCCGAGTTCAGAGAAATGCACAGCCCTCACACTCCCGAGTTCAGAGAACGCACAGCGCTCACACTCCCGAGTTCAGAGAACGCACAGCGCTCACACTCCCGAGTTCAGATAACGCACAGCGCTCACACGCCCGAGGTCAGAGAAAGCACGGCGCTCACACTCCCGAGTTCAGAGAACGCACAGCGCTCAGACTCCCGAGTTCAGAGAACCTACAGCGCTCACACTCCCGAGTTCAGTGAAGGCACAGCGCTCACACTCTCGAGTTCAGAGAACACACAGCGCTCACACTCCCGAGTTCAGAGAACGCACGGCGCTCACACTCCCGAGTTCAGAGAACGCACAGCGCTCGCACTCCCGAGTTCAGACAACGCACGGCGCTCACACTCCCAAGTTCAGAGAATGCGCAGCGTTCACACTCCCGAGTTCAGAGAACGCACAGCGCTCACACTCCCGAGTTCAGAGAACGCACGGCGCTCACACTCCCGAGTTCAGAGAACGCACAGCACTCACACACCCGAGTTCAGAGAAATGCACAGCGCTCACACTCCCGAGTTCAGAGAACGCACAGCGCTCACACTCCCGAGTTCAGAGAACGCACAGCGCTCACACTCCCGAGTTCAGAGAACGCACAGCGCTCACACTCCCGAGTTCAGAGAACGCACAGCGCTCACACTCCCGAGTTCAGAGAACGCACAGCGCTTACACCCCCAGTTCAGAGAATGCACAGCGCTCACACTCCCGAGTTCCGAGAACGCACAGCACTCACACTCCCGAGCTCAGGGAACGCACGGCGCTCACACTCCCGAGTTCAGAGAACGCACAGCGCTCACACTCCCGAGTTCAGAGAACGCACAGCGCTCACACTCCCGAGTTCAGTGAACGCACGCCGCTCACACTCCCGAGTTCAGAGAACGCACAGCACTCACACCCCCGAGTTCAGAGAAATGCACAGCGCTCACACTCCCGAGTTCAGAGAACACACAGCGCTCACACTCCCGAGTTCAGAGAACGCACAGCGCTCACAATCCCGAGTTCAGAGAACGCACAGTGCTCACACTCCCGAGTTCAGAGAACGCACAGCGCTCACACTCCCGAGTTCAGAGAATGCACAGCGCTCACACTCACGAGTTCAGAGAATGCACAGCGCTCACATACCGAGTTCAGAGAACGCACAGCGCTCACACGCCTGAGTTCAGACAACGCACAGCGCTCACACTCCCGAGTTCAGAGAACGCACAGCGCTCATGCTCCCGAGTTCAGAGCCCGCACGGCGCTCAGACCCCCGAGTTCAGAGAATGCACGGCGCTCACACTCCCGAGTTCAGAGGATGCACAGCGCTCACACTCCCGAGTTCAGAGAACGCACAGCGCTCACACTCCCGAGTTCAGAGAAGCACAGCGCTCACACTCCCGAGTTCAGAGAATGCACAGCGCTCACACCCCTGAGTTCAGAGAACACACTGCGCTCACACTCCCGAGTTCAGAGAACGCACAGCGCTCACACTCCCGAGTACAGAGTACGCACAGCGCTCACACTCCCGAGTTCGGAGAACGCACAGCGCTCACACTCCCGAGTTCAGAGTACGCACAGCGCTCACTCACCCGAGTTCAGAGAATGCACAGCGCTCACAGCCCCGAGTTCAGAGCACGCACAGCGCTCACACTCGAGTTCAGGGAATGCACAGCGCTCACACTCCCGAGTTCAGAGAAGGCACAGCGCTCACACTCCCGAGTTCTGAGAACGCACAGCGCTCACACTCCCAAGTTCAGAGAACGCACAGCGCTCACACCCCCGAGTTCAGAGAATGCACAGCGCTCACTCTCCCGAGTTCAGAGAACCCACAGCGCTCACACACCCGAGTTCTGTGAATGCACAGCGCTCACACTCCCGAGTTCAGAGAACACACAGCGCTCACTCTCCCGAGTTCAGAGAACGCAAAGCGCTCACACTCCCGAGATCAGGGAACGCACAGCGCTCCCACTCCCGAGTTCAGAGAACGTACAGCGCTCACACTCCCGAATTCTGAGAACGCACAGCGCTCACACTCCCGAGTTCAGAGAACGCACAGTGCTCACACTCCCGATTCCAGAGAACGCACAGCGCTCACACTCCCGAGTTCAGAGAATGCACAGCGCTCACACTCACGAGTTCAGAAAATGCACAGCGCTCACACGCCTGAGTTCAGAGAACGCACAGCGCTCACACTCCCGTGTTCAGAGAACGCACAGCGCTCACACTCCCGAGTTCAGGGAACGCACAGCACTCACACTCCCGAGTTCAGAGAAATGCACAGCGCTCACACTCCCGAGTTCAGAGAATGCACAGCGCTCACACTCCCGTGTTCAGAGAACGCACAGCGCTCACATTCCCGAGTTCAGAGAACGCACAGCGCTCACACTCCCGAGTTCAGAGAACGCACAGCGCTCACACTCCCGAGTTCAGAGAACGCACAGCGCTCACACCCCCTGTTCAGAGAATGCACAGCGCTCACACTCCCGAGTTCCAAGAACGCACAGCGCTCACACTCCAGAGTTCAGAGATCCCACAGCGCTCACACTCCCGAGTTCTGTGAATGCACAGCGCTCACACTCCCGAGTTCAGAGAACGCACAGCGCTCACTCTCCCGAGTTCAGAGAACGCACAGCGCTCACACTCCCGAGTTCAGGGAAACCACAGCGCTCACACTCCCGAGTTCAGAGAACGCACAGCGCTCACAGTCCCGAGTTCAGAGAACGCACAGCGCTCACACTCCCGAGTTCAGAGAACGCACAGCACTCACACTCCTGAGTTCAGAGAAATGCACAGAGCTCACACTCCCGAGTTCAGAGAGCGCACAGCGCTCACACTCCCGAGTTCAGAGAACCCACAGCGCTCACACTCCCGAGTTCAGATAACGCACAGCGCTCACACCCCCAGTTCAGAGAATGCACAGCGCTCACACTTCCGAGTTCCGAGAACGCACAGCGCTCACACTCCCGAGTTCAGGGAACGCACAGCGCTCACACTCCCGAGTTCAGAGTACCCACAGCACTCACACTCCCGAGTTCTGTGAATGCACAGCGCTCACACTCCCGAGTTCAGAGAACGCACAGCGCTCACTCTCCCGAGTTCAGAGAACGCACAGCACTCACACTCCCGAGTTCAGGGAAAGCACAGCGCTCACACACCCGAGCTCAGAGAACGCACAGCGCTCACACTCCCGAATTCTAAGAACGCACAGCGCTCACACTCCCGAGTTCAGAGAACGCACAGCGCTCACACTCCCGATTCCAGAGAACGCACAGCGCTCACACTCCCTAGTTCAGAGAATACACAGCGCTCACACGCCTGAGTTCAGAGAACGCACAGCACTCACACTCCCGAGTTCAGAGAACGCACAGCGCTCACACTCCCGAGTTCAGAGAATGCACGGCACTCACACTCCCGAGTTCAGAGAACGCACAGCACTCACTCTCCCGAGTTCAGAGAACGCATGGCGCTCACACTCCCGAGTTCAGAGAACGCACGGCGCTCACACCCCCGAGTTCAGAGAACGCACAGCGCTCACACTCCTGAGTTCAGAGAACGCACAGCGCTCACACCCCTGAGTTCAGAGAACGCACAGCGCTCACACTCCCGAGTTCAGAGAATGCGCAGCGCTCACACTCCCGTGTTCAGAGAACGCACAGCGCTCACAATCCTGAGTTCAGGGAACGCACTGCGCTCACCCTCCCGTGTTCTGAGAATGCACAGCGCTCACACTCCCGAGCTCAGAGAACGCACAGCGCTCACACTCCCGATTTCAGAGAAGGCACGGCGCTCACACTCCCGAGTTCAGAGAACGCACAGCGCTCACACTCCCGAGTTCAGAGAACGCACAGCGCTCACAATCCTGAGTTCTGAGAATGCACAGCGCTCACACTCCCGATTTCAGAGAACGCACAGCGCTCACACTCCCAAGTTCAGAGAACGCACGGCGCTCACACTCCCGAGTTCAGAGAACGCACAGCACTCACACCCCCAAGTTCAGAGAAATGCTCAGCGCTCACACTCCCGAGTTCAGAGAACGCACAGCGCTCACACTCCCGAGTTCAGAGAACGCACAGCGCTCACACTCTCGAGTTCAGAGAACGCGCAGCGCTCACACTCCCGAGTTCAGAGAACGCACAGCGCTCACACTCCCGAGTTCAGAGAACGCACAGCGCTCACACCCCCAGTTCAGAGAATGCACAGCGCTCACACTCCCGAGTTCCAAGAACGCACAGCGCTCGCACTCCCGAGTTCAGGGAACGCACAGCGCTCACACTCCCGAGTTCAGAGAACCCACAGCGCTCACACTCCCGAGTTCTGTGAATGCACAGCGCTCACACTCCCGAGTTCAGAGAACGCACAGCGCTCACACTCCCGAATTCTGAGAACGCACAGCGCTCACACTCCCGAGTTCAGAGAACGCACAGCGCTCACACTCCCGATTCCAGAGAACGCACAGCGCTCACACTCCCGAGTTCAGAGAACGCACAGCTCTCACACTCCCGAGTTCAGAGAACGCACAACGTTCACACTCCCGAGTTCAGAGAACGCACAGAGCTCTCACTCCCGAGTTCAGAGAATGCACAGTGCTCACACCCTCGAGTTCAGAGAACGCACAGCGCTCACACTCCCGAGTTCAGAGAACGCACGGCGCTCACACTCCCGAGTTCTGAGAAAGCACAGCGCTCACACTCCCGAGTTCAGAGAAATGCACAGCGCTCACACTCCTGAGTTCAGAGAAATCACAGTGCTCACACTCCCAAGTTCAGAGAACGCACAGCGCTCACACTCCCGAGTTCAGAGAACGCACAGCGCTCACACCCCCGAGTTCAGAGAAAGGCACAGCGCTCACACTCCCGAGTTCAGAGAAATGCACAGCTCTCACACCCCCGAGTTCAGAGAACACACAGCGCTCACACTCCTGAGTTCAGAGAAATCACAATGCTCACACTCCCACGTTCAGAGAATGCACAGCGCTCACACTCCCGAGTTCAGAGAATGCACAGCGCTCACAGTCCCGAGTTTAGAGAACCCACAACACTCACACTCCCCAGTTCAGAGCACGCACAGCGCTCACACTCCCGAGTTCAGTCAACGCACGGCGCTCACACTCCCGAGTTCAGGGAACGCACAGCGCTCACACCCCCGAGTTCAGAGAAATGCACAGCCCTCACACACCCGAGTTCAGAGAACGCACAGCGCTCACACTCCCGAGTTCAGAGAACGCACAGCGCTCACACTCCCGAGTTCAGAGAACGCACAGCGCTCACACTCCCGAGTTCAGATAACGCACAGCGCTCACACGCCCGAGGTCAGAGAAAGCACGGCGCTCACACTCCCGAGTTCAGAGAACACACAGCGCTCAGACTCCCGAGTTCAGAAAACCTACAGCGCTCACACTACCGAGTTCAGTGAAAGCACAGCGCTCACACTCTCGAGTTCAGAGAACACACAGCGCTCACACTCCCGAGTTCAGAGAATGCACGGCGCTCACACTCCCGAGTTCAGAGAACGCACAGCGCTCACACTCCCGAGTTCAGACAATGCACAGCGCTTACACTCCCGAGTTCAGAGAACGCACAGCGCTCACACTCCCGAGTTCAGAGAACGCACGGCGCTCACACTCCCGAGTTCAGAGAACGCACAGCACTCACACACCCGAGTTCAGAGAAATGCACAGCGCTCACACTCCCGAGTTCAGAGAACGCACAGCGCTCACACTCCCGAGTTCAGAGAACGCTCAGCGCTCACACTCCCGAGTTCAGAGAACGCACAGCGCTCCCACTCCCGAGTTCAGAGAACGCACAGCGCTCACACTCCCGAGTTCAGAGAACGCACAGCGCTTACACCCCCAGTTCAGAGAATGCACAGCGCTCACACTCCCGAGTTCCGAGAACGCACATCGCTCACACTCCCGAGTTCAGGGAACGCACGGCGCTCACACTCCCGAGTTCAGAGAACGCACAGCGCTCACACTCCCGAGATCAGAGAACGCACAGCGCTCACACTCCCGAGTTCAGTGAACGCACGCCGCTCACTCTCCCGAGTTCAGAGAACGCACAGCACTCACACTCCCGAGTTCAGAGAACGCACAGCGCTCACACTCCCGAGTTCAGAGAACGCACAGCGCTCACACTCCCGAGTTCAGAGAACGCACAGCGCTCACACTCCCGAGTTCAGAGAACGCACTGCGCTCACACTCCCGAGTTCAGAGAACGCACAGCGCTCACACTCACGAGTTCAGAGAATGCACAGCGCTCACACTACCGAGTTCAGAGAACGCACAGCGCTCACACGCCTGAGTTCAGACAACGCACAGCGCTCACACTCCCGAGTTCAGAGAACGCACAGCGCTCATGCTCCCGAGTTCAGAGACCGCACGGCGCTCGCACTCCCGTGTTCAGAGAATGCACGGCGCTCACACTCCCGAGTTCAGAGAACGCACGGCGCTCAGACCCCCGAGTTCAGAGAATGCACGGCGCTCACACTCCCGAGTTCAGAGAATGCACAGTGCTCACACTCCCGAGTTCAGAGAACGCACAGCGCTCACACTCCCGAGTTCAGAGAAGCACAGCGCTCACACTCCCGAGTTCAGAGAACGCACAGCACTCACACTCCCGAGTTCAGATAACGCACAGCGCTCACACTCCCGAGTTAAGAAAATGCACAGCGCTCACACCCCCGAGTTCAGAGAACGCACAGCTCTCACACCCCCGAGTTCAGAGCACGCACAGCGCTCACACTCGAGTTCAGGGAATGCCCAGCGCTCACACTCCCGTGTTCAGGGAACGCACAGCGCTCACACTCCCAAGTTCAGAGAACGCATTCGCTCACAGTCGCGAGTTAAGAAAACGCACAGCGCTCACACGCCTGAGTTCAGAGAACGCACAGCGCCCACAGTCCCGAGTTCAGAGAACGCACAGCGCTCACACTCCCGAGTTCAGAGAACGCACAGCACTCACACTCCCGAGTTCAGAGAAATGCACAGCGCTCACACTCCCGAGTTCAGAGAACGCACAGCGCTCACACTCCCGAGTTCAGAGAAGCACAGCGCTCACACTCCCGAGTTCAGAGAACGCACAGCACTCACACTCCCGAGTTCAGATAACGCACAGCGCTCACACTCCCGAGTTAAGAAAATGCACAGCGCTCACACCCCCGAGTTCAGAGAACGCACAGCTCTCACACCCCCGAGTTCAGAGTACGCACAGCGCTCACACTCGAGTTCAGGGAATGCCCAGCGCTCACACTCCCGTGTTCAGGGAACGCACAGCGCTCACACTCCCAAGTTCAGAGAACGCATTCGCTCACAGTCGCGAGTTAAGAAAACGCACAGCGCTCACACGCCTGAGTTCAGAGAACGCACAGCGCCCACAGTCCCGAGTTCAGAGAACGCA
The DNA here is from genome assembly GCF_052327205.1 of Somniosus microcephalus. NCBI lineage: Eukaryota > Metazoa > Chordata > Chondrichthyes > Squaliformes > Somniosidae > Somniosus > Somniosus microcephalus. The sequence goes on from NC_141019.1 coordinate 11,615,893, forward strand.
CAGCGCTCACACTCCCGTGTTCAGAGAACGCACAGCACTCACACTCCCGAGTTCAGAGAAATGCACAGCGCTCACACTCCCGAGTTCAGAGAGTGCACAGCGCTCACACTCCCGAGATCAGAGAACCCACAGCGCTCACACTCCCGAGTTCAGAGAACGCACAGCGCTCACACCCCCAGTTCAGAGAATGCACAGCGCTCACACTTCCGAGTTCCGAGAACGCACAGCGCTCAAACTCCCGAGTTCAGGGAATGCACAGCGCTCACACTCCCGAGTTCAGAGAACCCACAGCGCTCACACTCCCGAGTTCTGTGAATGCACAGCGCTCACACTCCCGAGTTCAGAGAACGCACAGCGCTCACTCTCCCGAGTTCAGAGAACGCACAGCGCTCACACTCCCGAGTTCAGGGAAAGCACAGCGCTCACACACCCGAGTTCAGAGAACGCACAGCGCTCACAACCCCGAATTCTGAGAACGCACAGCGCTCACACTCCCGAGTTCAGAGAACGCACAGCGCTCACACTCCCGATTCCAGAGAACGCACAGCGCTCACACTCCCTAGTTCAGAGAATACACAGCGCTCACACGCCTGAGTTCAGAGAACGCACAGCGCTCAAACTCCCGAGTTCAGGGAACGCACAGCGCTCACACTCCCGAGTTCAGAGAACCCACAGCGCTCACACTCCCGAGTTCTGTGAATGCACAGCGCTCACACTCCCGAGTTCAGAGAACGCACAGCGCTCACTCTCCCGAGTTCAGAGAACGCACAGCGCTCACACTCCCGAGTTCAGGGAAACCACAGCGCTCACACTCCCGAGTTCAGAGAACGCACAGCGCTCACAGTCCCGAGTTCAGAGAACGCACAGCGCTCACACTCCCGAGTTCAGAGAACGCACAGCACTCACACTCCTGAGTTCAGAGAAATGCACAGCGCTCACACTCCCGAGTTCAGAGAGCGCACAGCGCTCACACTCCCGAGTTCAGAGAACCCACAGCGCTCACACTCCCGAGTTCAGAGAACGCACAGCGCTCACACCCCCAGTTCAGAGAATGCACAGCGCTCACACTTCCGAGTTCCGAGAACGCACAGCGCTCACACTCACGAGTTCAGGGAACGCACAGCGCTCACACTCCCGAGTTCAGAGAACCCACAGCGCTCACACTCCCGAGTTCTGTGAATGCACAGCGCTCACACTCCCGAGTTCAGAGAACGCACAGCGCTCACTCTCCCGAGTTCAGAGAACGCACAGCACTCACACTCCCGAGTTCAGGGAAAGCACAGCGCTCACACACCCGAGCTCAGAGAACGCACAGCGCTCACACTCCCGAATTCGAAGAACGCACAGCGCTCACACTCCCGAGTTCAGAGAACGCACAGCGCTCACACTCCCGATTCCAGAGAACGCACAGCGCTCACACTCCCTAGTTCAGAGAATACACAGCGCTCACACGCCTGAGTTCAGAGAACGCACAGCACTCACACTCCCGAGTTCAGAGAACGCACAGCGCTCACACTCCCGAGTTCAGAGAACGCACGGCACTCACACTCCCGAGTTCAGAGAACGCACAGCACTCACTCTCCCGAGTTCAGAGAACGCATGGCGCTCACACTCCCGAGTTCAGAGAACGCACGGCGCTCACACCCCCGAGTTCAGAGAACGCACAGCGCTCACACTCCTGAGTTCAGAGAATGCACAGCGCTCACACCCCTGAGTTCAGAGAACGCACAGCGCTCACACTCCCGAGTTCAGAGAATGCGCAGCGCTCACACTCCCGTGTTCAGAGAACGCACAGCGCTCACAATCCTGAGTTCAGGGAACGCACTGCGCTCACCCTCCCGTGTTCTGAGAATGCACAGCGCTCACACTCCCGAGCTCAGAGAACGCACAGCGCTCACACTCCCGATTTCAGAGAAGGCACGGCGCTCACACTCCCGAGTTCAGAGAACGCACAGCGCTCACACTCCCGAGTTCAGAGAACGCACAGCGCTCACACTCCTGAGTTCTGAGAATGCACAGCGCTCACACTCCCGATTTCAGAGAACGCACAGCGCTCACACTCCCAAGTTCAGAGAACGCACGGCGCTCACACTCCCGAGTTCAGAGAACGCACAGCACTCACACCCCCAAGTTCAGAGAAATGCTCAGCGCTCACACTCCCGAGTTCAGAGAATGCACAGCGCTCACACTCCCGAGTTCAGAGAACGCACAGCGCTCACACTCTCGAGTTCAGAGAACGCGCAGCGCTCACACTCCCGAGTTCAGAGAACGCACAGCGCTCACACTCCCGAGTTCAGAGAACGCACAGCGCTCACACCCCCAGTTCAGAGAATGCACAGCGCTCACACTCCCGAGTTCCAAGAACGCACAGCGCTCGCACTCCCGAGTTCAGGGAACGCACAGCGCTCACACTCCCGAGTTCAGAGAACCCACAGCGCTCACACTCCCGAGTTCTGTGAATGCACAGCGCTCACACTCCCGAGTTCAGAGAACGCACAGCGCTCACACTCCCGAATTCTGAGAACGCACAGCGCTCACACTCCCGAGTTCAGAGAACGCACAGCGCTCACACTCCCGATTCCAGAGAACGCACAGCGCTCACACTCCCGAGTTCAGAGAACGCACAGCTCTCACACTCCCGAGTTCAGAGAACGCACAACGTTCACACTCCCGAGTTCAGAGAACGCACAGAGCTCTCACTCCCGAGTTCAGAGAATGCACAGTGCTCACACCCTCGAGTTCAGAGAACGCACAGCGCTCACACTCCCGAGTTCAGAGAACGCACGGCGCTCACACTCCCGAGTTCTGAGAAAGCACAGCGCTCACACTCCCGAGTTCAGAGAAATGCACAGCGCTCACACTCCTGAGTTCAGAGAAATCACAGTGCTCACACTCCCAAGTTCAGAGAACGCACAGCGCTCACACTCCCGAGTTCAGAGAACGCACAGCGCTCACACCCCCGAGTTCAGAGAAAGGCACAGCGCTCACACTCCCGAGTTCAGAGAAATGCACAGCTCTCACACCCCCGAGTTCAGAGAACACACAGCGCTCACACTCCTGAGTTCAGAGAAATCACAGTGCTCACACTCCCACGTTCAGAGAACGCACAGCGCTCACACTCCCGAGTTCAGAGAATGCACAGCGCTCACAGTCCCGAGTTTAGAGAACCCACAACACTCACACTCCCCAGTTCAGAGCACGCACAGCGCTCACACTCCCGAGTTCAGACAACGCACGGCGCTCACACTCCCGAGTTCAGGGAACGCACAGCGCTCACACCCCCGAGTTCAGAGAAATGCACAGCCCTCACACACCCGAGTTCAGAGAACGCACAGCGCTCACACTCCCGAGTTCAGAGAACGCACAGCGCTCACACTCCCGAGTTCAGAGAACGCACAGCGCTCACACTCCCGAGTTCAGATAACGCACAGCGCTCACACGCCCGAGGTCAGAGAAAGCACGGCGCTCACACTCCCGAGTTCAGAGAACGCACAGCGCTCAGACTCCCGAGTTCAGAAAACCTACAGCGCTCACACTACCGAGTTCAGTGAACGCACAGCGCTCACACTCTCGAGTTCAGAGAACACACAGCGCTCACACTCCCGAGTTCAGAGAATGCACGGCGCTCACACTCCCGAGTTCAGAGAACGCACAGCGCTCACACTCCTGAGTTCAGACAATGCACAGCGCTTACACTCCCGAGTTCAGAGAACGCACAGCGCTCACACTCCCGAGTTCAGAGAACGCACGGCGCTCACACTCCCGAGTTCAGAGAACGCACAGCACTCACACACCCGAGTTCAGAGAAATGCACAGCGCTCACACTCCCGAGTTCAGAGAACGCACAGCGCTCACACTCCCGAGTTCAGAGAACGCTCAGCGCTCACACTCCCGAGTTCAGAGAACGCACAGCGCTCACACTCCCGAGTTCAGAGAACGCACAGCGCTCACACTCCCGAGTTCAGAGAACGCACAGCGCTTACACCCCCAGTTCAGAGAATGCACAGCGCTCACACTCCCGAGTTCCGAGAACGCACATCGCTCACACTCCCGAGTTCAGGGAACTCACGGCGCTCACACTCCCGAGTTCAGAGAACGCACAGCGCTCACACTCCCGAGATCAGAGAACGCACAGCGCTCACACTCCCGAGTTCAGTGAACGCACGCCGCTCACACTCCCGAGTTCAGAGAACGCACAGCACTCACACTCCCGAGTTCAGAGAAGGCACAGCGCTCACACTCCCGAGTTCAGAGAACGCACAGCGCTCACACTCCCGAGTTCAGAGAACGCACAGCGCTCACACTCCCGAGTTCAGAGAACGCACAGCGCTCACACTCCCGAGTTCAGAGAACGCACAGCGCTCACACTCACGAGTTCAGAGAATGCACAGCGCTCACACTACCGAGTTCAGAGAACGCACAGCGCTCACACGCCTGAGTTCAGACAACGCACAGCGCTCACACTCCCGAGTTCAGAGAACGCACAGCGCTCCCACTCCCGAGTTCAGAGAACGCACAGCGCTCACACTCCCGAGTTCAGAGAACGCACAGCGCTTACACCCCCAGTTCAGAGAATGCACAGCGCTCACACTCCCGAGTTCCGAGAACGCACATCGCTCACACTCCCGAGTTCAGGGAACGCACGGCGCTCACACTCCCGAGTTCAGAGAACGCACAGCGCTCACACTCCCGAGATCAGAGAACGCACAGCGCTCACACTCCCGAGTTCAGTGAACGCACGCCGCTCACTCTCCCGAGTTCAGAGAACGCACAGCACTCACACTCCCGAGTTCAGAGAACGCACAGCGCTCACACTCCCGAGTTCAGAGAACGCACAGCGCTCACACTCCCGAGTTCAGAGAACGCACAGCGCTCACACTCCCAAGTTCAGAGAACGCACTGCGCTCACACTCCCGAGTTCAGAGAACGCACAGCGCTCACACTCACGAGTTCAGAGAATGCACAGCGCTCACACTACCGAGTTCAGAGAACGCACAGCGCTCACACGCCTGAGTTCAGACAACGCACAGCGCTCACACTCCCGAGTTCAGAGAACGCACAGCGCTCATGCTCCCGAGTTCAGAGACCGCACGGCGCTCGCACTCCCGTGTTCAGAGAATGCACGGCGCTCACACTCCCGAGTTCAGAGAACGCACGGCGCTCAGACCCCCGAGTTCAGAGAATGCACGGCGCTCACACTCCCGAGTTCAGAGAATGCACAGTGCTCACACTCCCGAGTTCAGAGAACGCACAGCGCTCACACTCCCGAGTTCAGAGAAGCACAGCGCTCACACTCCCGAGTTCAGAGAACGCACAGCACTCACACTCCCGAGTTCAGATAACGCACAGCGCTCACACTCCCGAGTTAAGAAAATGCACAGCGCTCACACCCCCGAGTTCAGAGAACGCACAGCTCTCACACCCCCGAGTTCAGAGCACGCACAGCGCTCACACTCGAGTTCAGGGAATGCCCAGCGCTCACACTCCCGTGTTCAGGGAACGCACAGCGCTCACACTCCCAAGTTCAGAGAACGCATTCGCTCACAGTCGCGAGTTAAGAAAACGCACAGCGCTCACACGCCTGAGTTCAGAGAACGCACAGCGCCCACAGTCCCGAGTTCAGAGAACGCACAGCGCTCACACTCCCGAGTTCAGAGAACGCACAGCACTCACACTCCCGAGTTCAGAGAAATGCACAGCGCTCACACTCCCGAGTTCAGAGAACGCACAGCGCTCACACTCCCGAGTTCAGAGAAGCACAGCGCTCACACTCCCGAGTTCAGAGAACGCACAGCACTCACACTCCCGAGTTCAGATAACGCACAGCGCTCACACTCCCGAGTTAAGAAAATGCACAGCGCTCACACCCCCGAGTTCAGAGAACGCACAGCTCTCACACCCCCGAGTTCAGAGTACGCACAGCGCTCACACTCGAGTTCAGGGAATGCCCAGCGCTCACACTCCCGTGTTCAGGGAACGCACAGCGCTCACACTCCCAAGTTCAGAGAACGCATTCGCTCACAGTCGCGAGTTAAGAAAACGCACAGCGCTCACACGCCTGAGTTCAGAGAACGCACAGCGCCCACAGTCCCGAGTTCAGAGAACGCACAGCGCTCACACTCCCGTGTTCAGAGAACGCACAGCACTCACACTCCCGAGTTCAGAGAAATGCACAGCGCTCACACTCCCGAGTTCAGAGAGTGCACAGCGCTCACACTCCCGAGTTCAGAGAACCCACAGCGCTCACACTCCCGAGTTCAGAGAACGCACAGCGCTCACACCCCCAGTTCAGAGAATGCACAGCGCTCACACTTCCGAGTTCCGAGAACGCACAGCGCTCAAACTCCCGAGTTCAGGGAATGCACAGCGCTCACACTCCCGAGTTCAGAGAACCCACAGCGCTCACACTCCCGAGTTCTGTGAATGCACAGCGCTCACACTCCCGAGTTCAGAGAACGCACAGCGCTCACTCTCCCGAGTTCAGAGAACGCACAGCGCTCACACTCCCGAGTTCAGGGAAAGCACAGCGCTCACACACCCGAGTTCAGAGAACGCACAGCGCTCACAACCCCGAATTCTGAGAACGCACAGCGCTCACACTCCCGAGTTCAGAGAACGCACAGCGCTCACACTCCCGATTCCAGAGAACGCACAGCGCTCACACTCCCTAGTTCAGAGAATACACAGCGCTCACACGCCTGAGTTCAGAGAACGCACAGCGCTCAAACTCCCGAGTTCAGGGAACGCACAGCGCTCACACTCCCGAGTTCAGAGAACCCACAGCGCTCACACTCCCGAGTTCTGTGAATGCACAGCGCTCACACTCCCGAGTTCAGAGAACGCACAGCGCTCACTCTCCCGAGTTCAGAGAACGCACAGCGCTCACACTCCCGAGTTCAGGGAAACCACAGCGCTCACACTCCCGAGTTCAGAGAACGCACAGCGCTCACAGTCCCGAGTTCAGAGAACGCACAGCGCTCACACTCCCGAGTTCAGAGAACGCACAGCACTCACACTCCTGAGTTCAGAGAAATGCACAGCGCTCACACTCCCGAGTTCAGAGAGCGCACAGCGCTCACACTCCCGAGTTCAGAGAACCCACAGCGCTCACACTCCCGAGTTCAGAGAACGCACAGCGCTCACACCCCCAGTTCAGAGAATGCACAGCGCTCACACTTCCGAGTTCCGAGAACGCACAGCGCTCACACTCACGAGTTCAGGGAACGCACAGCGCTCACACTCCCGAGTTCAGAGAACCCACAGCGCTCACACTCCCGAGTTCTGTGAATGCACAGCGCTCACACTCCCGAGTTCAGAGAACGCACAGCGCTCACTCTCCCGAGTTCAGAGAACGCACAGCACTCACACTCCCGAGTTCAGGGAAAGCACAGCGCTCACACACCCGAGCTCAGAGAACGCACAGCGCTCACACTCCCGAATTCGAAGAACGCACAGCGCTCACACTCCCGAGTTCAGAGAACGCACAGCGCTCACACTCCCGATTCCAGAGAACGCACAGCGCTCACACTCCCTAGTTCAGAGAATACACAGCGCTCACACGCCTGAGTTCAGAGAACGCACAGCACTCACACTCCCGAGTTCAGAGAACGCACAGCGCTCACACTCCCGAGTTCAGAGAACGCACGGCACTCACACTCCCGAGTTCAGAGAACGCACAGCACTCACTCTCCCGAGTTCAGAGAACGCATGGCGCTCACACTCCCGAGTTCAGAGAACGCACGGCGCTCACACCCCCGAGTTCAGAGAACGCACAGCGCTCACACTCCTGAGTTCAGAGAATGCACAGCGCTCACACCCCTGAGTTCAGAGAACGCACAGCGCTCACACTCCCGAGTTCAGAGAATGCGCAGCGCTCACACTCCCGTGTTCAGAGAACGCACAGCGCTCACAATCCTGAGTTCAGGGAACGCACTGCGCTCACCCTCCCGTGTTCTGAGAATGCACAGCGCTCACACTCCCGAGCTCAGAGAACGCACAGCGCTCACACTCCCGATTTCAGAGAAGGCACGGCGCTCACACTCCCGAGTTCAGAGAACGCACAGCGCTCACACTCCCGAGTTCAGAGAACGCACAGCGCTCACACTCCTGAGTTCTGAGAATGCACAGCGCTCACACTCCCGATTTCAGAGAACGCACAGCGCTCACACTCCCAAGTTCAGAGAACGCACGGCGCTCACACTCCCGAGTTCAGAGAACGCACAGCACTCACACCCCCAAGTTCAGAGAAATGCTCAGCGCTCACACTCCCGAGTTCAGAGAATGCACAGCGCTCACACTCCCGAGTTCAGAGAACGCACAGCGCTCACACTCTCGAGTTCAGAGAACGCGCAGCGCTCACACTCCCGAGTTCAGAGAACGCACAGCGCTCACACTCCCGAGTTCAGAGAACGCACAGCGCTCACACCCCCAGTTCAGAGAATGCACAGCGCTCACACTCCCGAGTTCCAAGAACGCACAGCGCTCGCACTCCCGAGTTCAGGGAACGCACAGCGCTCACACTCCCGAGTTCAGAGAACCCACAGCGCTCACACTCCCGAGTTCTGTGAATGCACAGCGCTCACACTCCCGAGTTCAGAGAACGCACAGCGCTCACACTCCCGAATTCTGAGAACGCACAGTGCTCACACTCCCGAGTTCAGAGAACGCACAGCGCTCACACTCCCGATTCCAGAGAACGCACAGCGCTCACACTCCCGAGTTCAGAGAACGCACAGCTCTCACACTCCCGAGTTCAGAGAACGCACAACGTTCACACTCCCGAGTTCAGAGAACGCACAGAGCTCTCACTCCCGAGTTCAGAGAATGCACAGTGCTCACACCCTCGAGTTCAGAGAACGCACAGCGCTCACACTCCCGAGTTCAGAGAACGCACGGCGCTCACACTCCCGAGTTCTGAGAAAGCACAGCGCTCACACTCCCGAGTTCAGAGAAATGCACAGCGCTCACACTCCTGAGTTCAGAGAAATCACAGTGCTCACACTCCCAAGTTCAGAGAACGCACAGCGCTCACACTCCCGAGTTCAGAGAACGCACAGCGCTCACACCCCCGAGTTCAGAGAAAGGCACAGCGCTCACACTCCCGAGTTCAGAGAAATGCACAGCTCTCACACCCCCGAGTTCAGAGAACACACAGCGCTCACACTCCTGAGTTCAGAGAAATCACAGTGCTCACACTCCCACGTTCAGAGAACGCACAGCGCTCACACTCCCGAGTTCAGAGAATGCACAGCGCTCACAGTCCCGAGTTTAGAGAACCCACAACACTCACACTCCCCAGTTCAGAGCACGCACAGCGCTCACACTCCCGAGTTCAGACAACGCACGGCGCTCACACTCCCGAGTTCAGGGAACGCACAGCGCTCACACCCCCGAGTTCAGAGAAATGCACAGCCCTCACACACCCGAGTTCAGAGAACGCACAGCGCTCACACTCCCGAGTTCAGAGAACGCACAGCGCTCACACTCCCGAGTTCAGAGAACGCACAGCGCTCACACTCCCGAGTTCAGATAACGCACAGCGCTCACACGCCCGAGGTCAGAGAAAGCACGGCGCTCACACTCCCGAGTTCAGAGAACGCACAGCGCTCAGACTCCCGAGTTCAGAAAACCTACAGCGCTCACACTACCGAGTTCAGTGAACGCACAGCGCTCACACTCTCGAGTTCAGAGAACACACAGCGCTCACACTCCCGAGTTCAGAGAATGCACGGCGCTCACACTCCCGAGTTCAGAGAACGCACAGCGCTCACACTCCTGAGTTCAGACAATGCACAGCGCTTACACTCCCGAGTTCAGAGAACGCACAGCGCTCACACTCCCGAGTTCAGAGAACGCACGGCGCTCACACTCCCGAGTTCAGAGAACGCACAGCACTCACACACCCGAGTTCAGAGAAATGCACAGCGCTCACACTCCCGAGTTCAGAGAACGCACAGCGCTCACACTCCCGAGTTCAGAGAACGCTCAGCGCTCACACTCCCGAGTTCAGAGAACGCACAGCGCTCACACTCCCGAGTTCAGAGAACGCACAGCGCTCACACTCCCGAGTTCAGAGAACGCACAGCGCTTACACCCCCAGTTCAGAGAATGCACAGCGCTCACACTCCCGAGTTCCGAGAACGCACATCGCTCACACTCCCGAGTTCAGGGAACTCACGGCGCTCACACTCCCGAGTTCAGAGAACGCACAGCGCTCACACTCCCGAGATCAGAGAACGCACAGCGCTCACACTCCCGAGTTCAGTGAACGCACGCCGCTCACACTCCCGAGTTCAGAGAACGCACAGCACTCACACTCCCGAGTTCAGAGAAGGCACAGCGCTCACACTCCCGAGTTCAGAGAACGCACAGCGCTCACACTCCCGAGTTCAGAGAACGCACAGCGCTCACACTCCCGAGTTCAGAGAACGCACAGCGCTCACACTCCCGAGTTCAGAGAACGCACAGCGCTCACACTCACGAGTTCAGAGAATGCACAGCGCTCACACTACCGAGTTCAGAGAACGCACAGCGCTCACACGCCTGAGTTCAGACAACGCACAGCGCTCACACTCCCGAGTTCAGAGAACGCACAGCGCTCATGCTCCCGAGTTCAGAGACCGCACGGCGCTCAGACCCCCGAGTTCAGAGAATGCACGGCGCTCACACTCCCGAGTTCAGAGAATGCACAGTGCTCACACTCCCGAGTTCAGAGAACGCACAGCGCTCACACTCCCGAGTTCAGAGAAGCACAGCGCTCACACTCCCGAGTTCAGAGAACGCACAGCACTCACACTCCCGAGTTCAGATAACGCACAGCGCTCACACTCCCGAGTTAAGAAAATGCACAGCGCTCACACCCCCGAGTTCAGAGAACGCACAGCTCTCACACCCCCGAGTTCAGAGCACGCACAGCGCTCACACTCGAGTTCAGGGAATGCCCAGCGCTCACACTCCCGTGTTCAGGGAACGCACAGCGCTCACACTCCCAAGTTCAGAGAACGCATTCGCTCACAGTCGCGAGTTAAGAAAACGCACAGCGCTCACACGCCTGAGTTCAGAGAACGCACAGCGCCCACAGTCCCGAGTTCAGAGAACGCACAGCGCTCACACTCCCGAGTTCAGAGAACGCACAGCACTCACACTCCCGAGTTCAGAGAAATGCACAGCGCTCACACTCCCGAGTTCAGAGAGTGCACAGCGCTCACACTCCCGAGTTCAGAGAACCCACAGCGCTCACACTCCCGAGTTCAGAGAATGCACAGCGCTCACACCCCCAGTTCAGAGAATGCACAGCGCTCACACTTCCGAGTTCCGAGAACGCACAGCGCTCAAACTCCCGAGTTCAGGGAACGCACAGCGCTCACACTCCCGAGTTCAGAGAACCCACAGCGCTCACACTCCCGAGTTCTGTGAATGCACAGCGCTCACACTCCCGAGTTCAGAGAACGCACAGCGCTCACTCTCCCGAGTTCAGAGAACGCACAGCGCTCACACTCCCGAGTTCAGGGAAAGCACAGCGCTCACACACCCGAGTTCGGAGAACGCACAGCGCTCACAACCCCGAATTCTGAGAACGCACAGCGCTCACACTCCCGAGTTCAGAGAACGCACAGCGCTCACACTCCCGATTCCAGAGAACGCACAGCGCTCACACTCCCTAGTTCAGAGAATACACAGCGCTCACACGCCTGAGTTCAGAGAACGCACAGCACTCACACTCCCGAGTTCAGAGAACGCACAGCGCTCACACTCCCGAGTTCAGAGAACGCACAGAGCTCTCACTCCCGAGTTCAGAGAATGCACAGTGCTCACACCCTCAAGTTCAGAGAACGCACAGCGCTCACACTCCCGAGTTCAGAGAAATGCACAGCTCTCACACCCCCGAGTTCAGAGAACACACAGCGCTCACACTCCTGAGTTCAGAGAAATCACAGTGCTCACACTCCCAAGTTCAGAGAACGCACAGCGCTCACACTCCCGAGTTCAGAGAATGCACAGCGCTCACAGTCCCGAGTTCAGAGAACCCACAACACTCACACTCCCCAGTTCAGAGCACGCACAGCGCTCACACTCCCGAGTTCAGACAACGCACGGCGCTCACACTCCCGAGTTCAGGGAACGCACAGCGCTCACACCCCCGAGTTCAGAGAAATGCACAGCCCTCACACTCCCGAGTTCAGAGAACGCACAGCGCTCACACTCCCGAGTTCAGAGTACGCACAGCGCTCACACTCCCGAGTTCAGAGAACGCACAGCGCTCACACTCCCGAGTTCAGAGAACGCACAGCGCTCACACGCCCGAGGTCAGAGAAAGCACGGCGCTCACACTCCCGAGTTCAGAGAACGCACAGCGCTCAGACTCCCGAGTTCAGAGAACCTACAGCGCTCACACTCCCGACTTCAGTGAACGCACAGCGCTCACACTCTCGAGTTCAGAGAACACACAGCGCTCACACTCCCGAGTTCAGAGAACGCACGGCGCTCACACTCCCGAGTTCAGAGAACGCACAGCGCTCGCACTCCCGAGTTCAGACAACGCACGGCGCTCACTCTCCCAAGTTCAGAGAATGCACAGCGTTCACACTCCCGAGTTCAGAGAACGCACAGCGCTCACACTCCCGAGTTCAGAGAACGCACGGCGCTCACACTCCCGAGTTCAGAGAACGCACAGCACTCACACACCCGAGTTCAGAGAAATGCACAGCGCTCACACTCCCGAGTTCAGAGAACGCACAGCGCTCACACTCCCGAGTTCAGAGAACGCACAGCGCTCACACTCCCGAGTTCAGAGAACGCACAGCGCTCACACTCCCGAGTTCAGAGAACGCACAGCGCTCACACTCCCGAGTTCAGAGAACGCACAGCGCTTACACCCCCAGTTCAGAGAATGCACAGCGCTCACACTCCCGAGTTCCGAGAACGCACAGCGCTCACACTCCCGAGCTCAGGGAACGCACGGCGCTCACACTCCCGAGTTCAGAGAACGCACAGCGCTCACACTCCCGAGTTCAGAGAACGCACAGCGCTCACACTCCCGAGTTCAGTGAACGCACGCCGCTCACACTCCCGCGTTCAGAGAACGCACAGCACTCACACCCCCGAGTTCAGAGAAATGCACAGCGCTCACACTCCCGAGTTCAGAGAACACACAGCGCTCACACTCCCGAGTTCAGAGAACGCACAGCGCTCACAATCCCGAGTTCAGAGAACGCACAGTGCTCACACTCCCGAGTTCAGAGAACGCACAGCGCTCACACTCCCGAGTTCAGAGAATGCACAGCGCTCACACTCACGAGTTCAGAGAATGCACAGCGCTCACATACCGAGTTCAGAGAACGCACAGCGCTCACACGCCTGAGTTCAGACAACGCACAGCGCTCACACTCCCGTGTTCTGAGAATGCACAGCGCTCACACTCCCGAGCTCAGAGAACGCACAGCGCTCACACTCCCGATTTCAGAGAAGGCACGGCGCTCACACTCCCGAGTTCAGAGAACGCACAGCGCTCACACTCCCGAGTTCAGAGAACGCACAGCGCTCACACTCCTGAGTTCTGAGAATGCACAGCGCTCACACTCCCGATTTCAGAGAACGCACAGCGCTCACACTCCCAAGTTCAGAGAACGCACGGCGCTCACACTCCCGAGTTCAGAGAACGCACAGCACTCACACCCCCAAGTTCAGAGAAATGCTCAGCGCTCACACTCCCGAGTTCAGAGAATGCACAGCGCTCACACTCCCGAGTTCAGAGAACGCACAGCGCTCACACTCTCGAGTTCAGAGAACGCGCAGCGCTCACACTCCCGAGTTCAGAGAACGCACAGCGCTCACACTCCCGAGTTCAGAGAACGCACAGCGCTCACACCCCCAGTTCAGAGAATGCACAGCGCTCACACTCCCGAGTTCCAAGAACGCACAGCGCTCGCACTCCCGAGTTCAGGGAACGCACAGCGCTCACACTCCCGAGTTCAGAGAACCCACAGCGCTCACACTCCCGAGTTCTGTGAATGCACAGCGCTCACACTCCCGAGTTCAGAGAACGCACAGCGCTCACACTCCCGAATTCTGAGAACGCACAGCGCTCACACTCCCGAGTTCAGAGAACGCACAGCGCTCACACTCCCGATTCCAGAGAACGCACAGCGCTCACACTCCCGAGTTCAGAGAACGCACAGCTCTCACACTCCCGAGTTCAGAGAACGCACAACGTTCACACTCCCGAGTTCAGAGAACGCACAGAGCTCTCACTCCCGAGTTCAGAGAATGCACAGTGCTCACACCCTCGAGTTCAGAGAACGCACAGCGCTCACACTCCCGAGTTCAGAGAACGCACGGCGCTCACACTCCCGAGTTCTGAGAAAGCACAGCGCTCACACTCCCGAGTTCAGAGAAATGCACAGCGCTCACACTCCTGAGTTCAGAGAAATCACAGTGCTCACACTCCCAAGTTCAGAGAACGCACAGCGCTCACACTCCCGAGTTCAGAGAACGCACAGCGCTCACACCCCCGAGTTCAGAGAAAGGCACAGCGCTCACACTCCCGAGTTCAGAGAAATGCACAGCTCTCACACCCCCGAGTTCAGAGAACCCACAACACTCACACTCCCCAGTTCAGAGCACGCACAGCGCTCACACTCCCGAGTTCAGACAACGCACGGCGCTCACACTCCCGAGTTCAGGGAACGCACAGCGCTCACACCCCCGAGTTCAGAGAAATGCACAGCCCTCACACACCCGAGTTCAGAGAACGCACAGCGCTCACACTCCCGAGTTCAGAGAACGCACAGCGCTCACACTCCCGAGTTCAGAGAACGCACAGCGCTCACACTCCCGAGTTCAGATAACGCACAGCGCTCACACGCCCGAGGTCAGAGAAAGCACGGCGCTCACACTCCCGAGTTCAGAGAACGCACAGCGCTCAGACTCCCGAGTTCAGAAAACCTACAGCGCTCACACTACCGAGTTCAGTGAACGCACAGCGCTCACACTCTCGAGTTCAGAGAACACACAGCGCTCACACTCCCGAGTTCAGAGAATGCACGGCGCTCACACTCCCGAGTTCAGAGAACGCACAGCGCTCACACTCCTGAGTTCAGACAATGCACAGCGCTTACACTCCCGAGTTCAGAGAACGCACAGCGCTCACACTCCCGAGTTCAGAGAACGCACGGCGCTCACACTCCCGAGTTCAGAGAACGCACAGCACTCACACACCCGAGTTCAGAGAAATGCACAGCGCTCACACTCCCGAGTTCAGAGAACGCACAGCGCTCACACTCCCGAGTTCAGAGAACGCTCAGCGCTCACACTCCCGAGTTCAGAGAACGCACAGCGCTCACACTCCCGAGTTCAGAGAACGCACAGCGCTCACACTCCCGAGTTCAGAGAACGCACAGCGCTTACACCCCCAGTTCAGAGAATGCACAGCGCTCACACTCCCGAGTTCCGAGAACGCACATCGCTCACACTCCCGAGTTCAGGGAACTCACGGCGCTCACACTCCCGAGTTCAGAGAACGCACAGCGCTCACACTCCCGAGATCAGAGAACGCACAGCGCTCACACTCCCGAGTTCAGTGAACGCACGCCGCTCACACTCCCGAGTTCAGAGAACGCACAGCACTCACACTCCCGAGTTCAGAGAAGGCACAGCGCTCACACTCCCGAGTTCAGAGAACGCACAGCGCTCACACTCCCGAGTTCAGAGAACGCACAGCGCTCACACTCCCGAGTTCAGAGAACGCACAGCGCTCACACTCCCGAGTTCAGAGAACGCACAGCGCTCACACTCACGAGTTCAGAGAATGCACAGCGCTCACACTACCGAGTTCAGAGAACGCACAGCGCTCACACGCCTGAGTTCAGACAACGCACAGCGCTCACACTCCCGAGTTCAGAGAACGCACAGCGCTCATGCTCCCGAGTTCAGAGACCGCACGGCGCTCAGACCCCCGAGTTCAGAGAATGCACGGCGCTCACACTCCCGAGTTCAGAGAATGCACAGTGCTCACACTCCCGAGTTCAGAGAACGCACAGCGCTCACACTCCCGAGTTCAGAGAAGCACAGCGCTCACACTCCCGAGTTCAGAGAACGCACAGCACTCACACTCCCGAGTTCAGATAACGCACAGCGCTCACACTCCCGAGTTAAGAAAATGCACAGCGCTCACACCCCCGAGTTCAGAGAACGCACAGCTCTCACACCCCCGAGTTCAGAGCACGCACAGCGCTCACACTCGAGTTCAGGGAATGCCCAGCGCTCACACTCCCGTGTTCAGGGAACGCACAGCGCTCACACTCCCAAGTTCAGAGAACGCATTCGCTCACAGTCGCGAGTTAAGAAAACGCACAGCGCTCACACGCCTGAGTTCAGAGAACGCACAGCGCCCACAGTCCCGAGTTCAGAGAACGCACAGCGCTCACACTCCCGAGTTCAGAGAACGCACAGCACTCACACTCCCGAGTTCAGAGAAATGCACAGCGCTCACACTCCCGAGTTCAGAGAGTGCACAGCGCTCACACTCCCGAGTTCAGAGAACCCACAGCGCTCACACTCCCGAGTTCAGAGAATGCACAGCGCTCACACCCCCAGTTCAGAGAATGCACAGCGCTCACACTTCCGAGTTCCGAGAACGCACAGCGCTCAAACTCCCGAGTTCAGGGAACGCACAGCGCTCACACTCCCGAGTTCAGAGAACCCACAGCGCTCACACTCCCGAGTTCTGTGAATGCACAGCGCTCACACTCCCGAGTTCAGAGAACGCACAGCGCTCACTCTCCCGAGTTCAGAGAACGCACAGCGCTCACACTCCCGAGTTCAGGGAAAGCACAGCGCTCACACACCCGAGTTCGGAGAACGCACAGCGCTCACAACCCCGAATTCTGAGAACGCACAGCGCTCACACTCCCGAGTTCAGAGAACGCACAGCGCTCACACTCCCGATTCCAGAGAACGCACAGCGCTCACACTCCCTAGTTCAGAGAATACACAGCGCTCACACGCCTGAGTTCAGAGAACGCACAGCACTCACACTCCCGAGTTCAGAGAACGCACAGCGCTCACACTCCCGAGTTCAGAGAACGCACAGAGCTCTCACTCCCGAGTTCAGAGAATGCACAGTGCTCACACCCTCAAGTTCAGAGAACGCACAGCGCTCACACTCCCGAGTTCAGAGAAATGCACAGCTCTCACACCCCCGAGTTCAGAGAACACACAGCGCTCACACTCCTGAGTTCAGAGAAATCACAGTGCTCACACTCCCAAGTTCAGAGAACGCACAGCGCTCACACTCCCGAGTTCAGAGAATGCACAGCGCTCACAGTCCCGAGTTCAGAGAACCCACAACACTCACACTCCCCAGTTCAGAGCACGCACAGCGCTCACACTCCCGAGTTCAGACAACGCACGGCGCTCACACTCCCGAGTTCAGGGAACGCACAGCGCTCACACCCCCGAGTTCAGAGAAATGCACAGCCCTCACACTCCCGAGTTCAGAGAACGCACAGCGCTCACACTCCCGAGTTCAGAGAACGCACAGCGCTCACACTCCCGAGTTCAGAGAACGCACAGCGCTCACACTCCCGAGTTCAGAGAACGCACAGCGCTCACACGCCCGAGGTCAGAGAAAGCACGGCGCTCACACTCCCGAGTTCAGAGAACGCACAGCGCTCAGACTCCCGAGTTCAGAGAACCTACAGCGCTCACACTCCCGACTTCAGTGAACGCACAGCGCTCACACTCTCGAGTTCAGAGAACACACAGCGCTCACACTCCCGAGTTCAGAGAACGCACGGCGCTCACACTCCCGAGTTCAGAGAACGCACAGCGCTCGCACTCCCGAGTTCAGACAACGCACGGCGCTCACTCTCCCAAGTTCAGAGAATGCACAGCGTTCACACTCCCGAGTTCAGAGAACGCACAGCGCTCACACTCCCGAGTTCAGAGAACGCACGGCGCTCACACTCCCGAGTTCAGAGAACGCACAGCACTCACACACCCGAGTTCAGAGAAATGCACAGCGCTCACACTCCCGAGTTCAGAGAACGCACAGCGCTCACACTCCCGAGTTCAGAGAACGCACAGCGCTCACACTCCCGAGTTCAGAGAACGCACAGCGCTCACACTCCCGAGTTCAGAGAACGCACAGCGCTCACACTCCCGAGTTCAGAGAACGCACAGCGCTTACACCCCCAGTTCAGAGAATGCACAGCGCTCACACTCCCGAGTTCCGAGAACGCACAGCGCTCACACTCCCGAGCTCAGGGAACGCACGGCGCTCACACTCCCGAGTTCAGAGAACGCACAGCGCTCACACTCCCGAGTTCAGAGAACGCACAGCGCTCACACTCCCGAGTTCAGTGAACGCACGCCGCTCACACTCCCGCGTTCAGAGAACGCACAGCACTCACACCCCCGAGTTCAGAGAAATGCACAGCGCTCACACTCCCGAGTTCAGAGAACACACAGCGCTCACACTCCCGAGTTCAGAGAACGCACAGCGCTCACAATCCCGAGTTCAGAGAACGCACAGTGCTCACACTCCCGAGTTCAGAGAACGCACAGCGCTCACACTCCCGAGTTCAGAGAATGCACAGCGCTCACACTCACGAGTTCAGAGAATGCACAGCGCTCACATACCGAGTTCAGAGAACGCACAGCGCTCACACGCCTGAGTTCAGACAACGCACAGCGCTCACACTCCCGAGTTCAGAGAACGCACAGCGCTCATGCTCCCGAGTTCAGAGCCCGCACGGCGCTCAGACCCCCGAGTTCAGAGAATGCACGGCGCTCACACTCCCGAGTTCAGAGGATGCACAGCGCTCACACTCCCGAGTTCAGAGAACGCACAGCGCTCACACTCCCGAGTTCAGAGAAGCACAGCGCTCACACTCCCGAGTTCAGAGAATGCACAGCGCTCACACCCCTGAGTTCAGAGAACGCACTGCGCTCACACTCCCGAGTTCAGAGAACGCACAGCGCTCACACTCCCGAGTACAGAGTACGCACAGCGCTCACACTCCCGAGTTCGGAGAACGCACAGCGCTCACACTCCCGAGTACAGAGTACGCACAGCGCTCACACTCCCGAGTTCGGAGAACGCACAGCGCTCACACTCCCGAGTTCAGAGTACGCACAGCGCTCACACTCCCGAGTTCAGAGAATGCACAGCGCTCACACCCCCGAGTTCAGAGCACGCACAGCGCTCAGACTCGAGTTCAGGGAATGCACAGCGCTCACACTCCCGAGTTCAGAGAAGGCACAGCGCTCACACTCCCGAGTTCAGAGAACGCACAGCGCTCACACTCCTGAGTTCAGACAAAGCACAGCGCTTACACTCCCGAGTTCAGAGAACGCACAGCGCTCACACTCCCGAGTTCAGATAACGCACAGCGCTCACACGCCCGAGGTCAGAGAAAGCACGGCGCTCACACTCCCGAGTTCAGAGAACGCACAGCGCTCAGACTCCCGAGTTCAGAAAACCTACAGCGCTCACACTACCGAGTTCAGTGAACGCACAGCGCTCACACTCTCGAGTTCAGAGAACACACAGCGCTCACACTCCCGAGTTCAGAGAATGCACGGCACTCACACTCCCGAGTTCAGAGAACGCACAGCGCTCACACTCCTGAGTTCAGACAATGCACAGCGCTTACACTCCCGAGTTCAGAGAACGCACAGCGCTCACACTCCCGAGTTCAGAGAACGCACGGCGCTCACACTCCCGAGTTCAGAGAACGCACAGCACTCACACACCCGAGTTCAGAGAAATGCACAGCGCTCACACTCCCGAGTTCAGAGAACGCACAGCGCTCACACTCCCGAGTTCAGAGAACGCTCAGCGCTCACACTCCCGAGTTCAGAGAACGCACAGCGCTCACACTCCCGAGTTCAGAGAACGCACAGCGCTCACACTCCCGAGTTCAGAGAACGCACAGCGCTTACACCCCCAGTTCAGAGAATGCACAGCGCTCACACTCCCGAGTTCCGAGAACGCACATCGCTCACACTCCCGAGTTCAGGGAACTCACGGCGCTCACACTCCCGAGTTCAGAGAACGCACAGCGCTCACACTCCCGAGATCAGAGAACGCACAGCGCTCACACTCCCGAGTTCAGTGAACGCACGCCGCTCACACTCCCGAGTTCAGAGAACGCACAGCACTCACACTCCCGAGTTCAGAGAAGGCACAGCGCTCACACTCCCGAGTTCAGAGAACGCACAGCGCTCACACTCCCGAGTTCAGAGAACGCACAGCGCTCACACTCCCGAGTTCAGAGAACGCACAGCGCTCACACTCCCGAGTTCAGAGAACGCACAGCGCTCACACTCACGAGTTCAGAGAATGCACAGCGCTCACACTACCGAGTTCAGAGAACGCACAGCGCTCACACGCCTGAGTTCAGACAACGCACAGCGCTCACACTCCCGAGTTCAGAGAACGCACAGCGCTCATGCTCCCGAGTTCAGAGACCGCACGGCGCTCAGACCCCCGAGTTCAGAGAATGCACGGCGCTCACACTCCCGAGTTCAGAGAATGCACAGTGCTCACACTCCCGAGTTCAGAGAACGCACAGCGCTCACACTCCCGAGTTCAGAGAAGCACAGCGCTCACACTCCCGAGTTCAGAGAACGCACAGCACTCACACTCCCGAGTTCAGATAACGCACAGCGCTCACACTCCCGAGTTAAGAAAATGCACAGCGCTCACACCCCCGAGTTCAGAGAACGCACAGCTCTCACACCCCCGAGTTCAGAGCACGCACAGCGCTCACACTCGAGTTCAGGGAATGCCCAGCGCTCACACTCCCGTGTTCAGGGAACGCACAGCGCTCACACTCCCAAGTTCAGAGAACGCATTCGCTCACAGTCGCGAGTTAAGAAAACGCACAGCGCTCACACGCCTGAGTTCAGAGAACGCACAGCGCCCACAGTCCCGAGTTCAGAGAACGCACAGCGCTCACACTCCCGAGTTCAGAGAACGCACAGCACTCACACTCCCGAGTTCAGAGAAATGCACAGCGCTCACACTCCCGAGTTCAGAGAGTGCACAGCGCTCACACTCCCGAGTTCAGAGAACCCACAGCGCTCACACTCCCGAGTTCAGAGAATGCACAGCACTCACACCCCCAGTTCAGAGAATGCACAGCGCTCACACTTCCGAGTTCCGAGAACGCACAGCGCTCAAACTCCCGAGTTCAGGGAACGCACAGCGCTCACACTCCCGAGTTCAGAGAACCCACAGCGCTCACACTCCCGAGTTCTGTGAATGCACAGCGCTCACACTCCCGAGTTCAGAGAACGCACAGCGCTCACTCTCCCGAGTTCAGAGAACGCACAGCGCTCACACTCCCGAGTTCAGGGAAAGCACAGCGCTCACACACCCGAGTTCGGAGAACGCACAGCGCTCACAACCCCGAATTCTGAGAACGCACAGCGCTCACACTCCCGAGTTCAGAGAACGCACAGCGCTCACACTCCCGATTCCAGAGAACGCACAGCGCTCACACTCCCTAGTTCAGAGAATACACAGCGCTCACACGCCTGAGTTCAGAGAACGCACAGCACTCACACTCCCGAGTTCAGAGAACGCACAGCGCTCACACTCCCGAGTTCAGAGAACGCACAGAGCTCTCACTCCCGAGTTCAGAGAATGCACAGTGCTCACACCCTCAAGTTCAGAGAACGCACAGCGCTCACACTCCCGAGTTCAGAGAAATGCACAGCTCTCACACCCCCGAGTTCAGAGAACACACAGCGCTCACACTCCTGAGTTCAGAGAAATCACAGTGCTCACACTCCCAAGTTCAGAGAACGCACAGCGCTCACACTCCCGAGTTCAGAGAATGCACAGCGCTCACAGTCCCGAGTTCAGAGAACCCACAACACTCACACTCCCCAGTTCAGAGCACGCACAGCGCTCACACTCCCGAGTTCAGACAACGCACGGCGCTCACACTCCCGAGTTCAGGGAACGCACAGCGCTCACACCCCCGAGTTCAGGGAAAGCACAGCGCTCACACACCCGAGTTCGGAGAACGCACAGCGCTCACAACCCCGAATTCTGAGAACGCACAGCGCTCACACTCCCGAGTTCAGAGAACGCACAGCGCTCACACTCCCGATTCCAGAGAACGCACAGCGCTCACACTCCCTAGTTCAGAGAATACACAGCGCTCACACGCCTGAGTTCAGAGAACGCACAGCACTCACACTCCCGAGTTCAGAGAACGCACAGCGCTCACACTCCCGAGTTCAGAGAACGCACAGAGCTCTCACTCCCGAGTTCAGAGAATGCACAGTGCTCACACCCTCAAGTTCAGAGAACGCACAGCGCTCACACTCCCGAGTTCAGAGAAATGCACAGCTCTCACACCCCCGAGTTCAGAGAACACACAGCGCTCACACTCCTGAGTTCAGAGAAATCACAGTGCTCACACTCCCAAGTTCAGAGAACGCACAGCGCTCACACTCCCGAGTTCAGAGAATGCACAGCGCTCACAGTCCCGAGTTCAGAGAACCCACAACACTCACACTCCCCAGTTCAGAGCACGCACAGCGCTCACACTCCCGAGTTCAGACAACGCACGGCGCTCACACTCCCGAGTTCAGGGAACGCACAGCGCTCACACCCCCGAGTTCAGAGAAATGCACAGCCCTCACACTCCCGAGTTCAGAGAACGCACAGCGCTCACACTCCCGAGTTCAGAGAACGCACAGCGCTCACACTCCCGAGTTCAGAGAACGCACAGCGCTCACACTCCCGAGTTCAGAGAACGCACAGCGCTCACACGCCCGAGGTAAGAGAAAGCACGGCGCTCACACTCCCGAGTTCAGAGAACGCACAGCGCTCAGACTCCCGAGTTCAGAGAACCTACAGCGCTCACACTCCCGACTTCAGTGAACGCACAGCGCTCACACTCTCGAGTTCAGAGAACACACAGCGCTCACACTCCCGAGTTCAGAGAACGCACGGCGCTCACACTCCCGAGTTCAGAGAACGCACAGCGCTCGCACTCCCGAGTTCAGACAACGCACGGCGCTCACTCTCCCAAGTTCAGAGAATGCACAGCGTTCACACTCCCGAGTTCAGAGAACGCACAGCGCTCACACTCCCGAGTTCAGAGAACGCACGGCGCTCACACTCCCGAGTTCAGAGAACGCACAGCACTCACACACCCGAGTTCAGAGAAATGCACAGCGCTCACACTCCCGAGTTCAGAGAACGCACAGCGCTCACACTCCCGAGTTCAGAGAACGCACAGCGCTCACACTCCCGAGTTCAGAGAACGCACAGCGCTCACACTCCCGAGTTCAGAGAACGCACAGCGCTCACACTCCCGAGTTCAGAGAACGCACAGCGCTTACACCCCCAGTTCAGAGAATGCACAGCGCTCACACTCCCGAGTTCCGAGAACGCACAGCGCTCACACTCCCGAGCTCAGGGAACGCACGGCGCTCACACTCCCGAGTTCAGAGAACGCACAGCGCTCACACTCCCGAGTTCAGAGAACGCACAGCGCTCACACTCCCGAGTTCAGTGAACGCACGCCGCTCACACTCCCGCGTTCAGAGAACGCACAGCACTCACACCCCCGAGTTCAGAGAAATGCACAGCGCTCACACTCCCGAGTTCAGAGAACACACAGCGCTCACACTCCCGAGTTCAGAGAACGCACAGCGCTCACAATCCCGAGTTCAGAGAACGCACAGTGCTCACACTCCCGAGTTCAGAGAACGCACAGCGCTCACACTCCCGAGTTCAGAGAATGCACAGCGCTCACACTCACGAGTTCAGAGAATGCACAGCGCTCACATACCGAGTTCAGAGAACGCACAGCGCTCACACGCCTGAGTTCAGACAACGCACAGCGCTCACACTCCCGAGTTCAGAGAACGCACAGCGCTCATGCTCCCGAGTTCAGAGCCCGCACGGCGCTCAGACCCCCGAGTTCAGAGAATGCACGGCGCTCACACTCCCGAGTTCAGAGGATGCACAGCGCTCACACTCCCGAGTTCAGAGAACGCACAGCGCTCACACTCCCGAGTTCAGAGAAGCACAGCGCTCACACTCCCGAGTTCAGAGAATGCACAGCGCTCACACCCCTGAGTTCAGAGAACGCACTGCGCTCACACTCCCGAGTTCAGAGAACGCACAGCGCTCACACTCCCGAGTACAGAGTACGCACAGCGCTCACACTCCCGAGTTCGGAGAACGCACAGCGCTCACACTCCCGAGTTCAGAGAACGCACAGCGCTCACACTCCCGAGTTCAGAGAACGCACGGCGCTCACACTCCCGAGTTCAGAGAACGCACAGCACTCACACACCCGAGTTCAGAGAAATGCACAGCGCTCACACTCCCGAGTTCAGAGAACGCACAGCGCTCACACTCCCGAGTTCAGAGAACGCACAGCGCTCACACTCCCGAGTTCAGAGAACGCACGGCGCTCACACTCCCGAGTTCAGAGAACGCACAGCACTCACACACCCGAGTTCAGAGAAATGCACAGCGCTCACACTCCCGAGTTCAGAGAACGCACAGCGCTCACACTCCCGAGTTCAGAGAACGCACAGCGCTCACACTCCCGAGTTCAGAGAACGCACAGCGCTCACACTCCCGAGTTCAGAGAACGCACAGCGCTCACACTCCCGAGTTCAGAGAACGCACAGCGCTTACACCCCCAGTTCAGAGAATGCACAGCGCTCAAACTCCCGAGTTCCGAGAACGCACAGCGCTCACACTCCCGAGCTCAGGGAACGCACGGCGCTCACACTCCCGAGTTCAGAGAACGCACAGCGCTCACACTCCCGAGTTCAGAGAACGCACAGCGCTCACACTCCCGAGTTCAGTGAACGCACGCCGCTCACACTCCCGCGTTCAGAGAACGCACAGCACTCACACCCCCGAGTTCAGAGAAATGCACAGCGCTCACACTCCCGAGTTCAGAGAACACACAGCGCTCACACTCCCGAGTTCAGAGAACGCACAGCGCTCACAATCCCGAGTTCAGAGAACGCACAGTGCTCACACTCCCGAGTTCAGAGAACGCACAGCGCTCACACTCCCGAGTTCAGAGAATGCACAGCGCTCACACTCACGAGTTCAGAGAATGCACAGCGCTCACATACCGAGTTCAGAGAACGCACAGCGCTCACACGCCTGAGTTCAGACAACGCACAGCGCTCACACTCCCGAGTTCAGAGAACGCACAGCGCTCATGCTCCCGAGTTCAGAGCCCGCACGGCGCTCAGACCCCCGAGTTCAGAGAATGCACGGCGCTCACACTCCCGAGTTCAGAGGATGCACAGCGCTCACACTCCCGAGTTCAGAGAACGCACAGCGCTCACACTCCCGAGTTCAGAGAAGCACAGCGCTCACACTCCCGAGTTCAGAGAATGCACAGCGCTCACACCCCTGAGTTCAGAGAACGCACTGCGCTCACACTCCCGAGTTCAGAGAACGCACAGCGCTCACACTCCCGAGTACAGAGTACGCACAGCGCTCACACTCCCGAGTTCGGAGAACGCACAGCGCTCACACTCCCGAGTACAGAGTACGCACAGCGCTCACACTCCCGAGTTCGGAGAACGCACAGCGCTCACACTCCCGAGTTCAGAGTACGCACAGCGCTCACACTCCCGAGTTCAGAGAATGCACAGCGCTCACACCCCCGAGTTCAGAGCACGCACAGCGCTCAGACTCGAGTTCAGGGAATGCACAGCGCTCACACTCCCGAGTTCAGAGAAGGCACAGCGCTCACACTCCCGAGTTCAGAGAACGCACAGCGCTCACACTCCTGAGTTCGGACAAAGCACAGCGCTTACACTCCCGAGTTCAGAGAACGCACAGCGCTCACACTCCCGAGTTCAGATAACGCACAGCGCTCACACGCCCGAGGTCAGAGAAAGCACGGCGCTCACACTCCCGAGTTCAGAGAACGCACAGCGCTCAGACTCCCGAGTTCAGAAAACCTACAGCGCTCACACTACCGAGTTCAGTGAACGCACAGCGCTCACACTCTCGAGTTCAGAGAACACACAGCGCTCACACTCCCGAGTTCAGAGAATGCACGGCACTCACACTCCCGAGTTCAGAGAACGCACAGCGCTCACACTCCTGAGTTCAGACAATGCACAGCGCTTACACTCCCGAGTTCAGAGAACGCACAGCGCTCACACTCCCGAGTTCAGAGAACGCACGGCGCTCACACTCCCGAGTTCAGAGAACGCACAGCACTCACACACCCGAGTTCAGAGAAATGCACCGCGCTCACACTCCCGAGTTCAGAGAACGCACAGCGCTCACACTCCCGAGTTCAGAGAACGCTCAGCGCTCACACTCCCGAGTTCAGAGAACGCACAGCGCTCACACTCCCGAGTTCAGAGAACGCACAGCGCTCACACTCCCGAGTTCAGAGAACGCACAGCGCTTACACCCCCAGTTCAGAGAATGCACAGCGCTCACACTCCCGAGTTCCGAGAACGCACATCGCTCACACTCCCGAGTTCAGGGAACTCACGGCGCTCACACTCCCGAGTTCAGAGAACGCACAGCGCTCACACTCCCGAGATCAGAGAACGCACAGCGCTCACACTCCCGAGTTCAGTGAACGCACGCCGCTCACACTCCCGAGTTCAGAGAACGCACAGCACTCACACTCCCGAGTTCAGAGAAGGCACAGCGCTCACACTCCTGAGTTCAGAGAACGCACAGCGCTCACACTCCCGAGTTCAGAGAACGCACAGCGCTCACACTCCCGAGTTCAGAGAACGCACAGCGCTCACACTCCCGAGTTCAGAGAACGCACAGCGCTCACACTCACGAGTTCAGAGAATGCACAGCGCTCACACTACCGAGTTCAGAGAACGCACAGCGCTCACACGCCTGAGTTCAGACAACGCACAGCGCTCACACTCCCGAGTTCAGAGAACGCACAGCGCTCATGCTCCCGAGTTCAGAGACCGCACGGCGCTCAGACCCCCGAGTTCAGAGAATGCACGGCGCTCACACTCCCGAGTTCAGAGAATGCACAGT
Source organism: Somniosus microcephalus (assembly GCF_052327205.1). Taxonomy (NCBI): domain Eukaryota; kingdom Metazoa; phylum Chordata; class Chondrichthyes; order Squaliformes; family Somniosidae; genus Somniosus; species Somniosus microcephalus. The sequence continues at coordinate 11,642,930 of NC_141019.1, forward strand.
GCTCACACTCCCGAGTTCAGAGAACGCACAGCGCTCACACTCCCGAGTTCAGAGAAGCACAGCGCTCACACTCCCGAGTTCAGAGAACGCACAGCACTCACACTCCCGAGTTCAGATAACGCACAGCGCTCACACTCCCGAGTTAAGAAAATGCACAGCGCTCACACCCCCGAGTTCAGAGAACGCACAGCTCTCACACCCCCGAGTTCAGAGCACGCACAGCGCTCACACTCGAGTTCAGGGAATGCCCAGCGCTCACACTCCCGTGTTCAGGGAACGCACAGCGCTCACACTCCCAAGTTCAGAGAACGCATTCGCTCACAGTCGCGAGTTAAGAAAACGCACAGCGCTCACACGCCTGAGTTCAGAGAACGCACAGCGCCCACAGTCCCGAGTTCAGAGAACGCACAGCGCTCACACTCCCGAGTTCAGAGAACGCACAGCACTCACACTCCCGAGTTCAGAGAAATGCACAGCGCTCACACTCCCGAGTTCAGAGAGTGCACAGCGCTCACACTCCCGAGTTCAGAGAACCCACAGCGCTCACACTCCCGAGTTCAGAGAATGCACAGCGCTCACACCCCCAGTTCAGAGAATGCACAGCGCTCACACTTCCGAGTTCCGAGAACGCACAGCGCTCAAACTCCCGAGTTCAGGGAACGCACAGCGCTCACACTCCCGAGTTCAGAGAACCCACAGCGCTCACACTCCCGAGTTCTGTGAATGCACAGCGCTCACACTCCCGAGTTCAGAGAACGCACAGCGCTCACTCTCCCGAGTTCAGAGAACGCACAGCGCTCACACTCCCGAGTTCAGGGAAAGCACAGCGCTCACACACCCGAGTTCGGAGAACGCACAGCGCTCACAACCCCGAATTCTGAGAACGCACAGCGCTCACACTCCCGAGTTCAGAGAACGCACAGCGCTCACACTCCCGATTCCAGAGAACGCACAGCGCTCACACTCCCTAGTTCAGAGAATACACAGCGCTCACACGCCTGAGTTCAGAGAACGCACAGCACTCACACTCCCGAGTTCAGAGAACGCACAGCGCTCACACTCCCGAGTTCAGAGAACGCACAGAGCTCTCACTCCCGAGTTCAGAGAATGCACAGTGCTCACACCCTCAAGTTCAGAGAACGCACAGCGCTCACACTCCCGAGTTCAGAGAAATGCACAGCTCTCACACCCCCGAGTTCAGAGAACACACAGCGCTCACACTCCTGAGTTCAGAGAAATCACAGTGCTCACACTCCCAAGTTCAGAGAACGCACAGCGCTCACACTCCCGAGTTCAGAGAATGCACAGCGCTCACAGTCCCGAGTTCAGAGAACCCACAACACTCACACTCCCCAGTTCAGAGCACGCACAGCGCTCACACTCCCGAGTTCAGACAACGCACGGCGCTCACACTCCCGAGTTCAGGGAACGCACAGCGCTCACACCCCCGAGTTCAGGGAAAGCACAGCGCTCACACACCCGAGTTCGGAGAACGCACAGCGCTCACAACCCCGAATTCTGAGAACGCACAGCGCTCACACTCCCGAGTTCAGAGAACGCACAGCGCTCACACTCCCGATTCCAGAGAACGCACAGCGCTCACACTCCCTAGTTCAGAGAATACACAGCGCTCACACGCCTGAGTTCAGAGAACGCACAGCACTCACACTCCCGAGTTCAGAGAACGCACAGCGCTCACACTCCCGAGTTCAGAGAACGCACAGAGCTCTCACTCCCGAGTTCAGAGAATGCACAGTGCTCACACCCTCAAGTTCAGAGAACGCACAGCGCTCACACTCCCGAGTTCAGAGAAATGCACAGCTCTCACACCCCCGAGTTCAGAGAACACACAGCGCTCACACTCCTGAGTTCAGAGAAATCACAGTGCTCACACTCCCAAGTTCAGAGAACGCACAGCGCTCACACTCCCGAGTTCAGAGAATGCACAGCGCTCACAGTCCCGAGTTCAGAGAACCCACAACACTCACACTCCCCAGTTCAGAGCACGCACAGCGCTCACACTCCCGAGTTCAGACAACGCACGGCGCTCACACTCCCGAGTTCAGGGAACGCACAGCGCTCACACCCCCGAGTTCAGAGAAATGCACAGCCCTCACACTCCCGAGTTCAGAGAACGCACAGCGCTCACACTCCCGAGTTCAGAGAACGCACAGCGCTCACACTCCCGAGTTCAGAGAACGCACAGCGCTCACACTCCCGAGTTCAGAGAACGCACAGCGCTCACACGCCCGAGGTAAGAGAAAGCACGGCGCTCACACTCCCGAGTTCAGAGAACGCACAGCGCTCAGACTCCCGAGTTCAGAGAACCTACAGCGCTCACACTCCCGACTTCAGTGAACGCACAGCGCTCACACTCTCGAGTTCAGAGAACACACAGCGCTCACACTCCCGAGTTCAGAGAACGCACGGCGCTCACACTCCCGAGTTCAGAGAACGCACAGCGCTCGCACTCCCGAGTTCAGACAACGCACGGCGCTCACTCTCCCAAGTTCAGAGAATGCACAGCGTTCACACTCCCGAGTTCAGAGAACGCACAGCGCTCACACTCCCGAGTTCAGAGAACGCACGGCGCTCACACTCCCGAGTTCAGAGAACGCACAGCACTCACACACCCGAGTTCAGAGAAATGCACAGCGCTCACACTCCCGAGTTCAGAGAACGCACAGCGCTCACACTCCCGAGTTCAGAGAACGCACAGCGCTCACACTCCCGAGTTCAGAGAACGCACAGCGCTCACACTCCCGAGTTCAGAGAACGCACAGCGCTCACACTCCCGAGTTCAGAGAACGCACAGCGCTTACACCCCCAGTTCAGAGAATGCACAGCGCTCACACTCCCGAGTTCCGAGAACGCACAGCGCTCACACTCCCGAGCTCAGGGAACGCACGGCGCTCACACTCCCGAGTTCAGAGAACGCACAGCGCTCACACTCCCGAGTTCAGAGAACGCACAGCGCTCACACTCCCGAGTTCAGTGAACGCACGCCGCTCACACTCCCGCGTTCAGAGAACGCACAGCACTCACACCCCCGAGTTCAGAGAAATGCACAGCGCTCACACTCCCGAGTTCAGAGAACACACAGCGCTCACACTCCCGAGTTCAGAGAACGCACAGCGCTCACAATCCCGAGTTCAGAGAACGCACAGTGCTCACACTCCCGAGTTCAGAGAACGCACAGCGCTCACACTCCCGAGTTCAGAGAATGCACAGCGCTCACACTCACGAGTTCAGAGAATGCACAGCGCTCACATACCGAGTTCAGAGAACGCACAGCGCTCACACGCCTGAGTTCAGACAACGCACAGCGCTCACACTCCCGAGTTCAGAGAACGCACAGCGCTCATGCTCCCGAGTTCAGAGCCCGCACGGCGCTCAGACCCCCGAGTTCAGAGAATGCACGGCGCTCACACTCCCGAGTTCAGAGGATGCACAGCGCTCACACTCCCGAGTTCAGAGAACGCACAGCGCTCACACTCCCGAGTTCAGAGAAGCACAGCGCTCACACTCCCGAGTTCAGAGAATGCACAGCGCTCACACCCCTGAGTTCAGAGAACGCACTGCGCTCACACTCCCGAGTTCAGAGAACGCACAGCGCTCACACTCCCGAGTACAGAGTACGCACAGCGCTCACACTCCCGAGTTCGGAGAACGCACAGCGCTCACACTCCCGAGTTCAGAGTACGCACAGCGCTCACACTCCCGAGTTCAGAGAATGCACAGCGCTCACACCCCCGAGTTCAGAGCACGCACAGCGCTCAGACTCGAGTTCAGGGAATGCACAGCGCTCACACTCCCGAGTTCAGAGAAGGCACAGCGCTCACACTCCCGAGTTCAGAGAACGCACAGCGCTCACACTCCTGAGTTCAGACAATGCACAGCGCTTACACTCCCGAGTTCAGAGAACGCACAGCGCTCACACTCCCGAGTTCAGAGAACGCACGGCGCTCACACTCCCGAGTTCAGAGAACGCACAGCACTCACACACCCGAGTTCAGAGAAATGCACAGCGCTCACACTCCCGAGTTCAGAGAACGCACAGCGCTCACACTCCCGAGTTCAGAGAACGCTCAGCGCTCACACTCCCGAGTTCAGAGAACGCACAGCGCTCACACTCCCGAGTTCAGAGAACGCACAGCGCTCACACTCCCGAGTTCAGAGAACGCACAGCGCTTACACCCCCAGTTCAGAGAATGCACAGCGCTCACACTCCCGAGTTCCGAGAACGCACATCGCTCACACTCCCGAGTTCAGGGAACGCACGGCGCTCACACTCCCGAGTTCAGAGAACGCACAGCGCTCACACTCCCGAGATCAGAGAACGCACAGCGCTCACACTCCCGAGTTCAGTGAACGCACGCCGCTCACACTCCCGAGTTCAGAGAACGCACAGCACTCACACTCCCGAGTTCAGAGAAGGCACAGCGCTCACACTCCCGAGTTCAGAGAACGCACAGCGCTCACACTCCCGAGTTCAGAGAACGCACAGCGCTCACACTCCCGAGTTCAGAGAACGCACAGCGCTCACACTCCCGAGTTCAGAGAACGCACAGCGCTCACACTCACGAGTTCAGAGAATGCACAGCGCTCACACTACCGAGTTCAGAGAACGCACAGCGCTCACACGCCTGAGTTCAGACAACGCACAGCGCTCACACTCCCGAGTTCAGAGAACGCACAGCGCTCATGCTCCCGAGTTCAGAGACCGCACGGCGCTCAGACCCCCGAGTTCAGAGAATGCACGGCGCTCACACTCCCGAGTTCAGAGAATGCACAGTGCTCACACTCCCGAGTTCAGAGAACGCACAGCGCTCACACTCCCGAGTTCAGAGAAGCACAGCGCTCACACTCCCGAGTTCAGAGAACGCACAGCACTCACACTCCCGAGTTCAGATAACGCACAGCGCTCACACTCCCGAGTTAAGAAAATGCACAGCGCTCACACCCCCGAGTTCAGAGAACGCGCAGCTCTCACACCCCCGAGTTCAGAGCACGCACAGCGCTCACACTCGAGTTCAGGGAATGCCCAGCGCTCACACTCCCGTGTTCAGGGAACGCACAGCGCTCACACTCCCAAGTTCAGAGAACGCATTCGCTCACAGTCGCGAGTTAAGAAAACGCACAGCGCTCACACGCCTGAGTTCAGAGAACGCACAGCGCCCACAGTCCCGAGTTCAGAGAACGCACAGCGCTCACACTCCCGAGTTCAGAGAACGCACAGCACTCACACTCCCGAGTTCAGAGAAATGCACAGCGCTCACACTCCCGAGTTCAGAGAGTGCACAGCGCTCACACTCCCGAGTTCAGAGAACCCACAGCGCTCACACTCCCGAGTTCAGAGAATGCACAGCGCTCACACCCCCAGTTCAGAGAATGCACAGCGCTCACACTTCCGAGTTCCGAGAACGCACAGCGCTCAAACTCCCGAGTTCAGGGAACGCACAGCGCTCACACTCCCGAGTTCAGAGAACCCACAGCGCTCACACTCCCGAGTTCTGTGAATTCACAGCGCTCACACTCCCGAGTTCAGAGAACGCACAGCGCTCACTCTCCCGAGTTCAGAGAACGCACAGCGCTCACACTCCCGAGTTCAGGGAAAGCACAGCGCTCACACTCCCGATTCCAGAGAACGCACAGCGCTCACACTCCCTAGTTCAGAGAATACACAGCGCTCACACGCCTGAGTTCAGAGAACGCACAGCACTCACACTCCCGAGTTCAGAGAACGCACAGCGCTCACACTCCCGAGTTCAGAGAACGCACAGAGCTCTCACTCCCGAGTTCAGAGAATGCACAGTGCTCACACCCTCAAGTTCAGAGAACGCACAGCGCTCACACTCCCGAGTTCAGAGAAATGCACAGCTCTCACACCCCCGAGTTCAGAGAACACACAGCGCTCACACTCCTGAGTTCAGAGAAATCACAGTGCTCACACTCCCAAGTTCAGAGAACGCACAGCGCTCACACTCCCGAGTTCAGAGAATGCACAGCGCTCACAGTCCCGAGTTCAGAGAACCCACAACACTCACACTCCCCAGTTCAGAGCACGCACAGCGCTCACACTCCCGAGTTCAGACAACGCACGGCGCTCACACTCCCGAGATCAGGGAACGCACAGCGCTCACACACCCGAGTTCAGAGAAATGCACAGCCCTCACACTCCCGAGTTCAGAGAACGCACAGCGCTCACACTCCCGAGTTCAGAGAACGCACAGCGCTCACACTCCCGAGTTCAGAGAACGCACAGCGCTCACACTCCCGAGTTCAGAGAACGCACAGCGCTCACACGCCCGAGGTCAGAGAAAGCACGGCGCTCACACTCCCGAGTTCAGAGAACGCACAGCGCTCAGACTCCCGAGTTCAGAGAACCTACAGCGCTCACACTCCCGACTTCAGTGAACGCACAGCGCTCACACTCTCGAGTTCAGAGAACACACAGCGCTCACACTCCCGAGTTCAGAGAACGCACGGCGCTCACACTCCCGAGTTCAGAGAACGCACAGCGCTCGCACTCCCGAGTTCAGACAACGCACGGCGCTCACTCTCCCAAGTTCAGAGAATGCACAGCGTTCACACTCCCGAGTTCAGAGAACGCACAGCGCTCACACTCCCGAGTTCAGAGAACGCACGGCGCTCACACTCCCGAGTTCAGAGAACGCACAGCACTCACACACCCGAGTTCAGAGAAATGCACAGCGCTCACACTCCCGAGTTCAGAGAACGCACAGCGCTCACACTCCCGAGTTCAGAGAACGCACAGCGCTCACACACCCGAGTTCAGAGAACGCACAGCGCTCACACTCCCGAGTTCAGAGAACGCACAGCGCTTACACCCCCAGTTCAGAGAATGCACAGCGCTCACACTCCCGAGTTCCGAGAATGCACAGCGCTCACACTCCCGAGCTCAGGGAACGCACGGCGCTCACACTCCCGAGTTCAGAGAACGCACAGCGCTCACACTCCCGAGTTCAGAGAACGCACAGCGCTCACACTCCCGAGTTCAGTGAACGCACGCCGCTCACACTCCCGCGTTCAGAGAACGCACAGCACTCACACCCCCGAGTTCAGAGAAATGCACAGCGCTCACACTCCCGAGTTCAGAGAACACACAGCGCTCACACTCCCGAGTTCAGAGAACGCACAGCGCTCACAATCCCGAGTTCAGAGAACGCACAGTGCTCACACTCCCGAGTTCAGAGAACGCACAGCGCTCACACTCCCGAGTTCAGAGAATGCACAGCGCTCACACTCACGAGTTCAGAGAATGCACAGCGCTCACATACCGAGTTCAGAGAACGCACAGCGCTCACACGCCTGAGTTCAGACAACGCACAGCGCTCACACTCCCGAGTTCAGAGAACGCACAGCGCTCATGCTCCCGAGTTCAGAGCCCGCACGGCGCTCAGACCCCCGAGTTCAGAGAATGCACGGCGCTCACACTCCCGAGTTCAGAGGATGCACAGCGCTCACACTCCCGAGTTCAGAGAACGCACAGTGCTCACACTCCCGAGTTCAGAGAAGCACAGCGCTCACACTCCCGAGTTCAGAGAATGCACAGCGCTCACACCCCTGAGTTCAGAGAACGCACTGCGCTCACACTCCCGAGTTCAGAGAACGCACAGCGCTCACACTCCCGAGTACAGAGTACGCACAGCGCTCACACTCCCGAGTTCGGAGAACGCACAGCGCTCACACTCCCGAGTTCAGAGTACGCACAGCGCTCACACTCCCGAGTTCAGAGAATGCACAGCGCTCACACCCCCGAGTTCAGAGCACGCACAGCGCTCAGACTCGAGTTCAGGGAATGCACAGCGCTCACACTCCCGAGTTCAGAGAAGGCACAGCGCTCACACTCCCGAGTTCTGAGCACGCACAGCGCTCACACTCCCAAGTTCAGAGAACGCACAGCGCTCACACCCCCGAGTTCAGAGAATGCACAGCGCTCACTCTCCCGAGTTCAGAGAACCCACAGCGCTCACACTCCCGAGTTCTGTGAATGCACAGCGCTCACACTCCCGAGTTCAGAGAACACACAGCGCTCACTCTCCCGAGTTCAGAGAACGCAAAGCGCTCACACTCCCGAGATCAGGGAACGCACAGCGCTCCCACTCCCGAGTTCAGAGAACGTACAGCGCTCACACTCCCGAATTCTGAGAACGCACAGTGCTCACACTCCCGAGTTCAGAGAACGCACAGTGCTCACACTCCCGATTCCAGAGAACGCACAGCGCTCACACTCCCGAGTTCAGAGAACGCACAGCGCTCACACTCACGAGTTCAGAAAACGCACAGCGCTCACACGCCTGAGTTCAGAGAACGCACAGCGCTCACACTCCCGTGTTCAGAGAACGCACAGCGCTCACACTCCCGAGTTCAGGGAACGCACAGCACTCACACTCCCGAGTTCAGAGAAATGCACAGCGCTCACACTCCCGAGTTCAGAGAACGCACAGCGCTCACACTCCCGTTTTCAGAGAACGCACAGCGCTCACATTCCCGAGTTCAGAGCACGCACAGCGCTCACACTCCCGAGTTCAGAGAACGCACAGCGCTCACACTCCCGAGTTCAGAGAACGCACAGCGCTCACACCCCCAGTTCAGAGAATGCACAGCGCTCACACTCCCGAGTTCCAAGAACGCACAGCGCTCACACTCCAGAGTTCAGAGAACCCACAGCGCTCACACTCCCGAGTTCTGTGAATGCACAGCGCTCACACTCCCGAGTTCAGAGAACGCACAGCGCTCACTCTCCCGAGTTCAGAGAACGCACAGCGCTCACACTCCCGAGTTCAGGGAAACCACAGCGCTCACACTCCCGAGTTCAGAGAACGCACAGCGCTCACAGTCCCGAGTTCAGAGAACGCACAGCGCTCACACTCCCGAGTTCAGAGAACGCACAGCACTCACACTCCTGAGTTCAGAGAAATGCACAGCGCTCACACTCCCGAGTTCAGAGAGCGCACAGCGCTCACAGTCCCGAGTTCAGAGAACCCACAGCGCTCACACTCCCGAGTTCAGAGAACGCACAGCGCTCACACTTCCGAGTTCCGAGAACGCACAGCGCTCACACTCCCGAGTTCAGGGAACGCACAGCGCTCACACTCCCGAGTTCAGAGAACCCACAGCACTCACACTCCCGAGTTCTGTGAATGCACAGCGCTCACACTCCCGAGTTCAGAGAACGCACAGCGCTCACTCTCCCGAGTTCAGAGAACGCACAGCACTCACACTCCCGAGTTCAGGGAAAGCACAGCGCTCACACACCCGAGCTCAGAGAACGCACAGCGCTCACACTCCCGAATTCTAAGAACGCACAGCGCTCACACTCCCGAGTTCAGAGAATGCACAGCGCTCACACTCCCGATTCCAGAGAACGCACAGCGCTCACACTCCCTAGTTCAGAGAATACACAGCGCTCACACGCCTGAGTTCAGAGAACGCACAGCACTCACACTCCCGAGTTCAAAGAACGCACAGCGCTCACACTCCCGAGTTCAGAGAACGCACGGCACTCACACTCCCGAGTTCAGAGAACGCACAGCACTCACTCTCCCGAGTTCAGAGAACGCATGGCGCTCACACTCCCGAGTTCAGAGAACGCACGGCGCTCACACCCCCGAGTTCAGAGAACGCACAGCGCTCACACTCCTGAGTTCAGAGAACGCACAGCGCTCACACTCCCGAGTTCAGAGAATGCACAGCGCTCACACTCCCGAGTTCACAGAATGCACAGCGCTCACACTCCCGAGTTCTGAGAACGCACAGCGCTCACACTCCCGAGTTCAGAGTACGCACAGCGCTCACACTCCCGAGTTCAGAGAACGCACAGCGCTCACACTCCCGAGTTCAGAGAACGCACAGCGCTCACACCCCCGAGTTCAGAGAACGCACAGCGCTCACACCCCCGACTTCAGAGAACGCACAGCACTCACACTCCCGAGTTCAGAGAACGCACAGCGCTCACACTCCCGAGTTCTGAGAACGCACAGCGCTCACACTCCCGAGTTCAGAAAAGCACAGCGCTCACACTCCGGAGTTCAGAGAAAGCACAGCGCTCACACTCCCGAGTTCAGAGAACGCACAGCGCTTACACCCCCGAGTTCAGAGAATGCACAGCGCTCACACCCCTGAGTTCAGAGAACGCACAGCGCTCACACTCCCGAGCTCAGAGAACGCACAGCGCTCACACTCCCGAGTTCAGAGTACGCACAGCGCTCACACTCCCGAGTTCGGAGAACGCACAGCACTCACACTCCCGAGTTCAGAGTACGCACAGCGCTCACACTCCCGAGTTCAGAGAATGCACAGCGCTCACACCCCCGAGTTCAGAGCACGCACAGCGCTCACACTCGAGTTCAGGGAATGCACAGCGCTCACACTCCCGAGTTCAGAGAATGCACAGCGCACACACACCCGAGTTCTGAGAACGCACAGCGCTCACACTCCCAAGTTCAGAGAACGCACAGCGCTCACACCCCCGAGTTCAGAGAATGCACAGCGCTCACTCTCCCGAGTTCAGAGAACCCACAGCGCTCACACTCCCGAGTTCTGTGAATGCACAGCGCTCACACTCCCGAGTTCAGAGAACACACAGCGTTCACTCTCCCGAGTTCAGAGAACGCACAGCGCTCACACTCCCGAGTTCAGGGAACGCACAGCGCTCACACCCCCGAGTTCAGAGAACGCACAGCGCTCACACCCCCGAGTTCAGAGAACTCACAGCGCTCACACCCCCGAGTTCAGAGAACGCACAGTGTTCACACTCCCGAGTTCAGAGAAGGCACACTGCTCACACTCCCGAGTTCAGAGAACGCACAGCGCTCACACACCCGAGTTCAGAGAATGCACAGCGCTCACACTCCCGAGTTCAGAGAACGCACAGCACTCACACTCCCGAGTTCTGAGAACGCACAGCGCTCACACTCCCGAGTTCAGAGAAGCACAGCGCTCACACTCCGGAGTTCGGAGAACGCACAGCGCTCACACTCCCGAGTTCAGAGAACGCACAGCGCTCACACCCCCGAGTTCAGAGAGCGCACAGCGCTTACACCCCTGAGTTCAGAGAACGCACTGCGCTCACACTCCCGGGTTCAGAGAACGCACAGCGCTCACACTCCCGAGTTCAGATTACGCACAGCGCTCACACTCCCGAGTTCGGAGAACGCACAGCGCTCACACTCCCGAGTTCAGAGTACGCACAGCGCTCACACTCCCGAGTTCAGAGAATGCACAGCGCTCACACCCCCGAGTTCAGAGCACGCACAGCGCTTACACTCGAGTTCAGGGAATGCACAGCGCTCACACTCCCATGTTCAGAGAATGCACAGCGCTCACACTCCCGAGTTCTAAGAACGCACAGCGCTCACACTCCCAAGTTCAGAGAACCCACAGCGCTCACACTCCCGAGTTCTGTGAATGCACAGCGCTCACACTCCCGAGCTCAGAGAACACACAGCACTCACTCTCCCGAGTTCAGAGAACGCACACCGCTCACACTCCCGAGATCAGGGAACGCACAGCGCTCCCACTCCCGAGTTCAGAGTACGTACAGCGCTCACACTCCCGAATTCTGAGAACGCACAGCGCTCACACTCCCGAGATCAGAGAACGCACAGTGCTCACACTCCCCATTCCAGAGAACGCACAGCGCTCACACTCCCGAGTTCAGAGAACGCACAGCGCTCACACTCACGAGTTCAGAAAATGCACAGCGCTCACACGCCTGAGTTCAGAGAACGCACAGCGCTCACACTCCCGTGTTCAGAGAACGCACAGCGCTCACACTCCCGAGTTCAGGGAACGCACAGCACTCACACTCCCGAGTTCAGAGAAATGCACAGCGCTCACACTCCCGAGTTCAGAGAATGCACAGCGCTCACACTCCCGTGTTCAGAGAACGCACAGCGCTCACATTCCCGAGTTCAGAGAACGCACAGCGCTCACACTCCCGAGTTCAGAGAACGCACAGCGCTCACACTCCCGAGTTCAGAGAACGCACAGCGCTCACACCCCCAGTTCAGAGAATGCACAGCGCTCACACTCCCGAGTTCCAAGAACGCACAGCGCTCACACTCCCGAGTTCAGGGAGCGCACAGCGCTCACACTCCGGAGTTCAGAGAACCCACAGCGCTCACACTCCCGAGTTCTGTGAATGCACAGTGCTCACACTCCCGAGTTCAGAGAACGCACAGCGCTCACTCTCCCGAGTTCAGAGAACGCACAGCGCTCACACTCCCGAGTTCAGGGAAACCACAGCGCTCACACTCCCGAGTTCAGAGAACGCACAGCGCTCACAGTCCCGAGTTCAGAGAACGCACAGCGCTCAGACTCCCGAGTTCAGAGAACGCACAGCACTCACACTCCTGAGTTCAGAGAAATGCACAGCGCTCACACTCCCGAGTTCAGAGTGCGCACAGCGCTCACACTCCCGAGTTCAGAGAACCCACAACGCTCACACTCCCGAGTTCAGAGAACGCACAGCGCTCACACCCCCAGTTCAGAGAATGCACAGCGCTCACAATTCCGAGTTCCGAGAACGCACAGCGCTCACACTCCCGAGTTCAGGGAACGCACAGCGCTCACACTCCCGAGTTCAGAGAACCCACAGCACTCACACTCCCGAGTTCTGTGAATGCACAGCGCTCACACTCCCGAGTTCAGAGAACGCACAGCGCTCACTCTCCCGAGTTCAGAGAACGCACAGCACACACACTCCCGAGATCAGGGAAAGCACAGCGCTCACACACCCGAGTTCAGAGAACGCACAGCGCTCACACTCCCGAATTCTGAGAACGCACAGCGCTCACACTCCCGAGTTCAGAGAACGCACAGCGCTCACACTCCCGATTCCAGAGAACGCACAGCGCTCACACTCCCTCGTTCAGAGAATACACAGCGCTCACACGCCTGAGTTCAGAGAACGCACAGCACTCACACTCCCGAGTTCAGAGAACGCACAGCGCTCACACTCCCGAGTTCAGAGAACGCACGGCACTCACACTCCCGAGTTCAGAGAACGCACAGCACTCACTCTCCCGAGTTCAGAGAACGCATGGCGCTCACACTCCCGAGTTCAGAGAACGCACGGCGCTCACACCCCCGAGTTCAGAGAACACACAGCGCTCACACTCCCGAGTTCAGAGAACGCACAGCGCTCACACTCCCGAGTTCAGAGAACGCACAGCGCTCACACACCCGAGTTCACAGAATGCACAGCGCTCACACTCCCGAGTTCTGAGAACGCACAGCGCTCACACTCCCGAGTTCAGAGAACGCACAGCGCTCACACTCCCGAGTACAGAGTACGCACAGCGCTCACACTCCCGAGTTCGGAGAACGCACAGCGCTCACACTCCCGAGTTCAGAGTACGCACATCACTCACACTCCCGAGTTCAGAGAATGCACAGCGCTCACACCCCCGAGTTCAGAGCACGCACAGCGCTCACACTCGAGTTCAGGGAATGCAGAGCGCTCACACTCCCGAGTTCAGAGAAGGCACAGCGCTCACACTCCCGAGTTCTGAGAACGCACAGCGCTCACACTCCCGAGTTCAGAGAATGCACAGCGCTCACTCTCCCGAGTTCAGAGAACCCACAGCGCTCACACTCCCGAGTTCTGTGAATGCACAGCGCTCACACTCCCGAGTTCAGAGAACACACAGCGCTCACTCTCCCGAGTTCAGAGAACGCACAGCGCTCACACTCCCGAGATCAGGGAACGCACAGCGCTCCCACTCCCGAGTTCAGAGAACGTACAGCGCTCACACTCCCGAATTCTGAGAACGCACAGCACTCACACTCCCGAGATCAGGGAACGCACAGCTCTCACACTCACGAGTTCAGAAAACGCACAGCGCTCAGACGCCTGAGTTCAGAGAACGCACAGCGCTCACACTCCCGTGTTCAGAGAACGCACAGCGCTCACACTCCCGAGTTCAGGGAACGCACAGCACTCACACTCCCGAGTTCAGAGAAATGCACAGCGCTCACACTCCCGAGTTCAGAGAACGCACAGCGCTCACACTCCCGTGTTCAGAGAACGCACAGCGCTCACATTCCCGAGTTCAGAGAACGCACAGCGCTCACACTCCCGAGTTCAGAGAACGCACAGCGCTCACACTCCCGAGTTCAGAGAACGCACAGCGCTCACACCCCCAGTTCAGAGAATGCACAGCGCTCACACTCCCGAGTTCCAAGAACGCACAGCGCTCACACTCCAGAGTTCAGAGAACGCACAGCGCTCACAGTCCCGAGTTCAGAGAACGCACAGCGCTCACACTCCCGAGTTCAGAGAATGCACAGCACTCACACTCCTGAGTTCAGAGAAATGCACAGCGCTCACACTCCCGAGTTCAGAGAGCGCACAGCGCTCACACTCCCGAGTTCAGAGAACCCACAGCGCTCACACTCCCGAGTTCAGAGAACGCACAGCGCTCACACCCCCAGTTCAGAGAATGCACAGCGCTCACACTTCCGAGTTCCGAGAACGCACAGCGCTCACACTCCCGAGTTCAGGGAACGCACAGCGCTCACACTCCCGAGTTCAGAGAACCCACAGCACTCACACTCCCGAGTTCTGTGAATGCACAGCGCTCACACTCCCGAGTTCAGAGAACGCACAGCGCTCACTCTCCCGAGTTCAGAGAACGCACAGCACTCACACTCCCGAGTTCAGGGAAAGCACAGCGCTCACACACCCGAGCTCAGAGAACGCACAGCGCTCACACTCCCGAATTCTAAGAACGCACAGCGCTCACACTCCCGAGTTCAGAGAACGCACAGCGCTCACACTCCCGATTCCAGAGAACGCACAGCGCTCACACACCCTAGTTCAGAGAATACACAGCGCTCACACGCCTGAGTTCAGAGAACGCACAGCACTCACACTCCCGAGTTCAGAGAACGCACAGCGCTCACACTCCCGAGTTCAGAGAACGCACGGCACTCACACTCCCGAGTTCAGAGAACGCACAGCACTCACTCTCCCGAGTTCAGAGAACGCATGGCGCTCACACTCCCGAGTTCAGAGAACGCACGGCGCTCACACCCCCGAGTTCAGAGAACGCACAGCGCTCACACTCCCGAGTTCAGGGAACGCACAGCACTCACACTCCCGAGTTCAGAGAAATGCACAGCGCTCACACTCCCGAGTTCAGAGAACGCACAGCGCTCACACTCCCGTGTTCAGAGAACGCACAGCGCTCACATTCCCGAGTTCAGAGAACGCACAGCGCTCACACTCCCGAGTTCAGAGAACGCACAGCGCTCACACTCCCGAGTTCAGAGAACGCACAGCGCTCACACCCCCAGTTCAGAGAATGCACAGCGCTCACACTCCCGAGTTCCAAGAACGCACAGCGCTCACACACCAGAGTTCAGAGAACGCACAGCGCTCACAGTCCCGAGTTCAGAGAACGCACAGCGCTCACACTCCCGAGTTCAGAGAATGCACAGCACTCACACTCCTGAGTTCAGAGAAATGCACAGCGCTCACACTCCCGAGTTCAGAGAGCGCACAGCGCTCACACTCCCGAGTTCAGAGAACCCACAGCGCTCACACTCCCGAGTTCAGAGAACGCACAGCGCTCACACCCCCAGTTCAGAGAATGCACAGCGCTCACACTTCCGAGTTCCGAGAACGCACAGCGCTCACACTCCCGAGTTCAGGGAACGCACAGCGCTCACACTCCCGAGTTCAGAGAACCCACAGCACTCACACTCCCGAGTTCTGTGAATGCACAGCGCTCACACTCCCGAGTTCAGAGAACGCACAGCGCTCACTCTCCCGAGTTCAGAGAACGCACAGCACTCACACTCCCGAGTTCAGGGAAAGCACAGCGCTCACACACCCGAGCTCAGAGAACGCACAGCGCTCACACTCCCGAATTCTAAGAACGCACAGCGCTCACACTCCCGAGTTCAGAGAACGCACAGCGCTCACACTCCCGATTCCAGAAAACGCACAGCGCTCACACACCCTAGTTCAGAGAATACACAGCGCTCACACGCCTGAGTTCAGAGAACGCACAGCACTCACACTCCCGAGTTCAGAGAACGCACAGCGCTCACACTCCCGAGTTCAGAGAACGCACGGCACTCACACTCCCGAGTTCAGAGAACGCACAGCACTCACTCTCCCGAGTTCAGAGAACGCATGGCGCTCACACTCCCGAGTTCAGAGAACGCACGGCGCTCACACCCCCGAGTTCAGAGAACGCACAGCGCTCACACTCCTGAGTTCAGAGAACGCACAGCGCTCACACTCCCGAGTTCAGAGAACGCACAGCACTCACACTCCCGAGTTCACAGAATGCACAGCGCTCACACTCCCGAGTTCTGAGAACGCACAGCGCTCACACTCCCGAGTTCAGAGTACGCACAGCGCTCACACTCCCGAGTTCAGAGAACGCACAGCGCTCACACTCCCGAGTTCAGAGAACGCACAGCGCTCACACCCCCGAGTTCAGGGAACGCACAGCGCTCACACCCCCGACTTCAGGGAACGCACAGCACTCACACTCCCGAGTTCAGAGAACGCACAGCGCTCACACTCCCGAGTTCTGAGAACGCACAGCGCTCACACTCCCGAGTTCAGAAAAGCACAGCGCTCACACTCCGGAGTTCAGAGAACGCACAGCGCTCACACCCCCGAGTTCAGAGAACGCACAGCGCTCACACCCCCGAGTTCAGAGAACGCACAGTGCTCACACTCCCGAGTTCAGAGAAGGCACACTGCTCACACTCCCGAGTTCAGAGAACGCACAGCGCTCACACACCCGAGTTCAGAGAACGCACAGCGCTCACACTCCTGAGTTCAGAGAACGCACAGCACTCACACTCCCGAGTTCTGAGAACGCACAGCGCTCACACTCCCGAGTTCAGAGAAGCACAGCGCTCACACTCCGGAGTTTGGAGAACGCACAGCGCTCACACTCCCGAGTTCAGAGAACGCACAGCGCTCACACCCCCGAGTTCAGAGAACGCACAGCGCTTACACCCCCGAGTTCAGAGAATGCACAGCGCTCACACCCCTGAGTTCAGAGAACGCACAGCGCTCACACTCCCGAGCTCAGAGAATGCACAGCGCTCACACTCCCGAGTTCAGAGTACGCACAGCGCTCACACTCCCGAGTTCGGAGAACGCACAGCACTCACACTCCCGAGTTCAGAGTACGCACAGCGCTCACACTCCCGAGTTCAGAGAATGCACAGCGCTCACACCCCCGAGTTCAGAGCACGCACAGCGCTCACACTCGAGTTCATGGAATGCACAGCGCTCACACTCCCGAGTTCAGAGAATGCACAGCGCACACACACCCGAGTTCTGAGAACGCACAGCGCTCACACTCCCAAGTTCAGAGAACGCACAGCGCTCACACCCCCGAGTTCAGAGAATGCACAGCGCTCACTCTCCCGAGTTCAGAGAACCCACAGTGCTCACACTCCCGAGTTCTGTGAATGCACAGCGCTCACACTCTCGAGTTCAGAGAACACACAGCGTTCACTCTCCCGAGTTCAGAGAACGCACAGCGCTCACACTCCCGAGTTCAGGGAATGCACAGCGCTCACACCCCCGAGTTCAGAGAACGCACAGCGCTCACACCCCCGAGTTCAGAGAACGCACAGCGCTCACACCCCCGAGTTCAGAGAACGCACAGTGCTCACACTCCCGAGTTCAGAGAAGGCACACTGCTCACACTCCCGAGTTCAGAGAACGCACAGCGCTCACACACCCGAGTTCAGAGAACGCACAGCGCTCACACTCCCGAGTTCAGAGAACGCACAGCACTCACACTCCCGAGTTCTGAGAACGCACAGCGCTCACACTCCCGAGTTCAGAGAAGCACAGCGCTCACACTCCGGAGTTTGGAGAACGCACAGCGCTCACACTCCCGAGTTCAGAGAACGCACAGCGCTCACACCCCCGAGTTCAGAGAACGCACAGCGCTCACACCCCTGAGTTCAGAGAACGCACTGCGCTCACACTCCCGGGTTCAGAGAACGCACAGCGCTCACACTCCCGAGTTCAGAGTACGCACAGCGCTCACACTCCCGAGTTCGGAGAACGCACAGCGCTCACACTCCCGAGTTCAGAATATGCACAGCGCTCACACTCCCAAGTTCAGAGAATGCACAGCGCTCACACCCCCGAGATCAGAGCACGCACAGCGCTCACACTCGAGTTCAGGGAATGCACAGCGCTCACACTCCCGTGTTCAGAGAATGCACAGCGCTCACACTCCCGAGTTCTAAGAACGCACAGCGCTCACACTCCCAAGTTCAGAGAACGCACAGCGCTCACACCCCCGAGTTCAGAGAATGCACAGCGCTCACTCTCCCGAGTTCAGAGAACCCACAGCGCTCACACTCCCGAGTTCTGTGAATGCACAGCGCTCACACTCCCGAGTTCAGAGAACACACAGCACTCACTCTCCCGAGTTCAGAGAACGCACACCGCTCACACTCCCGAGATCAGGGAACGCACAGCGCTCCCACTCCCGAGTTCAGAGTACGTACAGCGCTCACACTCCCGAATTCTGAGAACGCACAGCGCTCACACTCCCGAGTTCAGAGAACGCACAGTGCTCACACTCCCCATTCCAGAGAACGCACAGCGCTCACACTCCCGAGTTCAGAGAACGCACAGCGCTCACACTCACGAGTTCTGAAAACGCACAGCGCTCACACGCCTGAGTTCAGAGAACGCACAGCGCTCACACTCCCGTGTTCAGAGAACGCACAGCGCTCACACTCCCGAGTTCAGGGAACGCACAGCACTCACACTCCCGAGTTCAGAGAAATGCACAGCGCACACACTCCCGAGTTCAGAGAACGCACAGCGCTCACACTCCCGTGTTCAGAGAACGCACAGCGCTCACATTCCCGAGTTCAGAGAACGCACAGCGCTCACACTCCCGAGTTCAGAGAACGCACAGCGCTCACACTCCCGAGTTCAGAGAACGCTCAGCGCTCACACCCCCAGTTCAGAGAATGCACAGCGCTCACACTCCCGAGTTCCAAGAACGCACAGCGCTCACACTCCCGAGTTCAGGGAGCGCACAGCGCTCACACTCCGGAGTTCAGAGAACCCACAGCGCTCACACTCCCGAGTTCTGTGAATGCACAGTGCTCACACTCCCGAGTTCAGAGAACACACAGCGCTCACTCTCCCGAGTTCAGAGAACGCACAGCGCTCACACTCCCGAGTTCAGGGAAACCACAGCGCTCACGCTCCCGAGTTCAGAGAACGCACAGCGCTCACAGTCCCGAGTTCAGAGAACGCACAGCGCTCACACTCCCGAGTTCAGAGAACGCACAGCACTCACACTCCTGCGTTCAGAGAAATGCACAGCGCTCACACTCCCGAGTTCAGAGAGCGCACAGCGCTCACACTCCCGAGTTCAGAGAACCCACAGCGCTCACACTCCCGAGTTCAGATAACGCACAGCGCTCACACCCCCAGTTCAGAGAACGCACTGCGCTCACACTCCCGGGTTCAGAGAACGCACAGCGCTCACACTCCCGAGTTCAGAGTACGCACAGCGCTCACACTCCCGAGTTCGGAGAACGCACAGCGCTCACACTCCCGAGTTCAGAATACGCACAGCGCTCACACTCCCGAGTTCAGAGAATGCACAGCGCTCACACCCCCGAGATCAGAGCACGCACAGCGCTCACACTCGAGTTCAGGGAATGCACAGCGCTCACACTCCCGAGTTCAGAGAATGCACAGCGCTCACACTCCCGAGTTCTAAGAACGCACAGCGCTCACACTCCCAAGTTCAGAGAACGCACAGCGCTCACACTCCCGAGTTCAGAGAACGCACAGCGCTCACACTCCCGAGTTCAGGGAACGCACAGCACTCACACTCCCGAGTTCAGAGAAATGCACAGCGCACACACTCCCGAGTTCAGAGAACGCACAGCGCTCACACTCCCGTGTTCAGAGAACGCACAGCGCTCACATTCCCGAGTTCAGAGAACGCACAGCGCTCACACTCCCGAGTTCAGAGAACGCACAGCGCTCACACTCCCGAGTTCAGAGAACGCTCAGCGCTCACACCCCCAGTTCAGAGAATGCACAGCGCTCACACTCCCGAGTTCCAAGAACGCACAGCGCTCACACTCCCGAGTTCAGGGAGCGCACAGCGCTCACACTCCGGAGTTCAGAGAACCCACAGCGCTCACACTCCCGAGTTCTGTGAATGCACAGTGCTCACACTCCCGAGTTCAGAGAACACACAGCGCTCACTCTCCCGAGTTCAGAGAACGCACAGCGCTCACACTCCCGAGTTCAGGGAAACCACAGCGCTCACGCTCCCGAGTTCAGAGAACGCACAGCGCTCACAGTCCCGAGTTCAGAGAACGCACAGCGCTCACACTCCCGAGTTCAGAGAACGCACAGCACTCACACTCCTGCGTTCAGAGAAATGCACAGCGCTCACACTCCCGAGTTCAGAGAGCGCACAGCGCTCACACTCCCGAGTTCAGAGAACCCACAGCGCTCACACTCCCGAGTTCAGATAACGCACAGCGCTCACACCCCCAGTTCAGAGAACGCACTGCGCTCACACTCCCGGGTTCAGAGAACGCACAGCGCTCACACTCCCGAGTTCAGAGTACGCACAGCGCTCACACTCCCGAGTTCGGAGAACGCACAGCGCTCACACTCCCGAGTTCAGAATACGCACAGCGCTCACACTCCCGAGTTCAGAGAATGCACAGCGCTCACACCCCCGAGATCAGAGCACGCACAGCGCTCACACTCGAGTTCAGGGAATGCACAGCGCTCACACTCCCGAGTTCAGAGAATGCACAGCGCTCACACTCCCGAGTTCTAAGAACGCACAGCGCTCACACTCCCAAGTTCAGAGAACGCACAGCGCTCACACCCCCGAGTTCAGAGAATGCACAGCGCTCACTCTCCCGAGTTCAGAGAACCCACAGCGCTCACACTCCCGAGTTCTGTGAATGCACAGCGCTCACACTCCCGAGTTCAGAGAACACACAGCACTCACTCTCCCGAGTTCAGAGAACGCACACCGCTCACACTCCCGAGATCAGGGAACGCACAGCGCTCCCACTCCCGAGTTCAGAGTACGTACAGCGCTCACACTCCCGAATTCTGAGAACGCACAGCGCTCACACTCCCGAGTTCAGAGAACGCACAGTGCTCACACTCCCCATTCCAGAGAACGCACAGCGCTCACACTCCCGAGTTCAGAGAACGCACAGCGCTCACACTCACGAGTTCAGAAAACGCACAGCGCTCACACGCCTGAGTTCAGAGAACGCACAGCGCTCACACTCCCGTGTTCAGAGAACGCACAGCGCTCACACTCCCGAGTTCAGGGAACGCACAGCACTCACACTCCCGAGTTCAGAGAAATGCACAGCGCTCACACTCCCGAGTTCAGAGAACGCACAGCGCTCACACTCCCGTGTTCAGAGAACGCACAGCGCTCACATTCCCGAGTTCAGAGAACGCACAGCGCTCACACTCCCGAGTTCAGAGAACGCACAGCGCTCACACTCCCGAGTTCAGAGAACGCACAGCGCTCACACCCCCAGTTCAGAGAATGCACAGCGCTCACACTCCCGAGTTCCAAGAACGCACAACGCTCACACTCCCGAGTTCAGGGAGCACACAGCGCTCACACTCCGGAGTTCAGAGAACCCACAGCGCTCACACTCCCGAGTTCTGTGAATGCACAGTGCTCACACTCCCGAGTTCAGAGAACACACAGCGCTCACTCTCCCGGGTTCAGAGAACGCACAGCGCTCACACTCCCGAGTTCAGGGAAACCACAGCGCTCACACTCCCGAGTTCAGAGAACGCACAGCGCTCACAGTCCCGAGTTCAGAGAACGCACAGCGCTCACACTCCCGAGTTCAGAGAACGCACAGCACTCACACTCCTGAGTTCAGAGAAATGCACAGCGCTCACACTCCCGAGTTCAGAGAGCGCACAGCGCTCACACTCCCGAGTTCAGAGAACCCACAGCGCTCACACTCCCGAGTTCAGAGAACGCACAGCGCTCACACCCCCAGTTCAGAGAATGCACAGCGCTCACACTTCCGAGTTCCGAGAACGCACAGCGCTCACACTCCCGAGTTCAGGGAACGCACAGCGCTCACACTCCCGAGTTCAGAGAACCCACAGCACTCACACTCTCGAGTTCTGTGAATGCACAGCGCTCACACGCCCGAGTTCAGAGAACGCACAGCGCTCACTCTCCCGAGTTCAGAGAATGCACAGCACACACACTCCCGAGTTCAGGGAAAGCACAGCGCTCACACACCCGAGTTCAGAGAACGCACAGCGCTCACACTCCCGAATTCTGAGAACGCACAGCGCTCACACTCCCGAGTTCAGAGAACGCACAGCGCTCACACTCCCGATTCCAGAGAACGCACAGCGCTCACACTCCCTAGTTCAGAGAATACACAGCGCTCACACGCCTGAGTTCAGAGAACGCACAGCACTCACACTCCCGAGTTCAGAGAACGCACAGCGCTCACACTCCCGAGTTCAGAGAACGCACGGCACTCACACTCCCGAGTTCAGAGAACGCACAGCACTCACTCTCCCGAGTTCAGAGAACGCATGGCGCTCACACTCCCGAGTTCAGAGAACGCACGGCGCTCACACCCCCGAGTTCAGAGAACACACAGCGCTCACACTCCCGAGTTCAGAGAACGCACAGCGCTCACACTCCCGAGTTCAGAGAACGCACAGCGCTCACACTCCCGAGTTCACAGAATGCACAGCGCTCACACTCCCGAGTTCTGAGAACGC
Source organism: Somniosus microcephalus (assembly GCF_052327205.1). Lineage (NCBI taxonomy): Eukaryota > Metazoa > Chordata > Chondrichthyes > Squaliformes > Somniosidae > Somniosus > Somniosus microcephalus. Next base: position 11,665,746 of record NC_141019.1, read on the forward strand.
ACAGCGCTCACACTCCCGAGTTCAGAGTACGCACAGCGCTCACACTCCCGAGTTCAGAGAACGCACAGCGCTCACACTCCCGAGTTCAGAGAACGCACAGCGCTCACACCCCCGAGTTCAGAGAACGCACAGCGCTGGCACCCCCGAGTTCAGAGAACGCACAGCACTCACACTCCCGAGTTCAGAGAGCGCACAGCGCTCACACTCCCGAGTTCAGAGAGTGCACAGCGCTCACACTCCCGAGTTCAGAGTACGCACAGCGCTCACACTCCCGAGTTCAGAGAATGCACAGCGCTCACACCCCCGAGTTCAGAGCACGCACAGCGCTCACACTCGAGTTCAGAGAACGCACAGCGCTCACACCCCCGACTTCAGAGAACGCACAGCACTCACACTCCCGAGTTCAGAGAACGCACAGCGCTCACACTCCCGAGTTCTGAGAACGCACAGCGCTCACACCCCCGAGTTCAGAGAATGCACAGCGCTCACACCCCTGAGTTCAGAGAACGCACAGCGCTCACACTCCGGATTTCAGAGAAAGCACAGCGCTCACACTCCCGAGTTCAGAGAACGCACAGCGCTTACACCCCCGAGTTCAGAGAATGCACAGCGCTCACACCCCTGAGTTCAGAGAACGCACAGCGCTCACACTCCCGAGCTCAGAGAACGCACAGCGCTCACACTCCCGAGTTCAGATTACGCACAGCGCTCACACTCCCAAGTTCGGAGAACGCACAGCACTCACACTCCCGAGTTCAGAGTACGCACAGCGCTCACACTCCCGAGTCCAGAGAATGCACAGCGCTCACACCCCCGAGTTCAGAGCACGCACAGCGCTCACACTCGAGTTCAGGGAATGCACAGCGCTCACACTCCCGAGTTCAGAGAATGCACAGCGCACACACACCCGAGTTCTGAGAACGCACAGCGCTCACACTCCCAAGTTCAGAGAACGCACAGCGCTCACACCCCCGAGTTCAGAGAATGCACAGCGCTCACTCTCCCGAGTTCAGAGAACCCACAGCGCTCACACTCCCGAGTTCTGTGAATGCACAGCGCTCACACTCCCGAGTTCAGAGAACACACAGCGTTCACTCTCCCGAGTTCAGAGAAGGCACAGCGCTCACACTCCCGAGTTCAGGGAATGCACAGCGCTCACACCCCCGAGTTCAGAGAACGCACAGCGCTCACACCCCCGAGTTCAGAGAACGCACAGCGCTCACACCCCCGAGTTCAGAGAACGCACAGTGCTCACACTCCCGAGTTCAGAGAAGGCACACTGCTCACACTCCCGAGTTCAGAGAACGCACAGCGCTCACACACCCGAGTTCAGAGAACGCACAGCGCTCACACTCCCGAGTTCAGAGAACGCACAGCACTCACACTCCCGAGTTCTGAGAACGCACAGCGCTCACACTCCCGAGTTCAGAGAAGCACAGCGCTCACACTCCGGAGTTTGGAGAACGCACAGCGCTCACACTCCCGAGTTCAGAGAACGCACAGCGCTCACACCCCCGAGTTCAGAGAACGCACAGCGCTTACACCCCCGAATTCAGAGAATGCACAGCGCTCACACCCCTGAGTTCAGAGAACGCACAGCGCTCACACTCCCGAGCACAGAGAACGCACAGCGCTCACACTCCCGAGTTCAGAGTACGCACAGCGCTCACACTCCCGAGTTCGGAGAACGCACAGCACTCACACTCCCGAGTTCAGAGTACGCACAGCGCTCACACTCCCGAGTTCAGAGAATGCACAGCGCTCACACCCCCGAGTTCAGAGCACGCACAGCGCTCACACTCGAGTTCAGGGAATGCAGAGCGCTCACACTCCCGAGTTCAGAGAATGCACAGCGCACACACACCCGAGTTCTGAGAACGCACAGCGCTCACACTCCCAAGTTCAGAGAACGCACAGCGCTCACACCCCCGAGTTCAGAGAATGCACAGCGCTCACTCTCCCGAGTTCAGAGAACCCACAGTGCTCACACTCCCGAGTTCTGTGAATGCACAGCGCTCACACTCCCGAGTTCAGAGAACACACAGCGTTCACTCTCCCGAGTTCAGAGAACGCACAGCGCTCACACTCCCGAGTTCAGGGAATGCACAGCGCTCACACCCCCGAGTTCAGAGAACGCACAGCGCTCACACCCCCGAGTTCAGAGAACGCACAGCGCTCACACCCCCGAGTTCAGAGAACGCACAGTGCTCACACTCCCGAGTTCAGAGAAGGCACACTGCTCACACTCCCGAGTTCAGAGAACGCACAGCGCTCACACACCCGAGTTCAGAGAACGCACAGCGCTCACACTCCCGAGTTCAGAGAACGCACAGCACTCACACTCCCGAGTTCTGAGAACGCACAGCGCTCACAATCCCGAGTTCAGAGAAGCACAGCGCTCACACTCCGGAGTTTGGAGAACGCACAGCGCTCACACTCCCGAGTTCAGAGAACGCACAGCGCTCACACCCCCGAGTTCAGAGAACGCACAGCGCTCACACCCCTGAGTTCAGAGAACGCACTGCGCTCACACTCCCGGGTTCAGAGAACGCACAGCGCTCACACTGCCGAGTTCAGAGTACGCACAGCGCTCACACTCCCGAGTTCGGAGAACGCACAGCGCTCACACTCCCGAGTTCAGAATACGCACAGCGCTCACACTCCCGAGTTCAGAGAATGCACAGCGCTCACACCCCCGAGATCAGAGCACGCACAGCGCTCACACTCGAGTTCAGAGAACGCACAGCGCTCACACCCCCGACTTCAGAGAACGCACAGCACTCACACTCCCGAGTTCAGAGAACGCACAGCGCTCACACTCCCGAGTTCTGAGAACGCACAGCGCTCACACTCCCGAGTTCAGAAAAGCACAGCGCTCACACTCCGGATTTCAGAGAAAGCACAGCGCTCACACTCCCGAGTTCAGAGAACGCACAGCGCTTACACCCCCGAGTTCAGAGAATGCACAGCGCTCACACCCCTGAGTTCAGAGAACGCACAGCGCTCACACTCCCGAGCTCAGAGAACGCACAGCGCTCACACTCCCGAGTTCAGATTACGCACAGCGCTCACACTCCCGAGTTCGGAGAACGCACAGCACTCACACTCCCGAGTTCAGAGTACGCACAGCGCTCACACTCCCGAGTCCAGAGAATGCACAGCGCTCACACCCCCGAGTTCAGAGCACGCACAGCGCTCACACTCGAGTTCAGGGAATGCACAGCGCTCACACTCCCGAGTTCAGAGAATGCACAGCGCACACACACCCGAGTTCTGAGAACGCACAGCGCTCACACTCCCAAGTTCAGAGAACGCACAGCGCTCACACCCCCGAGTTCAGAGAATGCACAGCGCTCACTCTCCCGAGTTCAGAGAACCCACAGCGCTCACACTCCCGAGTTCTGTGAATGCACAGCGCTCACACTCCCGAGTTCAGAGAACACACAGCGTTCACTCTCCCGAGTTCAGAGAAGGCACAGCGCTCACACTCCCGAGTTCAGGGAATGCACAGCGCTCACACCCCCGAGTTCAGAGAACGCACAGCGCTCACACCCCCGAGTTCAGAGAACGCACAGCGCTCACACCCCCGAGTTCAGAGAACGCACAGTGCTCACACTCCCGAGTTCAGAGAAGGCACACTGCTCACACTCCCGAGTTCAGAGAACGCACAGCGCTCACACACCCGAGTTCAGAGAACGCACAGCGCTCACACTCCCGAGTTCAGAGAACGCACAGCACTCACACTCCCGAATTCTGAGAACGCACAGCGCTCACACTCCCGAGTTCAGAGAAGCACAGCGCTCACACTCCGGAGTTTGGAGAACGCACAGCGCTCACACTCCCGAGTTCAGAGAACGCACAGCGCTCACACCCCCGAGTTCAGAGAACGCACAGTGCTTACACCCCCGAATTCAGAGAATGCACAGCGCTCACACCCCTGAGTTCAGAGAACGCACAGCGCTCACACTCCCGAGCTCAGAGAACGCACAGCGCTCACACTCCCGAGTTCAGAGTACGCACAGCGCTCACACTCCCGAGTTCGGAGAACGCACAGCACTCACACTCCCGAGTTCAGAGTACGCACAGCGCTCACACTCCCGAGTTCAGAGAATGCACAGCGCTCACACCCCCGAGTTCAGAGCACGCACAGCGCTCACACTCGAGTTCAGGGAATGCAGAGCGCTCACACTCCCGAGTTCAGAGAATGCACAGCGCACACACACCCGAGTTCTGAGAACGCACAGCGCTCACACTCCCAAGTTCAGAGAACGCACAGCGCTCACACCCCCGAGTTCAGAGAATGCACAGCGCTCACTCTCCCGAGTTCAGAGAACCCACAGTGCTCACACTCCCGAGTTCTGTGAATGCACAGCGCTCACACTCCCGAGTTCAGAGAACACACAGCGTTCACTCTCCCGAGTTCAGAGAACGCACAGCGCTCACACTCCCGAGTTCAGGGAATGCACAGCGCTCACACCCCCGAGTTCAGAGAACGCACAGCGCTCACACCCCCGAGTTCAGAGAACGCACAGCGCTCACACCCCCGAGTTCAGAGAACGCACAGTGCTCACACTCCCGAGTTCAGAGAAGGCACACTGCTCACACTCCCGAGTTCAGAGAACGCACAGCGCTCACACACCCGAGTTCAGAGAACGCACAGCGCTCACACTCCCGAGTTCAGAGAACGCACAGCACTCACACTCCCGAGTTCTGAGAACGCACAGCGCTCACACTCCCGAGTTCAGAGAAGCACAGCGCTCACACTCCGGAGTTTGGAGAACGCACAGCGCTCACACTCCCGAGTTCAGAGAACGCACAGCGCTCACACCCCCGAGTTCAGAGAACGCACAGCGCTCACACCCCTGAGTTCAGAGAACGCACTGCGCTCACACTCCCGGGTTCAGAGAACGCACAGCGCTCACACTCCCGAGTTCAGAGTACGCACAGCGCTCACACTCCCGAGTTCGGAGAACGCACAGCGCTCACACTCCCGAGTTCAGAATACGCACAGCGCTCACACTCCCGAGTTCAGAGAATGCACAGCGCTCACACCCCCGAGATCAGAGCACGCACAGCGCTCACACTCGAGTTCAGGGAATGCACAGCGCTCACACTCCCGAGTTCAGAGAATGCACAGCGCTCACACTCCCGAGTTCTAAGAACGCACAGCGCTCACACTCCCAAGTTCAGAGAACGCACAGCGCTCACACCCCCGAGTTCAGAGAATGCACAGCGCTCACTCTCCCGAGTTCAGAGAACCCACAGCGCTCACACTCCCGAGTTCTGTGAATGCACAGCGCTCACACTCCCGAGTTCAGAGAACACACAGCACTCACTCTCCCGAGTTCAGAGAACGCACACCGCTCACACTCCCGAGATCAGGGAACGCACAGCGCTCCCACTCCCGAGTTCAGAGTACGTACAGCGCTCATACTCCCGAATTCTGAGAACGCACAGCGCTCACACTCCCGAGTTCAGAGAACGCACAGTGCTCACACTCCCCATTCCAGAGAACGCACAGCGCTCACACTCCCGAGTTCAGAGAACGCACAGCGCTCACACCCCCGACTTCAGAGAACGCACAGCACTCACACTCCCGAGTTCAGAGAACGCACAGCGCTCACACTCCCGAGTTCTGAGAACGCACAGCGCTCACACTCCCGAGTTCAGAAAAGCACAGCGCTCACACTCCGGATTTCAGAGAAAGCACAGCGCTCACACTCCCGAGTTCAGAGAACGCACAGCGCTTACACCCCCGAGTTCAGAGAATGCACAGCGCTCACACCCCTGAGTTCAGAGAACGCACAGCGCTCACACTCCCGAGCTCAGAGAACGCACAGCGCTCACACTCCCGAGTTCAGATTACGCACAGCGCTCACACTCCCGAGTTCGGAGAACGCACAGCACTCACACTCCCGAGTTCAGAGTACGCACAGCGCTCACACTCCCGAGTCCAGAGAATGCACAGCGCTCACACCCCCGAGTTCAGAGCACGCACAGCGCTCACACTCGAGTTCAGGGAATGCACAGCGCTCACACTCCCGAGTTCAGAGAATGCACAGCGCACACACACCCGAGTTCTGAGAACGCACAGCGCTCACACTCCCAAGTTCAGAGAACGCACAGCGCTCACACCCCCGAGTTCAGAGAATGCACAGCGCTCACTCTCCCGAGTTCAGAGAACCCACAGCGCTCACACTCCCGAGTTCTGTGAATGCACAGCGCTCACACTCCCGAGTTCAGAGAACACACAGCGTTCACTCTCCCGAGTTCAGAGAAGGCACAGCGCTCACACTCCCGAGTTCAGGGAATGCACAGCGCTCACACCCCCGAGTTCAGAGAACGCACAGCGCTCACACCCCCGAGTTCAGAGAACGCACAGCGCTCACACCCCCGAGTTCAGAGAACGCACAGTGCTCACACTCCCGAGTTCAGAGAAGGCACACTGCTCACACTCCCGAGTTCAGAGAACGCACAGCGCTCACACACCCGAGTTCAGAGAACGCACAGCGCTCACACTCCCGAGTTCAGAGAACGCACAGCACTCACACTCCCGAATTCTGAGAACGCACAGCGCTCACACTCCCGAGTTCAGAGAAGCACAGCGCTCACACTCCGGAGTTTGGAGAACGCACAGCGCTCACACTCCCGAGTTCAGAGAACGCACAGCGCTCACACCCCCGAGTTCAGAGAACGCACAGTGCTTACACCCCCGAATTCAGAGAATGCACAGCGCTCACACCCCTGAGTTCAGAGAACGCACAGCGCTCACACTCCCGAGCTCAGAGAACGCACAGCGCTCACACTCCCGAGTTCAGAGTACGCACAGCGCTCACACTCCCGAGTTCGGAGAACGCACAGCACTCACACTCCCGAGTTCAGAGTACGCACAGCGCTCACACTCCCGAGTTCAGAGAATGCACAGCGCTCACACCCCCGAGTTCAGAGCACGCACAGCGCTCACACTCGAGTTCAGGGAATGCAGAGCGCTCACACTCCCGAGTTCAGAGAATGCACAGCGCACACACACCCGAGTTCTGAGAACGCACAGCGCTCACACTCCCAAGTTCAGAGAACGCACAGCGCTCACACCCCCGAGTTCAGAGAATGCACAGCGCTCACTCTCCCGAGTTCAGAGAACCCACAGTGCTCACACTCCCGAGTTCTGTGAATGCACAGCGCTCACACTCCCGAGTTCAGAGAACACACAGCGTTCACTCTCCCGAGTTCAGAGAACGCACAGCGCTCACACTCCCGAGTTCAGGGAATGCACAGCGCTCACACCCCCGAGTTCAGAGAACGCACAGCGCTCACACCCCCGAGTTCAGAGAACGCACAGCGCTCACACCCCCGAGTTCAGAGAACGCACAGTGCTCACACTCCCGAGTTCAGAGAAGGCACACTGCTCACACTCCCGAGTTCAGAGAACGCACAGCGCTCACACACCCGAGTTCAGAGAACGCACAGCGCTCACACTCCCGAGTTCAGAGAACGCACAGCACTCACACTCCCGAGTTCTGAGAACGCACAGCGCTCACACTCCCGAGTTCAGAGAAGCACAGCGCTCACACTCCGGAGTTTGGAGAACGCACAGCGCTCACACTCCCGAGTTCAGAGAACGCACAGCGCTCACACCCCCGAGTTCAGAGAACGCACAGCGCTCACACCCCTGAGTTCAGAGAACGCACTGCGCTCACACTCCCGGGTTCAGAGAACGCACAGCGCTCACACTCCCGAGTTCAGAGTACGCACAGCGCTCACACTCCCGAGTTCGGAGAACGCACAGCGCTCACACTCCCGAGTTCAGAATACGCACAGCGCTCACACTCCCGAGTTCAGAGAATGCACAGCGCTCACACCCCCGAGATCAGAGCACGCACAGCGCTCACACTCGAGTTCAGGGAATGCACAGCGCTCACACTCCCGAGTTCAGAGAATGCACAGCGCTCACACTCCCGAGTTCTAAGAACGCACAGCGCTCACACTCCCAAGTTCAGAGAACGCACAGCGCTCACACCCCCGAGTTCAGAGAATGCACAGCGCTCACTCTCCCGAGTTCAGAGAACCCACAGCGCTCACACTCCCGAGTTCTGTGAATGCACAGCGCTCACACTCCCGAGTTCAGAGAACACACAGCACTCACTCTCCCGAGTTCAGAGAACGCACACCGCTCACACTCCCGAGATCAGGGAACGCACAGCGCTCCCACTCCCGAGTTCAGAGTACGTACAGCGCTCATACTCCCGAATTCTGAGAACGCACAGCGCTCACACTCCCGAGTTCAGAGAACGCACAGTGCTCACACTCCCCATTCCAGAGAACGCACAGCGCTCACACTCCCGAGTTCAGAGAACGCACAGCGCTCACACTCACGAGTTCAGAAAACGCACAGCGCTCACACGCCTGAGTTCAGAGAACGCACAGCGCTCACACTCCCGTGTTCAGAGAACGCACAGCGCTCACACTCCCGAGTTCAGGGAACGCACAGCACTCACACTCCCGAGTTCAGAGAAATGCACAGCGCTCACACTCCCGAGTTCAGAGAATGCACAGCGCTCACACTCCAGTGTTCAGAGAACGCACAGCGCTCACATTCCCGAGTTCAGAGAACGCACAGCGCTCACACTCCCGAGTTCAGAGAACGCACAGCGCTCACACTCCCGAGTTCAGAGAACGCACAGCGCTCACACCCCCAGTTCAGAGAATGCACAGCGCTCACACTCCCGAGTTCCAAGAACGCACAGCGCTCACACTCCCGAGTTCAGGGAGCGCACAGCGCTCACACTCCGGAGTTCAGAGAACCCACAGCGCTCACACTCCCGAGTTCTGTGAATGCACAGTGCTCACACTCCCGAGTTCAGAGAACACACAGCGCTCACTCTCCCGAGTTCAGAGAACGCACAGCGCTCACACTCCCGAGTTCAGGGAAACCACAGCGCTCACACTCCCGAGTTCAGAGAACGCACAGCGCTCACAGTCCCGAGTTCAGAGAACGCACAGCGCTCACACTCCCGAGTTCAGAGAACGCACAGCACTCACACTCCTGCGTTCAGAGAAATGCACAGCGCTCACACTCCCGAGTTCAGAGAGCACACAGCGCTCACACTCCCGAGTTCAGAGAACCCACAGCGCTCACACTCCCGAGTTCAGATAACGCACAGCGCTCACACCCCCAGTTCAGAGAACGCACTGCGCTCACACTCCCGGGTTCAGAGAACGCACAGCGCTCACACTCCCGAGTTCAGAGTACGCACAGCGCTCACACTCCCGAGTTCGGAGAACGCACAGCGCTCACACTCCCGAGTTCAGAATACGCACAGCGCTCACACTCCCGAGTTCAGAGAATGCACAGCGCTCACACCCCCGAGATCAGAGCACGCTCAGCGCTCACACTCGAGTTCAGGGAATGCACAGCGCTCACACTCCCGAGTTCAGAGAATGCACAGCGCTCACACTCCCGAGTTCTAAGAACGCACAGCGCTCACACTCCCAAGTTCAGAGAACGCACAGCGCTCACACCCCCGAGTTCAGAGAATGCACAGCGCTCACTCTCCCGAGTTCAGAGAACCCACAGCGCTCACACTCCCGAGTTCTGTGAATGCACAGCGCTCACACTCCCGAGTTCAGAGAACGCACAGCGCTCACACCCCCGAGTTCAGAGAACGCACAGCGCTCACACCCCTGAGTTCAGAGAACGCACTGCGCTCACACTCCCGGGTTCAGGGAACGCACAGCGCTCACACTCCCGAGTTCAGAGTACGCACAGCGCTCACACTCCCGAGTTCGGAGAACGCACAGCGCTCACACTCCCGAGTTCAGAATACGCACAGCGCTCACACTCCCGAGTTCAGAGAATGCACAGCGCTCACACCCCCGAGATCAGAGCACGCACAGCGCTCACACTCGAGTTCAGGGAATGCACAGCGCTCACACTCCCGAGTTCAGAGAATGCACAGCGCTCACACTCCCGAGTTCTAAGAACGCACAGCGCTCACACCCCCGAGTTCAGAGAATGCACAGCGCTCACTCTCCCGAGTTCAGAGAACCCACAGCGCTCACACTCCCGAGTTCTGTGAATGCACAGCGCTCACACTCCCGAGTTCAGAGAACACACAGCACTCACTCTCCCGAGTTCAGAGAACGCACATCGCTCACACTCCCGAGATCAGGGAACGCACAGCGCTCCCACTCCCGAGTTCAGAATACGTACAGCGCTCACACTCCCGAATTCTGAGAACGCACAGCGCTCACACTCCCGAGTTCAGAGAACGCACAGTGCTCACACTCCCCATTCCAGAGAACGCACAGCGCTCACACTCCCGAGTTCAGAGAACGCACAGCGCTCACACTCACGAGTTCAGAAAACGCACAGCGCTCACACGCCTGAGTTCAGAGAACGCACAGCGCTCACACTCCCGTGTTCAGAGAACGCACAGCGCTCACACTCCCGAGTTCAGGGAACGCACAGCACTCACACTCCCGAGTTCAGAGAAATGCACAGCGCTCACACTCCCGAGTTCAGAGAACGCACAGCGCTCACACTCCCGTGTTCAGAGAACGCACAGCGCTCACATTCCCGAGTTCAGAGAACGCACAGCGCTCACACTCCCGAGTTCAGAGAACGCACAGCGCTCACACTCCCGAGTTCAGAGAACGCACAGCGCTCACACCCCCAGTTCAGAGAATGCACAGCGCTCACACTCCCGAGTTCCAAGAACGCACAGCGCTCACACTCCCGAGTTCAGGGAGCGCACAGCGCTCACAGTCCGGAGTTCAGAGAACCCACAGCGCTCACACTCCCGAGTTCTGTGAATGCACAGTGCTCACACTCCCGAGTTCAGAGAACACACAGCGCTCACTCTCCCGAGTTCAGAGAACGCACAGCGCTCACACTCCCGAGTTCAGGGAAACCACAGCGCTCACACTCCCGAGTTCAGAGAACGCACAGCGCTCACAGTCCCGAGTTCAGAGAACGCACAGCGCTCACACTCCCGAGTTCAGAGAACGCACAGCACTCACACTCCTGAGTTCAGAGAAATGCACAGCGCTCACACTCCCGAGTTCAGAGAGCGCACAGCGCTCACACTCCCGAGTTCAGAGAACCCACAGCGCTCACACTCCCGAGTTCAGAGAACGCACAGCGCTCACACCCCCAGTTCAGAGAATGCACAGCGCTCACACTTCCGAGTTCCGAGAACGCACAGCGCTCACACTCCCGAGTTCAGGGAACGCACAGCGCTCACACTCCCGAGTTCAGAGAACCCACAGCACTCACACTCCCGAGTTCTGTGAATGCACAGCGCTCACACTCCCGAGTTCAGAGAACGCACAGCGCTTACTCTCCCGAGTTCAGAGAATGCACAGCACACACACTCCCGAGTTCAGGGAAAGCACAGCGCTCACACACCCGAGTTCAGAGAACGCACAGCGCTCACACTCCCGAATTCTGAGAACGCACAGCGCTCACACTCCCGAGTTCAGAGAACGCACAGCGCTCACACTCCCGATTCCAGAGAACGCACAGCGCTCACACTCCCGAGTTCAGAGAACGCACAGCGCTCACACTCCCGAGTTCAGAGAACCCACGGCACTCACATTCCCGAGTTCAGAGAACGCACAGCACTCACTCTCCCGAGTTCAGAGAACGCATGGCGCTCACACTCCCGAGTTCAGAGAACGCACGGCGCTCACACCCCCGAGTTCAGAGAACACACAGCGCTCACACTCCCGAGTTCAGAGAACGCACAGCGCTCACACTCCCGAGTTCAGAGAACGCACAGCACTCACACTCCCGAGTTCACAGAATGCACAGCGCTCACACTCCCGAGTTCTGAGAACGCACAGCGCTCACACTCCCGAGTTCAGAGTACGCACAGCGCTCACACTCCCGAGTTCAGAGAACGCACAGCGCTCACACTCCCGAGTTCAGAGAACGCACAGCGCTCACACCCCCGAGTTCAGAGAACGCACAGCGCTCACACCCCCGAGTTCAAAGAACGCACAGCACTCACACTCCCGAGTTCAGAGAACGCACAGCGCTCACACTCCCGAGTTCTGAGAACGCACAGCGCTCACACTCCGGAGTTCAGAGAAAGCACAGCGCTCACACTCCCGAGTTCAGAGAACGCACAGCGCTCACACCCCCGAGTTCAGAGAATGCACAGCGCTCACACCCCTGAGTTCAGAGAACGCACAGCGCTCACACTCCCGAGTTCAGAGAACGCACAGCGCTCACACTCCCGAGTTCAGAGTACGCACAGCGCTCACACTCCCGAGTTCGGAGTACGCACAGCACTCACACTCCCGAGTTCAGAGAATGCACAGCGCTCACACCCCCGAGTTCAGAGCACGCACAGCGCTCACACTCGAGTTCAGGGAATGCACAGCGCTCACACTCCCGAGTTCAGAGAATGCACAGCGCTCACACTCCCGAGTTCTGAGAACGCACAGCGCTCACACTCCCAAGTTCAGAGAACGCACAGCGCTCACACCCCCGAGTTCAGAGAATGCACAGCGCTCACTCTCCCGAGTTCAGAGAACCCACAACGCTCACACTCCCGAGTTCTGTGAATGCACAGCGCTCACACTCCCGAGTTCAGAGAACACACAGCGTTCACTCTCCCGAGTTCAGAGAACGCACAGCGCTCACACTCCCGAGTTCAGGGAACGCACAGCGCTCCCACTCCCGAGTTCAGAGAACGTACAGCGCTCACACTCCCGAATTCTGAGAACGCACAGCGCTCACACTCCCGAGTTCAGAGAATGCACAGTGCTCACACTCCCGATTCCAGAGAACGCACAGCGCTCACACTCCCGAGTTCAGAGAACGCACAGCGCTCACACTCACGAGTTCAGGAAACGCACAGCGCTCACATGCCTGAGTTCAGAGAACGCACAGCGCTCACACTCCCGTGTTCAGAGGACGCACAGCGCTCACACTCCCGAGTTCATGGAACGCACAGCACTCACACTCCCGAGTTCAGAGAAATGCACAGCGCTCACACTCCCGAGTTCAGAGAACGCACAGCGCTCACACTCCCGTGTTCAGAGAACGCACAGCGCTCACATTCCCGAGTTCAGAGAACGCACAGCGCTCACACTCCCGAGTTCAGAGAACGCACAGCGCTCACACCCCCAGTTCAGAGAATGCACAGCGCTCACACTCCCGAGTTCCAAGAGCGCACAGCGCTCACACTCCCGAGTTCAGGGAGCGCACAGCGCTCACACTCTGGAGTTCAGAGAACCCACAGCGCTCACACTCCCGAGTTCTTTGACTGCACAGCGCTCACACTCCCGAGTTCAGAGAACGCACAGCGCTCACTCTCCCGAGTTCAGAGAACGCACAGCGCTCACACTCCCGAGTTCAGGGAAACCACAGCGCTCACACTCCCGAGTTCAGAGAACGCACAGCGCTCACACTCCGGAATTCTGTGAACGCACAGCGCTCACACTCCCGAGTTCAGAGAACGCACAGCGCTCACACTCCCGATTCCAGAGAACGCACAGCGCTCACACTCCCTAGTTCAGAGAACGCACAGCGCTCACACGCCTGAGTTCAGAGAACGCACAGCACTCACACTCCCGAGTTCAGAGAACGCACAGCACTCACACACCCGAGTTCAGAGAACGCACGGCGCTCACACTCCCGAGTTCAGAGAACGCACGGCGTTCACACCCCCGAGTTCAGAGAACGCACAGCACTCACACTCCCGAGTTCAGAGAATGCACAGCGCTCACGATCCCGAGTTCAGAGAACACACAGCGCTCACACTCCCGAGTTCACAGAACGCACAGCGCTCACACCCCCGAGTTCAGAGAACGCACAGCGCTCACACTCCCGAGTTCAGAGAACGCACAGCGCTCACACTCCCGAGTTCAGAGAACGCACAGCGCTCACACCCCCGAGTTCAGAGAACGCACAGCGCTCACACCCCCGAGTTCAAAGAACGCACAGCACTCACACTCCCGAGTTCAGAGAACGCACAGCGCTCACACTCCCGAGTTCTGAGAACGCACAGCGCTCACACTCCGGAGTTCAGAGAAAGCACAGCGCTCACACTCCCGAGTTCAGAGAACGCACAGCGCTCACACCCCCGAGTTCAGAGAATGCACAGCGCTCACACCCCTGAGTTCAGAGAACGCACAGCGCTCACACTCCCGAGTTCAGAGAACGCACAGCGCTCACACTCCCGAGTTCAGAGTACGCACAGCGCTCACACTCCCGAGTTCGGAGTACGCACAGCACTCACACTCCCGAGTTCAGAGAATGCACAGCGCTCACACCCCCGAGTTCAGAGCACGCACAGCGCTCACACTCGAGTTCAGGGAATGCACAGCGCTCACACTCCCGAGTTCAGAGAATGCACAGCGCTCACACTCCCGAGTTCTGAGAACGCACAGCGCTCACACTCCCAAGTTCAGAGAACGCACAGCGCTCACACCCCCGAGTTCAGAGAATGCACAGCGCTCACTCTCCCGAGTTCAGAGAACCCACAACGCTCACACTCCCGAGTTCTGTGAATGCACAGCGCTCACACTCCCGAGTTCAGAGAACACACAGCGTTCACTCTCCCGAGTTCAGAGAACGCACAGCGCTCACACTCCCGAGTTCAGGGAACGCACAGCGCTCCCACTCCCGAGTTCAGAGAACGTACAGCGCTCACACTCCCGAATTCTGAGAACGCACAGCGCTCACACTCCCGAGTTCAGAGAATGCACAGTGCTCACACTCCCGATTCCAGAGAACGCACAGCGCTCACACTCCCGAGTTCAGAGAACGCACAGCGCTCACACTCACGAGTTCAGGAAACGCACAGCGCTCACATGCCTGAGTTCAGAGAACGCACAGCGCTCACACTCCCGTGTTCAGAGGACGCACAGCGCTCACACTCCCGAGTTCATGGAACGCACAGCACTCACACTCCCGAGTTCAGAGAAATGCACAGCGCTCACACTCCCGAGTTCAGAGAACGCACAGCGCTCACACTCCCGTGTTCAGAGAACGCACAGCGCTCACATTCCCGAGTTCAGAGAACGCACAGCGCTCACACTCCCGAGTTCAGAGAACGCACAGCGCTCACACCCCCAGTTCAGAGAATGCACAGCGCTCACACTCCCGAGTTCCAAGAGCGCACAGCGCTCACACTCCCGAGTTCAGGGAGCGCACAGCGCTCACACTCTGGAGTTCAGAGAACCCACAGCGCTCACACTCCCGAGTTCTTTGACTGCACAGCGCTCACACTCCCGAGTTCAGAGAACGCACAGCGCTCACTCTCCCGAGTTCAGAGAACGCACAGCGCTCACACTCCCGAGTTCAGGGAAACCACAGCGCTCACACTCCCGAGTTCAGAGAACGCACAGCGCTCACACTCCGGAATTCTGTGAACGCACAGCGCTCACACTCCCGAGTTCAGAGAACGCACAGCGCTCACACTCCCGATTCCAGAGAACGCACAGCGCTCACACTCCCTAGTTCAGAGAACGCACAGCGCTCACACGCCTGAGTTCAGAGAACGCACAGCACTCACACTCCCGAGTTCAGAGAACGCACAGCACTCACACACCCGAGTTCAGAGAACGCACGGCGCTCACACTCCCGAGTTCAGAGAACGCACGGCGTTCACACCCCCGAGTTCAGAGAACGCACAGCACTCACACTCCCGAGTTCAGAGAATGCACAGCGCTCACGATCCCGAGTTCAGAGAACACACAGCGCTCACACTCCCGAGTTCACAGAACGCACAGCGCTCACACCCCCGAGTTCAGAGAACGCACAGCGCTCACACTCCCGAGTTCAGAGAACGCACAGCGCTCCCACTCCCGAGTTCAGAGAACGCACAGCGCTCACACTCCCGAGTTCAGAACGCACAGCGCTCACACCCCCGAGTTCAGAGAATGCACAGCGCTCACACTCCCGAGTTCAGGGAACGCACAGCGCTCACACTCCCGAGTTCAGGGAACGCACAGCGCTCACACTCCCGAGTTCAGGGAACGCACAGCGCTCACACTCCCGAGTTCAGAGAACGCATTCGCTCACACTCACGAGTTCAGAAAACGCACAGCGCTCACACGCCTGAGTTCAGAGAACGCACAGCGCTCACAGTCCCGAGTTCAGAGAACGCACAGCGCTCACACTCCCGAGTTCAGAGAACGCACAGCACTCACACTCCCGAGTTCAGAGAAATGCACAGCGCTCACACTCCCGAGTTCAGAGAACGCACAGCGCTCACACTCCCGAGTTCAGAGAATGCACAGCGCTCACACTCCCGAGTTCAGAGAACGCACAGCGCTCACACCCCCAGTTCAGAGAATGCACAGTGCTCACACTCCCGAGTTCCGAGAACGCACAGCACTCACACTCCCGAGTTCAGAGAACGCACAGCACTCACACTCCTGAGTTCAGAGAAATGCACAGCGCTCACACTCCCGAGTTCAGAGAGCGCACAGCGCTCACACTCCCGAGTTCAGAGAACCCACAGCGCTCACACTCCCGAGTTCAGAGAACGCACAGCGCTCACACCCCCAGTTCAGAGAATGCACAGCGCTCACACTTCCGAGTTCCGAGAACGCACAGCGCTCACACTCCCGAGTTCAGGGAACGCACAGCGCTCACACTCCCGAGTTCAGAGAACCCACAGCACTCACACTCCCGAGTTCTGTGAATGCACAGCGCTCACACTCCCGAGTTCAGAGAACGCACAGCGCTTACTCTCCCGAGTTCAGAGAATGCACAGCACACACACTCCCGAGTTCAGGGAAAGCACAGCGCTCACACACCCGAGTTCAGAGAACGCACAGCGCTCACACTCCCGAATTCTGAGAACGCACAGCGCTCACACTCCCGAGTTCAGAGAACGCACAGCGCTCACACTCCCGATTCCAGAGAACGCACAGCGCTCACACTCCCTAGTTCAGAGAATACACAGCGCTCACACGCCTGAGTTCAGAGAACGCACAGCACTCACACTCCCGAGTTCAGAGAACGCACAGCGCTCACACTCCCGAGTTCAGAGAACCCACGGCACTCACATTCCCGAGTTCAGAGAACGCACAGCACTCACTCTCCCGAGTTCAGAGAACGCATGGCGCTCACACTCCCGAGTTCAGAGAACGCACGGCGCTCACACCCCCGAGTTCAGAGAACACACAGCGCTCACACTCCCGAGTTCAGAGAACGCACAGCGCTCACACTCCCGAGTTCAGAGAACGCACAGCGCTCACACTCCCGAGTTCACAGAATGCACAGCGCTCACACTCCCGAGTTCTGAGAACGCACAGCGCTCACACTCCCGAGTTCAGAGTACGCACAGCGCTCACACTCCCGAGTTCAGAGAACGCACAGCGCTCACACTCCCGAGTTCAGAGAACGCACAGCGCTCACACCCCCGAGTTCAGAGAACGCACAGCGCTCACACCCCCGAGTTCAAAGAACGCACAGCACTCACACTCCCGAGTTCAGAGAACGCACAGCGCTCACACTCCCGAGTTCTGAGAACGCGCAGCGCTCACACTCCGGAGTTCAGAGAAAGCACAGCGCTCACACTCCCGAGTTCAGAGAACGCACAGCGCTCACACCCCCGAGTTCAGAGAATGCACAGCGCTCACACCCCTGAGTTCAGAGAACGCACAGCGCTCACACTCCCGAGTTCAGAGAACGCACAGCGCTCACACTCCCGAGTTCAGAGTACGCACAGCGCTCACACTCCCGAGTTCGGAGTACGCACAGCACTCACACTCCCGAGTTCAGAGAATGCACAGCGCTCACACCCCCGAGTTCAGAGCACGCACAGCGCTCACACTCGAGTTCAGGGAATGCACAGCGCTCACACTCCCGAGTTCAGAGAATGCACAGCGCTCACACTCCCGAGTTCTGAGAACGCACAGCGCTCACACTCCCAAGTTCAGAGAACGCACAGCGCTCACACCCCCGAGTTCAGAGAATGCACAGCGCTCACTCTCCCGAGTTCAGAGAACCCACAACGCTCACACTCCCGAGTTCTGTGAATGCACAGCGCTCACACTCCCGAGTTCAGAGAACACACAGCGTTCACTCTCCCGAGTTCAGAGAACGCACAGCGCTCACACTCCCGAGTTCAGGGAACGCACAGCGCTCCCACTCCCGAGTTCAGAGAACGTACAGCGCTCACACTCCCGAATTCTGAGAACGCACAGCGCTCACACTCCCGAGTTCAGAGAATGCACAGTGCTCACACTCCCGATTCCAGCGAACGCACAGCGCTCACACTCCCGAGTTCAGAGAACGCACAGCGCTCACACTCACGAGTTCAGGAAACGCACAGCGCTCACATGCCTGAGTTCAGAGAACGCACAGCGCTCACACTCCCGTGTTCAGAGGACGCACAGCGCTCACACTCCCGAGTTCATGGAACGCACAGCACTCACACTCCCGAGTTCAGAGAAATGCACAGCGCTCACACTCCCGAGTTCAGAGAACGCACAGCGCTCACACTCCCGTGTTCAGAGAACGCACAGCGCTCACATTCCCGAGTTCAGAGAACGCACAGCGCTCACACTCCCGAGTTCAGAGAACGCACAGCGCTCACACCCCCAGTTCAGAGAATGCACAGCACTCACACTCCCGAGTTCCAAGAGCGCACAGCGCTCACACTCCCGAGTTCAGGGAGCGCACAGCGCTCACACTCTGGAGTTCAGAGAACCCACAGCGCTCACACTTCCGAGTTCTTTGACTGCACAGCGCTCACACTCCCGAGTTCAGAGAACGCACAGCGCTCACTCTCCCGAGTTCAGAGAACGCACAGCGCTCACACTCCCGAGTTCAGGGAAACCACAGCGCTCACACTCCCGAGTTCAGAGAACGCACAGCGCTCACACTCCCGAATTCTGTGAACGCACAGCGCTCACACTCCCGAGTTCAGAGAACGCACAGCGCTCACACTCCCGATTCCAGAGAACGCACAGCGCTCACACTCCCTAGTTCAGAGAACGCACAGCGCTCACACGCCTGAGTTCAGAGAACGCACAGCACTCACACTCCCGAGTTCAGAGAACGCACAGCACTCACACACCCGAGTTCAGAGAACGCACGGCGCTCACACTCCCGAGTTCAGAGAACGCACGGCGTTCACACCCCCGAGTTCAGAGAACGCACAGCACTCACACTCCCGAGTTCAGAGAATGCACAGCGCTCACGATCCCGAGTTCAGAGAACACACAGCGCTCACACTCCCGAGTTCACAGAACGCACAGCGCTCACACCCCCGAGTTCAGAGAACGCACAGCGCTCACACTCCCGAGTTCAGAGAACGCACAGCGCTCCCACTCCCGAGTTCAGAGAACGCACAGCGCTCACACTCCCGAGTTCAGAACGCACAGCGCTCACACCCCCGAGTTCAGAGAATGCACAGCGCTCACACTCCCGAGTTCAGGGAACGCACAGCGCTCACACTCCCGAGTTCAGGGAACGCACAGCGCTCACACTCCCGAGTTCAGGGAACGCACAGCGCTCACACTCCCGAGTTCAGAGAACGCATTCGCTCACACTCACGAGTTCAGAAAACGCACAGCGCTCACACGCCTGAGTTCAGAGAACGCACAGCGCTCACAGTCCCGAGTTCAGAGAACGCACAGCGCTCACACTCCCGAGTTCAGAGAACGCACAGCACTCACACTCCCGAGTTCAGAGAAATGCACAGCGCTCACACTCCCGAGTTCAGAGAACGCACAGCGCTCACACTCCCGAGTTCAGAGAACGCACAGCGCTCACACTCCCGAGTTCAGAGAACGCACAGCGCTCACACCCCCAGTTCAGAGAATGCACAGTGCTCACACTCCCGAGTTCCGAGAACGCACAGCACTCACACTCCCGAGTTCAGAGAACGCACAGCGCTCACTCTCCCGAGTTCAGAGAACGCACAGCGCTCACACTCCCGAGTTCAGGGAAAGCACAGCGCTCACACTCCCGAGTTCAGAGAACGCACAGCGCTCACACGCCTGAGTTCAGAGAACGCACAGCACTCACACTCCCGAGTTCAGAGAACGCACAGCACTCACACACCCGAGTTCAGAGAACGCACGGCGCTCACACTCCCGAGTTCAGAGAACGCACGGCGTTCACACCCCCGAGTTCAGAGAACGCACAGCACTCACACTCCCGAGTTCAGAGAATGCACAGCGCTCACGATCCCGAGTTCAGAGAACACACAGCGCTCACACTCCCGAGTTCACAGAACGCACAGCGCTCACACCCCCGAGTTCAGAGAACGCACAGCGCTCACACTCCCGAGTTCAGAGAACGCACAGCGCTCCCACTCCCGAGTTCAGAGAACGCACAGCGCTCACACTCCCGAGTTCAGAACGCACAGCGCTCACACCCCCGAGTTCAGAGAATGCACAGCGCTCACACTCCCGAGTTCAGGGAACGCACAGCGCTCACACTCCCGAGTTCAGGGAACGCACAGCGCTCACACTCCCGAGTTCAGGGAACGCACAGCGCTCACACTCCCGAGTTCAGAGAACGCATTCGCTCACACTCACGAGTTCAGAAAACGCACAGCGCTCACACGCCTGAGTTCAGAGAACGCACAGCGCTCACAGTCCCGAGTTCAGAGAACGCACAGCGCTCACACTCCCGAGTTCAGAGAACGCACAGCACTCACACTCCCGAGTTCAGAGAAATGCACAGCGCTCACACTCCCGAGTTCAGAGAACGCACAGCGCTCACACTCCCGAGTTCAGAGAATGCACAGCGCTCACACTCCCGAGTTCAGAGAACGCACAGCGCTCACACCCCCAGTTCAGAGAATGCACAGTGCTCACACTCCCGAGTTCCGAGAACGCACAGCACTCACACTCCCGAGTTCAGAGAACGCACAGCACTCACACTCCTGAGTTCAGAGAAATGCACAGCGCTCACACTCCCGAGTTCAGAGAGCGCACAGCGCTCACACTCCCGAGTTCAGAGAACCCACAGCGCTCACACTCCCGAGTTCAGAGAACGCACAGCGCTCACACCCCCAGTTCAGAGAATGCACAGCGCTCACACTTCCGAGTTCCGAGAACGCACAGCGCTCACACTCCCGAGTTCAGGGAACGCACAGCGCTCACACTCCCGAGTTCAGAGAACCCACAGCACTCACACTCCCGAGTTCTGTGAATGCACAGCGCTCACACTCCCGAGTTCAGAGAACGCACAGCGCTTACTCTCCCGAGTTCAGAGAATGCACAGCACACACACTCCCGAGTTCAGGGAAAGCACAGCGCTCACACACCCGAGTTCAGAGAACGCACAGCGCTCACACTCCCGAATTCTGAGAACGCACAGCGCTCACACTCCCGAGTTCAGAGAACGCACAGCGCTCACACTCCCGATTCCAGAGAACGCACAGCGCTCACACTCCCTAGTTCAGAGAATACACAGCGCTCACACGCCTGAGTTCAGAGAACGCACAGCACTCACACTCCCGAGTTCAGAGAACGCACAGCGCTCACACTCCCGAGTTCAGAGAACCCACGGCACTCACATTCCCGAGTTCAGAGAACGCACAGCACTCACTCTCCCGAGTTCAGAGAACGCATGGCGCTCACACTCCCGAGTTCAGAGAACGCACGGCGCTCACACCCCCGAGTTCAGAGAACACACAGCGCTCACACTCCCGAGTTCAGAGAACGCACAGCGCTCACACTCCCGAGTTCAGAGAACGCACAGCGCTCACACTCCCGAGTTCACAGAATGCACAGCGCTCACACTCCCGAGTTCTGAGAACGCACAGCGCTCACACTCCCGAGTTCAGAGTACGCACAGCGCTCACACTCCCGAGTTCAGAGAACGCACAGCGCTCACACTCCCGAGTTCAGAGAACGCACAGCGCTCACACCCCCGAGTTCAGAGAACGCACAGCGCTC
Source organism: Somniosus microcephalus (assembly GCF_052327205.1). Taxonomy (NCBI): domain Eukaryota; kingdom Metazoa; phylum Chordata; class Chondrichthyes; order Squaliformes; family Somniosidae; genus Somniosus; species Somniosus microcephalus. The sequence goes on from NC_141019.1 coordinate 11,687,628, forward strand.
ACACCCCCGAGTTCAAAGAACGCACAGCACTCACACTCCCGAGTTCAGAGAACGCACAGCGCTCACACTCCCGAGTTCTGAGAACGCGCAGCGCTCACACTCCGGAGTTCAGAGAAAGCACAGCGCTCACACTCCCGAGTTCAGAGAACGCACAGCGCTCACACCCCCGAGTTCAGAGAATGCACAGCGCTCACACCCCTGAGTTCAGAGAACGCACAGCGCTCACACTCCCGAGTTCAGAGAACGCACAGCGCTCACACTCCCGAGTTCAGAGTACGCACAGCGCTCACACTCCCGAGTTCGGAGTACGCACAGCACTCACACTCCCGAGTTCAGAGAATGCACAGCGCTCACACCCCCGAGTTCAGAGCACGCACAGCGCTCACACTCGAGTTCAGGGAATGCACAGCGCTCACACTCCCGAGTTCAGAGAATGCACAGCGCTCACACTCCCGAGTTCTGAGAACGCACAGCGCTCACACTCCCAAGTTCAGAGAACGCACAGCGCTCACACCCCCGAGTTCAGAGAATGCACAGCGCTCACTCTCCCGAGTTCAGAGAACCCACAACGCTCACACTCCCGAGTTCTGTGAATGCACAGCGCTCACACTCCCGAGTTCAGAGAACACACAGCGTTCACTCTCCCGAGTTCAGAGAACGCACAGCGCTCACACTCCCGAGTTCAGGGAACGCACAGCGCTCCCACTCCCGAGTTCAGAGAACGTACAGCGCTCACACTCCCGAATTCTGAGAACGCACAGCGCTCACACTCCCGAGTTCAGAGAATGCACAGTGCTCACACTCCCGATTCCAGCGAACGCACAGCGCTCACACTCCCGAGTTCAGAGAACGCACAGCGCTCACACTCACGAGTTCAGGAAACGCACAGCGCTCACATGCCTGAGTTCAGAGAACGCACAGCGCTCACACTCCCGTGTTCAGAGGACGCACAGCGCTCACACTCCCGAGTTCATGGAACGCACAGCACTCACACTCCCGAGTTCAGAGAAATGCACAGCGCTCACACTCCCGAGTTCAGAGAACGCACAGCGCTCACACTCCCGTGTTCAGAGAACGCACAGCGCTCACATTCCCGAGTTCAGAGAACGCACAGCGCTCACACTCCCGAGTTCAGAGAACGCACAGCGCTCACACCCCCAGTTCAGAGAATGCACAGCACTCACACTCCCGAGTTCCAAGAGCGCACAGCGCTCACACTCCCGAGTTCAGGGAGCGCACAGCGCTCACACTCTGGAGTTCAGAGAACCCACAGCGCTCACACTTCCGAGTTCTTTGACTGCACAGCGCTCACACTCCCGAGTTCAGAGAACGCACAGCGCTCACTCTCCCGAGTTCAGAGAACGCACAGCGCTCACACTCCCGAGTTCAGGGAAACCACAGCGCTCACACTCCCGAGTTCAGAGAACGCACAGCGCTCACACTCCCGAATTCTGTGAACGCACAGCGCTCACACTCCCGAGTTCAGAGAACGCACAGCGCTCACACTCCCGATTCCAGAGAACGCACAGCGCTCACACTCCCTAGTTCAGAGAACGCACAGCGCTCACACGCCTGAGTTCAGAGAACGCACAGCACTCACACTCCCGAGTTCAGAGAACGCACAGCACTCACACACCCGAGTTCAGAGAACGCACGGCGCTCACACTCCCGAGTTCAGAGAACGCACGGCGTTCACACCCCCGAGTTCAGAGAACGCACAGCACTCACACTCCCGAGTTCAGAGAATGCACAGCGCTCACGATCCCGAGTTCAGAGAACACACAGCGCTCACACTCCCGAGTTCACAGAACGCACAGCGCTCACACCCCCGAGTTCAGAGAACGCACAGCGCTCACACTCCCGAGTTCAGAGAACGCACAGCGCTCCCACTCCCGAGTTCAGAGAACGCACAGCGCTCACACTCCCGAGTTCAGAACGCACAGCGCTCACACCCCCGAGTTCAGAGAATGCACAGCGCTCACACTCCCGAGTTCAGGGAACGCACAGCGCTCACACTCCCGAGTTCAGGGAACGCACAGCGCTCACACTCCCGAGTTCAGGGAACGCACAGCGCTCACACTCCCGAGTTCAGAGAACGCATTCGCTCACACTCACGAGTTCAGAAAACGCACAGCGCTCACACGCCTGAGTTCAGAGAACGCACAGCGCTCACAGTCCCGAGTTCAGAGAACGCACAGCGCTCACACTCCCGAGTTCAGAGAACGCACAGCACTCACACTCCCGAGTTCAGAGAAATGCACAGCGCTCACACTCCCGAGTTCAGAGAACGCACAGCGCTCACACTCCCGAGTTCAGAGAACGCACAGCGCTCACACTCCCGAGTTCAGAGAACGCACAGCGCTCACACCCCCAGTTCAGAGAATGCACAGTGCTCACACTCCCGAGTTCCGAGAACGCACAGCACTCACACTCCCGAGTTCAGAGAACGCACAGCGCTCACTCTCCCGAGTTCAGAGAACGCACAGCGCTCACACTCCCGAGTTCAGGGAAAGCACAGCGCTCACACTCCCGAGTTCAGAGAACGCGCAGCGTTCACACTCCCGAATACTGAGAACACACAGCGCTCACACTCCCGAGTTCAGAGAAAGCACAGCGCTCACACTCCCGATTCCAGAGAATGCACAGCGCTCACACTCCCTAGATCAGAGAATGCACAGCGCTCACAGGCCTGAGTTCAGAGAACGCACAGCACTCACACTCCCGAGTTCAGAGAACGCGCAGCGCTCACACTACCGAGTTCAGAGAACGCACGGCACTCACACTCCCGAGTTCAGAGAACGCACAGCACTCACACTCCCGAGTTCAGAGAACGCATGGCGCTCACACTCCCGAGTTCAGAGAACGCACAGCGCTCACTCCCCCGAGTTCAGAGAACGCACAGCGCTCACACTCCCGAGTTCAGAGAACGCACAGCGCTCACACTCCCGAGTTCAGAGAACGCACAGCGCTCACACTCCCGAGTTCACAGAACACACAGCGCTCACACTCCCGAGCTCTGAGAACGCACAGCGCTTACACTCCCGAGTTCAGAGTACGCACAGCGCTCACACTCCCGAGTTCAGAGAACGCACAGCGCTCACACTCCCGAGTTCAGAGAACGCACAGCGCTCACAACCACGAGTTCAGAGAACGCACAGCGCTCACACCCCCGAGTTCAGAGAACGCGCAGCGCTCACACTCCCGAGTTCAGCGAACGCAAAGCGCTCACACTCCCGAGTTCAGAGAACGCACAGCGCTCACACTCCCGAGTTCTGAGAACGCACAGCGCTCACACTCCCGAGTTCAGAGAAGCACAGCACTCACACTCCGGAGTTCAGAGAATGCACAGCGCTCACACTCCCGAGTTCAGAGAACGCTCAGCGCTCACACCCCCGTGTTCAGAGAACGCACAGCGCTCACACCCCTGAGTTCAGAGAACGCACAGCGCTCACACTCCCGAGTTCAGAGAACGCACAGCGCTCACACTCCCGAGTTCAGAGTACGCACAGCGCTCACACTCCCGAGTTCAGAGAACGCAGAGCGCTCACACTCCCGAGTTCAGAGTACGCACAGCGCTCACACTCCCGAGTTCAGAGAATGCACAGCGCTCACACCCCCGAGTTCAGAGAATGCACAGCGCTCACACTCCCGAGTTCAGGGAAACCACAGCGCTCACACTCCCGAGTTCAGAGAACGCACAGTGCTCTCACTCCCGAGTTCAGGGAAACCACAGCGCTCACACTCCCGAGTTCAGAGAACGCACAGCGCTCACACTCCCGAATTCTGTGAACGCACAGCGCTCACACTCCCGAGTTCAGAGAACGCACAGCGCTCACACGCCCGATTCCAGAGAAAGCACAGCGCTCACACTCCCTAGTTCAGAGAACGCACAGCGCTCACACGCCTGAGTTCAGAGAACGCACAGCACTCACACTCCCGAGTTCAGAGAATGCACAGCACTCACACACCCGAGTTCAGAGAACGCACGGCGCTCACACTCCCGAGTTCAGAGGACGCACGGCGCTCACACTCCCGAGTTCAGAGAACGCACAGCACTCACAATCCCGAGTTCAGAGAACACACAGCGCTCACACTCCCGAGTTCACAGAACGCACAGCGCTCACACCCCCGAGTTCCAAGAGCGTACAGCGCTCACACTCCCGAGTTCAGGGAGCGCACAGCGCTCACACTCTGGAGTTCAGAGAACCCACAGCGCTCTCACTCCCGAGTTCTGTGAATGCCCAGCGCTCACACTCCCGAGTTCAGAGAACGCACAGCGCTCACACTCCCGAATTCTGTGAACGCACAGCGCTCACACTCCCGAGTTCAGAGAACGCACAGCGCTCACACTCCCGATTCCAGAGAACGCACAGCGCTCACACTCCCTAGTTCAGAGAACGCACAGCGCTCACACGCCTGAGTTCAGAGAACGCACAGCACTCACACTCCCGAGTTCAGAGAACGCACAGCACTCACACACCCGAGTTCAGAGAACGCACGGCGCTCACACTCCCGAGTTCAGAGAACGCACGGCGCTCACACCCTCGAGTTCAGAGAACGCACAGCACTCACACTCCCGAGTTCAGAGAATGCACAGCGCTCACGATCCCGAGTTCAGAGAACACACAGCGCTCACACTCCCGAGTTCACAGAACGCACAGCGCTCACACCCCCGAGTTCAGAGAACGCACAGCGCTCACACTCCCGAGTTCAGAGAACGCACAGCGCTCCCACTCCCGAGTTCAGAGAACGCACAGCGCTCACACTCCCGAGTTCAGAACGCACAGCGCTCACACCCCCGAGTTCAGAGAATGCACAGCGCTCACACTCCCGAGTTCAGGGAACGCACAGCGCTCACACTCCCGAGTTCAGGGAACGCACAGCGCTCACACTCCCGAGTTCAGGGAACGCACAGCGCTCACACTCCCGAGTTCAGAGAACGCATTCGCTCACACTCACGAGTTCAGAAAACGCACAGCGCTCACACGCCTGAGTTCAGAGAACGCACAGCGCTCACAGCCCCGAGTTCAGAGAACGCACAGCGCTCACACTCCCGAGTTCAGAGAACGCACAGCACTCACACTCCCGAGTTCAGAGAAATGCACAGCGCTCACACTCCCGAGTTCAGAGAACGCACAGCGCTCACACTCCCGAGTTCAGAGAACGCACAGCGCTCACACTCCCGAGTTCAGAGAACGCACAGCGCTCACACCCCCAGTTCAGAGAATGCACAGTGCTCACACTCACGAGTTCCGAGAACGCACAGCACTCACACTCCCGAGTTCAGGGAACGCACAGCGCTCACACTCCCGAGTTCAGAGAACCCACAGCGCTCACACTCCCGAGTTCTGTGAATGCACAGCGCTCACACTCCCGAGTTCAGAGAACGCACAGCGCTCACTCTCCCGAGTTCAGAGAACGCACAGCGCTCACGCTCCCGAGTTCAGGGAAAGCACAGCGCTCACACCCCCGTGTTCAGAGAACGCACAGCGCTCACACCCCTGAGTTCAGAGTACGCACAGCGCTCACACTCCCGAGTTCAGAGAACGCAGAGCGCTCACACTCCCGAGTTCAGAGTACGCACAGCGCTCACACTCCCGAGTTCAGAGAATGCACAGCGCTCACACCCCCGAGTTCAGAAAATGCACAGCGCTCACACTCCCGTGTTCAGGGAAACCACAGCGCTCACACTCCCGAGTTCAGAGAACGCACAGCGCTCACACTCCCGAGTTCAGGGAAACCACAGCGCTCACACTCCCGAGTTCAGAGAACGCACAGCGCTCACACTCCCGAATTCTGTGAACGCACAGCGCTCACACTCCCGAGTTCAGAGAACGCACAGCGCTCACACGCCCGATTCCAGAGAAAGCACAGCGCTCACACTCCCTAGTTCAGAGAACGCACAGCGCTCACACGCCTGAGTTCAGAGAACGCACAGCACTCACACTCCCGAGTTCAGAGAACGCACAGCACTCACACACCCGAGTTCAGAGAACGCACGGCGCTCACACTCCCGAGTTCAGAGGACGCACGGCGTTCACACTCCCGAGTTCAGAGAACGCACAGCACTCACAATCCCGAGTTCAGAGAACACACAGCGCTCACACTCCCGAGTTCACAGAACGCACAGCGCTCACACCCCCGAGTTCCAAGAGCGCACAGCGCTCACACTCCCGAGTTCAGGGAGCGCACAGCGCTCACACTCTGGAGTTCAGAGAACCCACAGCGCTCACACTCCCGAGTTCTGTGAATGCACAGCGCTCACACTCCCGAGTTCAGAGAACGCACAGCGCTCACTCTCCCGAGTTCAGAGAACGCACAGCGCTCACACTCCCGAGTTCAGGGAAACCACAGCGCTCACACTCCCGAGTTCAGAGAACGCACAGCGCTCACACTCCCGAATTCTGTGAACGCACAGCGCTCACACTCCCGAGTTCAGAGAACGCACAGCGCTCACACTCCCGATTCCAGAGAACGCACAGCGCTCACACTCCCTAGTTCAGAGAACGCACAGCGCTCACACGCCTGAGTTCAGAGAACGCACAGCACTCACACTCCCGAGTTCAGAGAACGCACAGCACTCACACACCCGAGTTCAGAGAACGCACGGCGCTCACACTCCCGAGTTCAGAGAACGCACGGCGCTCACACCCCCGAGTTCAGAGAACGCACAGCACTCACACTCCCGAGTTCAGAGAATGCACAGCGCTCACGATCCCGAGTTCAGAGAACACACAGCGCTCACACTCCCGAGTTCACAGAATGCACAGCGCTCACACCCCCGAGTTCAGAGAACGCACAGCGCTCACACTCCCGAGTTCAGAGAACGCACAGCGCTCCCACTCCCGAGTTCAGAGAACGCACAGCGCTCACACTCCCGAGTTCAGAACGCACAGCGCTCACACCCCCGAGTTCAGAGAATGCACAGCGCTCACACTCCCGAGTTCAGGGAACGCACAGCGCTCACACTCCCGAATTCAGGGAACGCACAGCGCTCACACTCCCGAGTTCAGGGAACGCACAGCGCTCACACTCCCGAGTTCAGAGAACGCATTCGCTCACACTCACGAGTTCAGAAAACGCACAGCGCTCACACGCCTGAGTTCAGAGAACGCACAGCGCTCACAGTCCCGAGTTCAGAGAACGCACAGCGCTCACACTCCCGAGTTCAGAGAACGCACAGCACTCACACTCCCGAGTTCAGAGAAATGCACAGCGCTCACACTCCCGAGTTCAGAGAACGCACAGCGCTCACACTTCCGAGTTCAGAGAACGCACAGCGCTCACACTCCCGAGTTCAGAGAACGCACAGCGCTCACACCCCCAGTTCAGAGAATGCACAGTGCTCACACTCCCGAGTTCCGAGAACGCACAGCACTCACACTCCCGAGTTCAGGGAACGCACAGCGCTCACACTCCCGAGTTCAGAGAACCCACAGCGCTCACACTCCCGAGTTCTGTGAATGCACAGCGCTCACACTCCCGAGTTCAGAGAACGCACAGCGCTCACTCTGCCGAGTTCAGAGAACGCACAGCGCTCACGCTCCCGAGTTCAGGGAAAGCACAGCGCTCACACCCCCGTGTTCAGAGAACGCACAGCGCTCACACCCCTGAGTTCAGAGAACGCACAGCGCTCACACTCCCGAGTTCAGAGAACGCACAGCGCTCACACTCCCGAGTTCAGAGTACGCACAGCGCTCACACTCCCGAGTTCAGAGAACGCAGAGCGCTCACACTCCCGAGTTCAGAGAATGCACAGCGCTCACACCCCCGAGTTCAGAGAATGCACAGCGCTCACACTCCCGAGTTCAGGGAAACCACAGCGCTCACACTCCCGAGTTCAGAGAACGCACAGCGCTCACACTCCCGAGTTCAGGGAAACCACAGCGCTCACACTCCCGAGTTCAGAGAACGCACAGCGCTCACACTCCCGAATTCTGTGAACGCACAGCGCTCACACTCCCGAGTTCAGAGAACGCACAGCGCTCACACGCCCGATTCCAGAGAAAGCACAGCGCTCACACTCCCTAGTTCAGAGAACGCACAGCGCTCACACGCCTGAGTTCAGAGAACGCACAGCACTCACACTCCCGAGTTCAGAGAACGCACAGCACTCACACACCCGAGTTCAGAGAACGCACGGCGCTCACACTCCCGAGTTCAGAGGACGCACGGCGCTCACACTCCCGAGTTCAGAGAACGCACAGCACTCACAATCCCGAGTTCAGAGAACACACAGCGCTCACACTCCCGAGTTCACAGAACGCACAGCGCTCACACCCCCGAGTTCCAAGAGCGCACAGCGCTCACACTCCCGAGTTCAGGGAGCGCACAGCGCTCACACTCTGGAGTTCAGAGAACCCACAGCGCTCACACTCCCGAGTTCTGTGAATGCACAGCGCTCACACTCCCGAGTTCAGAGAACGCACAGCGCTCACTCTCCCGAGTTCAGAGAACGCACAGCGCTCACACTCCCGAGTTCAGGGAAACCACAGCGCTCACACTCCCGAGTTCAGAGAATGCACAGCGCTCACACTCCCGAATTCTGTGAACGCACAGCGCTCACACTCCCGAGTTCAGAGAACGCACAGCGCTCACACTCCCGATTCCAGAGAACGCACAGCGCTCACACTCCCTAGTTCAGAGAACGCACAGCGCTCACACGCCTGAGTTCAGAGAACGCACAGCACTCACACTCCCGAGTTCAGAGAACGCACAGCACTCACACACCCGAGTTCAGAGAACGCACGGCGCTCACACTCCCGAGTTCAGAGAACGCACGGCGCTCACACCCCCGAGTTCAGAGAACGCACAGCACTCACACTCCCGAGTTCAGAGAATGCACAGCGCTCACGATCCCGCGTTCAGAGAACACACAGCGCTCACACTCCCGAGTTCACAGAACGCACAGCGCTCACACCCCCGAGTTCAGAGAACGCACAGCGCTCACAATCCCGATTTCAGAGAACGCACAGCGCTCCCACTCCCGAGTTCAGAGAACGCACAGCGCTCACACTCCCGAGTTCAGAACGCACAGCGCTCACACCCCCGAGTTCAGAGAATGCACAGCGCTCACACTCCCGAGTTCAGGGAACGCACAGCGCTCACACTCCCGAGTTCAGGGAACGCACAGCGCTCACACTCCCGAGTTCAGGGAACGCACAGCGCTCACACTCCCGAGTTCAGAGAACGCATTCGCTCACACTCACGAGTTCAGAAAACGCACAGCGCTCACACGCCTGAGTTCAGAGAACGCACAGCGCTCACAGCCCCGAGTTCAGAGAACGCACAGCGCTCACACTCCCGAGTTCAGAGAACGCACAGCACTCACACTCCCGAGTTCAGAGAAATGCACAGCGCTCACACTCCCGAGTTCAGAGAACGCACAGCGCTCACACTCCCGAGTTCAGAGAACGCACAGCGCTCACACTCCCGAGTTCAGAGAACGCACAGCGCTCACACCCCCAGTTCAGAGAACGCACAGCGCTCACACTCCCGAGTTCAGAGAACCCACAGCGCTCACACTCCCGAGTTCTGTGAATGCACAGCGCTCACACTCCCGAGTTCAGAGAATGCACAGCGCTCACTCTCCCGAGTTCAGAGAACGCACAGCGCTCACGCTCCCGAGTTCAGGGAAAGCACAGCGCTCACACTCCCGAGTTCAGAGAACGCGCAGCGTTCACACTCCCGAATACTGAGAACGCACAGCGCTCACACTCCCGAGTTCAGAGAAAGCACAGCGCTCACACTCCCGATTCCAGAGAATGCACAGCGCTCACACTCCCTAGATCAGAGAATGCACATTGCTCACAGGCCTGAGTTCAGAGAATGCACAGCACTCACACTCCCGAGTTCAGAGAACGCGCAGCGCTCACACTACCGAGTTCAGAGAACGCACGGCACTCACACTCCCGAGTTCAGAGAACGCACAGCACTCACACTCCCGAGTTCAGAGAACGCATGGCGCTCACACTCCCGAGTTCAGAGAACGCACAGCGCTCACTCCCCCGAGTTCAGAGAACGCACAGCGCTCACACTCCCGAGTTCAGAGAAGGCACAGCGCTCACACTCCCGAGTTCAGAGAACGCACAGCGCTCACACTCCCGAGTTCACAGAACACACAGCGCTCACACTCCCGAGCTCTGAGAACGCACAGCACTTACACTCCCGAGTTCAGAGTACGCACAGCGCTCACACTCCCGAGTTCAGAGAATGCACAGCGCTCACACTCCCGAGTTCAGAGAAAGCACAGCGCTCACACCCACGAGTTCAGAGAACGCACAGCGCTCACACCCCCGAGTTCAGAGAACGCACAGCGCTCACACTCCCGAGTTCAGCGAACGCAAAGCGCTCACACTCCCGAGTTCAGAGAACGCACAGCGCTCACACTCCCGAGTTCTGAGAACGCACAGCGCTCACACTCCCGAGTTCAGAGAAGCACAGCACTCACACTCCGGAGTTCAGAGAATGCACAGCGCTCACACTCCCGAGTTCAGAGAACGCTCAGCGCTCACACCCCCGTGTTCAGAGAACGCACAGCGCTCACACCCCTGAGTTCAGAGAACGCACAGCGCTCACACTCCCGAGTTCAGAGAACGCACAGCGCTCACACTCCCGAGTTCAGAGTACGCACAGCGCTCACACTCCCGAGTTCAGAGAACACAGAGCGCTCACACTCCCGAGTTCAGAGTACGCACAGCGCTCACACTCCCGAGTTCAGAGAATGCACAGCGCTCACACCCCCGAGTTCAGAGAATGCACAGCGCTCACACTCCCGAGTTCAGGGAAACCACAGCGCTCACACTCCCGAGTTCAGAGAACGCACAGCGCTCACACTCCCGAGTTCAGGGAAACCACAGCGCTCACACTCCCGAGTTCAGAGAACGCACAGCGCTCACACTCCCGAATTCTGTGAACGCACAGCGCTCACACTCCCGAGTTCAGAGAACGCACAGCGCTCACACGCCCGATTCCAGAGATAGCACAGCGCTCACACTCCCTAGTTCAGAGAACGCACAGCGCTCACACGCCTGAGTTCAGAGAACGCACAGCACTCACACTCCCGAGTTCAGAGAACGCACAGCACTCACACACCCGAGTTCAGAGAACGCACGGCGCTCACACTCCCGAGTTCAGAGGACGCACGGCGCTCACACCCCCGAGTTCAGAGAACGCACAGCACTCACAATCCCGAGTTCAGAGAACACACAGCGCTCACACTCCCGAGTTCACAGAACGCACAGCGCTCACACCCCCGAGTTCAGAGAACGCACAGCGCTCACACTCCCGAGTTCAGAGAACGCACAGCGCTCACACTCCCGAAGTTCAGAGAACGCACAGCGCTCACACTCCCGAGTTCAGAATGCACAGCGCTCACACCCCCGAGTCCAGAGAATGCACAGCGCTCACACTCCCGAGTTCAGGGAACGCACAGCGCTCACACTCCCGAGTTCAGAGAATGCACAGCGCTCACACCCCCGAGTTCAGAGAACGCACAGCTCTCACACCCCCGAGTTCAGAGCACGCACAGCGCTCACACTCGAGTTCAGGGAATACCCAGCGCTCACACTCCCGTGTTCAGAGATCGCACAGCGGTCACACCCCCGAGTTCAGGGAACGCACAGCGCTCACACTCCCGAGTTCAGAGAACGCACAGCACTCACACTCCCGAGTTCAGAGAAATGCACAGCGCTCACACTCCCGAGTTCAGAGAACGCACAGCGCTCACACTCCCGAGTTCAGAGAACGCACAGCGCTCACACTCCCGAGTTCAGAGAACGCACAGCGCTCACACCCCCAGTTCAGAGAATGCACAGCGCTCACACTCCCGAGTTCCGAGAACGCACAGCACTCACACTCCCGAGTTCAGGGAACGCACAGCGCTCACACTCCCGAGTTCAGAGAACCCACAGCGCTCACACTCCCGAGTTCTGTGAATGCACAGCGCTCACACTCCCGAGTTTAGAGAACGCACAGCGCTCACTCTCCCGAGTTCAGAGAACGCGCAGCGCTCACACTCCCGATTTCAGGGAAAGCACAGCGCTCACACTCCCGAGTTCAGGGAACGCACAGCGCTCACACTCCCGAATACTGAGTACGCACAGCGCTCACACTCCCGAGTTCAGAGAACGCACAGCGCACACACTCCCGATTCCAGAGAACGCACAGCGCTCACACTCCCTAGTTCAGAGAATGCACAGCGCTCACAGGCCTGAGCTCAGAGAACGCGCAGCGCTCACACTCCCGAGTTCAGAGAACGCACAGCGCTCACACTCCCGAGTTCACAGAACGCACAGCGCTCACACTCCCGAGTTCTGAGAACGCACAGCGCTCACACTCCCGAGTTCAGAGTACGCACAGCGCTCACACTCCCGAGTTCAGAGAACGCACAGCGCTCACACTCCCGAGTTCAGAGAACGCACAGCGCTCACACCCACGAGTTTAGAGAATGCACAGCGCTCACACCCCCGAGTTCAGAGAACGCACAGCGCTCACACTCCCGAGTTCAGAGAACGCACAGCGCTCACACACCCGAGTTCTGAGAACGCACAGCGCTCACACTCCCGAGTTCAGAGAAGCACAGCACTCACACTCCGGAGTTCAGAGAACACACAGCGCTCATACTCCCGAGTTCAGAGAAGGCACAGCACTCACACCCCCGTGTTCAGAGAACGCACAGTGCTCACACCCCTGAGTTCAGAGAACGCACAGCGCTCACACTCCCGAGTTCAGAGAACGCACAGCGCTCACACTCCCGAGTTCAGAATGCGCACAGCGCTCACACTCCCGAGTTCAGAGAACGCACAGCGCTCACACTCCCGAGTTCAGAGTACGCACAGCGCTCACACTCCCGAGTTCAGAGAATGCACAGCGCTCACACCCCCGAATTCAGAGCACGCACAGCGCTTCACTCGAATTCAGGGAATGCACAGCACTCACACTCCCGAGTTCAGAGAATGCACAGCGCTCACACTCCCGAGTTCTGAGAATGCACAGCGCTCACACTCCCAAGTTCAGAGAACGCACAGCGCTCACACCCCCGAGTTCAGAGAATGCACAGCGCTCACACTCCCAAGTTCAGAGAACGCACAGCGCTCACACTCCCGAGTTCAGAGAAAGCACAGTGCTCACACTCCCGAGTTCAGGGAACGCACAGCGCTCACACTCCCGAGTTCAGAGAATGCACGGCGCTCACACTCCCGAGTTCAGAGAATGCACAGAGCTCACACCCCCGAGTTCAGAGAAATGCACAGCGCTCACACTCCCGAGTTCAGAGAACGCACAGTGCTCAGACTACCGAGTTCAGAGAACATACAGCGCTCGCACGCCCGAGTTCAGAGAACGCACAGCGCTCACACTCCCGAGTTCACGGAACGCACAGCGCTCACACTCCCGAGTTCAGAGAACGCACAGCGCTCACACTCGAGTTCAGGGAACACTCAGCGATCACACTCCCGAGTTGAGAGAACGCACAGCACTCACACTACCGAGTTCAGGGAACGCACAGCGCTCACACTCCCGAGTTCAGAGAAAACACAGCGCTCACACTCCCGAGTTCAGAGAACGCACAACGTTCACACTCCCGATTTCAGAGAACGCACAGCGCTCACACTCCCAAGTTCAGAGAATGCACAGTGCTCAGATTCCCGAGTTCAGAGAACGCACGGTGCTCACACGCCCGAGTTCAGAGAACGCACAGCGCTCACAGCCCCGAGTTCAGAGAACGCACGGCGCTCACACGCCCGAGTTCAGAGACCGCACAACGCTCACAGTCCCGAGTTCAGGGAACGCACAGCGCTCACACTCCCGAGTTCAGAGAACACACAGCGCTCACACTCGAGTTCAGGGAACGCACAGCGCTCACACTCCCGAGTTCAGAGAACGCACAGTGCTCACACTCCCGAGTTCAGGGAACGCACAGCTCTCACAGTCCCGAGTTCAGAGAACGCACAGCGCTCACACTCCCGAGTTCAGAGAACGCACAGCACTCACACTCCCGAGTTCAGAGAACGCACAATGCTCAGACTCCCGAGTTCAGAGAACATACAGCGCTCACACTCCCGAGTTCAGAGAACGCACAGCGCTCACACTCCCGAGTTCAGAGAACGCACATTGCTCAGACTCCCGAGTTCAGAGAACATACAGCGCTCACACGCCCAAGTTCAGAGAATGCACAGCGTTCACACCCCTGAGTTCAGAGAACGCACAGCGCTCACACTCCCGAGTTCAGAGAATGCACAGCGCTCACACTTCCGAGTTCAGAGAACGCACAGCGCTCACACTCCCGACTTCTGAGAATGCACAGCGCTCACACTCCCGAGTTCAGAGAACGCACAGCGCTCACACTCCCGAGTTCAGGGAACACACTGCGTTCACATCCCCGAGTTCAGAGAAATGCACAGCGCTCACACTCCCGAGTTCAGAGAACGCACAGCGCTCACACTCCCGTGTTCAGAGAACCCACAGCGCTCAAACTCCCGAGTTCAGAGAACGCACAGCGCTCACACTCCCGAGTTCAGAGAACGCACAGCACTCACACTCCCGAGTTCAGAGAACGCACAGCGCTCACACTCCCGAGTTCAGAGAATGCACAGTGCTCAGGCTCCCGAGTTCAGAGAACATACAGCGCTCACACGCCCAAGTTCAGAGAACGCACAGCGTTCACACCCCAGATTTCAGAGAACGCACAGCGCTCACACTCCCGAGTTCAGAGAACGCACAGCGCTCACACTCCCGATTTCTGAGAACGCATAGCGCTCACACTCCCGAGTTCAGAGAACGCACAGCGCTCACACTCCCGAGTTCAGAGAACGCACATTGCTCAGACTCCCGAGTTCAGAGAACATACAGCGCTCAGACGCCCAAGTTCAGAGAACGCACAGCGTTCACACCCCTGAGTTCAGAGAACGCACAGCACTCGCACTCCCGAGTTCAGAGAACGCACAGCGCTCACACCCCAGATTTCAGAGAACGCACAGCGCTCGCACTCCCGAGTTCAGAGAACGCACAGCGCTCACACTTCCGAGTTCAGAGAACGCACAGCGCTCACACTCCCGACTTCTGAGAATGCACAGCGCTCACACTCCCGAGTTCAGAGAACGCACAGCGCTCACACTCCCGAGTTCAGGGAACACACTGCGCTCACATCCCCGAGTTCAGAGAAATGCACAGCGCTCACACTCCCGAGTTCAGAGAACGCACAGCGCTCACACTCCCGAGTTCAGAGAACCCACAGCGCTCAAACTCCCGAGTTCAGAGAACGCACAGCGCTCACACTCCCGAGTTCAGAGAACGCACAGCGCTCACACTCCCGAGTTCAGAGAATGCACAGTGCTCAGACTCCCGAGTTCAGAGAACATACAGCGCTCACTCGCCCAAGTTCAGAGAACGCACAGCGTTCACACCCCAGATTTCAGAGAACGCACAGCGCTCACACTCCCGAGTTCAGAGAACGCACAGCGCTCACACGCCCGATTTCTGAGAACGCATAGCGCTCACACTCCCGAGTTCAGAGAACGCACGGCGCTCACACTCCCGAGTTCAGGGAACACACTGCGCTCACATCCCCGAGTTCAGAGAAATGCACAGCGCTCACACTCCCGAGTTCAGAGAATGCACAGCGCTCACACTCCCGAGTTCAGAGAACGCACAGCGCTCAAACTCCCGAGTTCAGAGAACGCACAGCGCTCACACTCCTGAGTTCTGAGAACGCACAGCGCTCAAACTACCGAGTTCAGAGAACGCACAGCGCTCACACTCCCATGTTCAGGGAACGCACAGCACTCACACTGCAGTTCAGGGAACACACAGCGCTCACACTCCCGAGTTCAGAGAGTGCACAGCGCTCACACTCCCGAGTTCAGAGAACGCACAGCGCTCACACTCCCGAAGTTCAGAGAACGCACAGCGCTCACACTCCCGAGTTCAGAATGCACAGCGCTCACACCCCCGAGTCCAGAGAATGCACAGCGCTCACACTCCCGAGTTCAGGGAACGCACAGCGCTCACACTCCCGAGTTCAGAGAATGCACAGCGCTCACACCCCCGAGTTCAGAGAACGCACAGCTCTCACACCCCCGAGTTCAGAGCACGCACAGCGCTCACACTCGAGTTCAGGGAATACCCAGCGCTCACACTCCCGTGTTCAGAGATCGCACAGCGGTCACACCCCCGAGTTCAGGGAACGCCCAGCGCTCACACTCCCGAGTTCAGAGAACGCATCCGCTCACAGTCCCGAGTTCAGAGAACGCACAGCGCTCACACTCCCGAGTTCAGAGAACGCACAGCACTCACACTCCCGAGTTCAGAGAAATGCACAGCGCTCACACTCCCGAGTTCAGAGAACGCACAGCGCTCACACTCCCGAGTTCAGAGAACGCACAGCGCTCACACTCCCGAGTTCAGAGAACGCACAGCGCTCACACCCCCAGTTCAGAGAATGCACAGCGCTCACACTCCCGAGTTCCGAGAACGCACAGCACTCACACTCCCGAGTTCAGGGAACGCACAGCGCTCACACTCCCGAGTTCAGAGAACCCACAGCGCTCACACTCCCGAGTTCTGTGAATGCACAGCGCTCACACTCCCGAGTTTAGAGAACGCACAGCGCTCACTCTCCCGAGTTCAGAGAACGCGCAGCGCTCACACTCCCGATTTCAGGGAAAGCACAGCGCTCACACTCCCGAGTTCAGGGAACGCACAGCGCTCACACTCCCGAATACTGAGTACGCACAGCGCTCACACTCCCGAGTTCAGAGAACGCACAGCGCACACACTCCCGATTCCAGAGAACGCACAGCGCTCACACTCCCTAGTTCAGAGAATGCACAGCGCTCACAGGCCTGAGCTCAGAGAACGCACAGCACTCACACTCCCAAGTTCAGAGAACGCGCAGCGCTCACACTCCCGAGTTCAGAGAACGCACGGCACTCACACTCCCGAGTTCAGAGAACGCGCAGCGCTCACACTCCCGAGTTCAGAGAACGCACAGCGCTCACACTCCCGAGTTCACAGAACGCACAGCGCTCACACTCCCGAGTTCTGAGAACGCACAGCGCTCACACTCCCGAGTTCAGAGTACGCACAGCGCTCACACTCCCGAGTTCAGAGAACGCACAGCGCTCACACTCCCGAGTTCAGAGAACGCACAGCGCTCACACCCACGAGTTTAGAGAATGCACAGCGCTCACACCCCCGAGTTCAGAGAACGCACAGCGCTCACACTCCCGAGTTCAGAGAACGCACAGCGCTCACACACCCGAGTTCTGAGAACGCACAGCGCTCACACTCCCGAGTTCAGAGAAGCACAGCACTCACACTCCGGAGTTCAGAGAACACACAGCGCTCATACTCCCGAGTTCAGAGAAGGCACAGCACTCACACCCCCGTGTTCAGAGAACGCACAGTGCTCACACCCCTGAGTTCAGAGAACGCACAGCGCTCACACTCCCGAGTTCAGAGAACGCACAGCGCTCACACTCCCGAGTTCAGAATGCGCACAGCGCTCACACTCCCGAGTTCAGAGTACGCACAGCGCTCACACTCCCGAGTTCAGAGAATGCACAGCGCTCACACCCCCGAATTCAGAGCACGCACAGCGCTTCACTCGAATTCAGGGAATGCACAGCACTCACACTCCCGAGTTCAGAGAATGCACAGCGCTCACACTCCCGAGTTCTGAGAACGCACAGCGCTCACACTCCCAAGTTCAGAGAACGCACAGCGCTCACACCCCCGAGTTCAGAGAATGCACAGCGCTCACACTCCCAAGTTCAGAGAACGCACAGCGCTCACACTCCCGAGTTCAGAGAAAGCACAGTGCTCACACTCCCGAGTTCAGGGAACGCACAGCGCTCACACTCCCGAGTTCAGAGAATGCACGGCGCTCACACTCCCGAGTTCAGAGAATGCACAGAGCTCACACCCCCGAGTTCAGAGAAATGCACAGCGCTCACACTCCCGAGTTCAGAGAACGCACAGTGCTCAGACTACCGAGTTCAGAGAACATACAGCGCTCGCACGCCCGAGTTCAGAGAACGCACAGCGCTCACACTCCCGAGTTCACGGAACGCACAGCGCTCACACTCCCGAGTTCAGAGAACGCACAGCGCTCACACTCGAGTTCAGGGAACACTCAGCGATCACACTCCCGAGTTGAGAGAACGCACAGCACTCACACTACCGAGTTCAGGGAACGCACAGCGCTCACACTCCCGAGTTCAGAGAAAACACAGCGCTCACACTCCCGAGTTCAGAGAACGCACAACGTTCACACTCCCGATTTCAGAGAACGCACAGCGCTCACACTCCCAAGTTCAGAGAATGCACAGTGCTCAGATTCCCGAGTTCAGAGAACGCACGGTGCTCACACGCCCGAGTTCAGAGAACGCACAGCGCTCACAGCCCCGAGTTCAGAGAACGCACGGCGCTCACACGCCCGAGTTCAGAGACCGCACAACGCTCACAGTCCCGAGTTCAGGGAACGCACAGCGCTCACACTCCCGAGTTCAGAGAACACACAGCGCTCACACTCGAGTTCAGGGAACGCACAGCGCTCACACTCCCGAGTTCAGAGAACGCACAGTGCTCACACTCCCGAGTTCAGGGAACGCACAGCTCTCACAGTCCCGAGTTCAGAGAACGCACAGCGCTCACACTCCCGAGTTCAGAGAACGCACAGCACTCACACTCCCGAGTTCAGAGAACGCACAATGCTCAGACTCCCGAGTTCAGAGAACATACAGCGCTCACACTCCCGAGTTCAGAGAACGCACAGCGCTCACACTCCCGAGTTCAGAGAACGCACATTGCTCAGACTCCCGAGTTCAGAGAACATACAGCGCTCACACGCCCAAGTTCAGAGAATGCACAGCGTTCACACCCCTGAGTTCAGAGAACGCACAGCGCTCACACTCCCGAGTTCAGAGAATGCACAGCGCTCACACTTCCGAGTTCAGAGAACGCACAGCGCTCACACTCCCGACTTCTGAGAATGCACAGCGCTCACACTCCCGAGTTCAGAGAACGCACAGCGCTCACACTCCCGAGTTCAGGGAACACACTGCGTTCACATCCCCGAGTTCAGAGAAATGCACAGCGCTCACACTCCCGAGTTCAGAGAACGCACAGCGCTCACACTCCCGTGTTCAGAGAACCCACAGCGCTCAAACTCCCGAGTTCAGAGAACGCACAGCGCTCACACTCCCGAGTTCAGAGAACGCACAGCACTCACACTCCCGAGTTCAGAGAACGCACAGCGCTCACACTCCCGAGTTCAGAGAATGCACAGTGCTCAGGCTCCCGAGTTCAGAGAACATACAGCGCTCACACGCCCAAGTTCAGAGAACGCACAGCGTTCACACCCCAGATTTCAGAGAACGCACAGCGCTCACACTCCCGAGTTCAGAGAACGCACAGCGCTCACACTCCCGATTTCTGAGAACGCATAGCGCTCACACTCCCGAGTTCAGAGAACGCACAGCGCTCACACTCCCGAGTTCAGAGAACGCACATTGCTCAGACTCCCGAGTTCAGAGAACATACAGCGCTCACACGCCCAAGTTCAGAGAACGCACAGCGTTCACACCCCTGAGTTCAGAGAACGCACAGCACTCGCACTCCCGAGTTCAGAGAACGCACAGCGCTCACACCCCAGATTTCAGAGAACGCACAGCGCTCGCACTCCCGAGTTCAGAGAACGCACAGCGCTCACACTTCCGAGTTCAGAGAACGCACAGCGCTCACACTCCCGACTTCTGAGAATGCACAGCGCTCACACTCCCGAGTTCAGAGAACGCACAGCGCTCACACTCCCGAGTTCAGGGAACACACTGCGCTCACATCCCCGAGTTCAGAGAAATGCACAGCGCTCACACTCCCGAGTTCAGAGAACGCACAGCGCTCACACTCCCGAGTTCAGAGAACCCACAGCGCTCAAACTCCCGAGTTCAGAGAACGCACAGCGCTCACACTCCCGAGTTCAGAGAACGCACAGTACTCACACTCCCGAGTTCAGAGAACGCACAGCGCTCACACTCCCGAGTTCAGAGAATGCACAGTGCTCAGACTCCCTAGTTCAGAGAACATACAGCGCTCACTCGCCCAAGTTCAGAGAACGCACAGCGTTCACACCCCAGATTTCAGAGAACGCACAGCGCTCACACTCCCGAGTTCAGAGAACGCACAGCGCTCACACGCCCGATTTCTGAGAACGCATAGCGCTCACACTCCCGAGTTCAGAGAACGCACGGCGCTCACACTCCCGAGTTCAGGGAACACACTGCGCTCACATCCCCGAGTTCAGAGAAATGCACAGCGCTCACACTCCCGAGTTCAGAGAATGCACAGCGCTCACACTCCCGAGTTCAGAGAACGCACAGCGCTCAAACTCCCGAGTTCAGAGAACGCACAGCGCTCACACTCCTGAGTTCTGAGAACGCACAGCGCTCAAACTACCGAGTTCAGAGAACGCACAGCGCTCACACTCCCATGTTCAGGGAACGCACAGCACTCACACTGCAGTTCAGGGAACACACAGCGCTCACACTCCCGAGTTCAGAGAGTGCACAGCGCTCACACTCCCGAGTTCAGAGAACGCACAGCGCTCACACTCCCGAAGTTCAGAGAACGCACAGCGCTCACACTCCCGAGTTCAGAATGCACAGCGCTCACACCCCCGAGTCCAGAGAATGCACAGCGCTCACACTCCCGAGTTCAGGGAACGCACAGCGCTCACACTCCCGAGTTCAGAGAATGCACAGCGCTCACACCCCCGAGTTCAGAGAACGCACAGCTCTCACACCCCCGAGTTCAGAGCACGCACAGCGCTCACACTCGAGTTCAGGGAATACCCAGCGCTCACACTCCCGTGTTCAGAGATCGCACAGCGGTCACACCCCCGAGTTCAGGGAACGCACAGCGCTCACACTCCCGAGTTCAGAGAACGCATCCGCTCACAGTCCCGAGTTCAGAGAACGCACAGCGCTCACACTCCCGAGTTCAGAGAACGCACAGCACTCACACTCCCGAGTTCAGAGAAATGCACAGCGCTCACACTCCCGAGTTCAGAGAACGCACAGCGCTCACACTCCCGAGTTCAGAGAACGCACAGCGCTCACACTCCCGAGTTCAGAGAACGCACAGCGCTCACACCCCCAGTTCAGAGAATGCACAGCGCTCACACTCCCGAGTTCCGAGAACGCACAGCACTCACACTCCCGAGTTCAGGGAACGCACAGCGCTCACACTCCCGAGTTCAGAGAACCCACAGCGCTCACACTCCCGAGTTCTGTGAATGCACAGCGCTCACACTCCCGAGTTTAGAGAACGCACAGCGCTCACTCTCCCGAGTTCAGAGAACGCGCAGCGCTCACACTCCCGATTTCAGGGAAAGCACAGCGCTCACACTCCCGAGTTCAGGGAACGCACAGCGCTCACACTCCCGAATACTGAGAACGCACTGCGCTCACACTCCCGAGTTCAGAGAACGCACAGCGCACACACTCCCGATTCCAGAGAACGCACAGCGCTCACACTCCCTAGTTCAGAGAATGCACAGCGCTCACAGGCCTGAGCTCAGAGAACGCACAGCACTCACACTCCCAAGTTCACAGAACGCGCAGCGCTCACACTCCCGAGTTCAGAGAACGCACGGCACTCACACTCCCGAGTTCAGAGAACGCACAGCGCTCACACTCCCGAGTTCAGAGAACGCACAGCGCTCACACTCCCGAGTTCAGAGTACGCACAGCGCTCACACTCCCGAGTTCAGAGAATGCACAGCGCTCACACCCCCGAGTTCAGAGAATGCACAGCGCTCACACCCCCGAGTTCAGAGCACGCACAGCACTTCACTCGAGTTCAGGGAATGCACAGCACTCACACTCCCGAGTTCAGAGAATGCACAGCGCTCACACTCCCGAGTTCTGAGAACGCACAGCGCTCACACTCCCAAGTTCAGAGAACGCACAGCGCTCACACCCCCGAGTTCAGAGAATGCACAGCGCTCACACTCCCAAGTTCAGAGAACGCACAGCGCTCACACTCCCGAGTTCAGAGAAAGCACAGTGCTCACACTCCCGAGTTCAGGGAACGCACAGCGCTCACACTCCCGAGTTCAGAGAACGCACGGCGCTCACACTCCCGAGTTCAGAGAACGCACAGCGCTCACACCCCCGAGTTCAGAGAAATGCACAGCGCTCACACTCCCGAGTTCAGAGAACGCACAGTGCTCAGACTACCGAGTTCAGAGAACATACAGCGCTCACACGCCCGAGTTCAGAGAACACACAGCGCTCACACTCCCGAGTTCACGGAACGCACAGCGATCACACTCCCGAGTTGAGAGAACGCACAGCACTCACACTACCGAGTTCAGGGAACGCACAGCGCTCACACTCCCGTGTTCAGAGAACACACAGCGCTCACACTCCCGAGTTCAGAGAACGCACAACGTTCACACTCCCGATTTCAGAGAACGCACAGCGCTCACACTCCCAAGTTCAGAGAATGCACAGTGCTCAGATTCCCGAGTTCAGAGAACGCACGGTGCTCACACGCCCGAGTTCAGAGAACGCACAGCGCTCACAGCCCCGAGTTCAGAGAACGCACGGCGCTCACACGCCCGAGTTCAGAGACCGCACAACGCTCACAGTCCCGAGTTCAGGGAACGCACAGCGCTCACACTCCCGAGTTCAGAGAACACACAGCGCTCACACTCGAGTTCAGGGAACGCACAGCGCTCACACTCCCGAGTTCAGAGAACGCACAGTGCTCACACTCCCGAGTTCAGGGAACGCACAGCGCTCACAGTCCCGAGTTCAGAGAACGCACAGCGCTCACACTCCCGAGTTCAGAGAACGCACAGCACTCACACTCTCGAGTTCAGAGAACGCACAATGCTCACACTCCCGAATTCAGAGAACATACAGCGCTCACACTCCCGAGTTCAGAGAACGCACAGCGCTCACACTCCCGAGTTCAGAGAACGCACATTGCTCAGACTCCCGAGTTCAGAGAACATACAGCGCTCACACGCCCAAGTTCAGAGAACGCACAGCGTTCACACCCCTGAGTTCAGAGAACGCACAGCACTCACACTCCCGAGTTCAGAGAACGCACAGCGCTCACACCCCAGATTTCAGAGAACGCACAGCGCTCAGACTCCCGAGTTCAGAGAATGCACAGCGCTCACACTTCCGAGTTCAGAGAACGCACAGCGCTCACACTCCCGACTTCTGAGAATGCACAGCGCTCACACTCCCGAGTTCAGAGAACGCACAGCGCTCACACTCCCGAGTTCAGGGAACACACTGCGCTCACATCCCCGAGTTCAGAGAAATGCACAGCGCTCACACTCCCGAGTTCAGAGAACGCACAGCGCTCACACTCCCGAGTTCAGAGAACCCACAGCGCTCAAACTCCCGAGTTCAGAGAATGCACAGCGCTCACACTCCCGAGTTCAGAGAACGCACAGCACTCACACTCCCGAGTTCAGAGAACGCACAGCGCTCACACTCCCGAGTTCAGAGAATGCACAGTGCTCAGACTCCCGAATTCAGAGAACATACAGCGCTCACACGCCCAAGTTCAGAGAACGCACAGCGTTCACACCCCAGATTTCAGGGAACGCACAGCGCTCACACTCCCGAGTTCAGAGAACGCACAGCGCTCACACTCCCGATTTCTGAGAACGCACAGCGCTCACACTCCCGAGTTCATAGAACGCACGGCGCTCACACTCCCGAGTTCAGGGAACACACTGCGCTCACATCCCCGAGTTCAGAGAAATGCACAGCGCTCACACTCCCGAGTTCAGAGAATGCACAGCGCTCACACTCCCGAGTTCAGAGAACGCACAGCGCTCAAACTCCCGAGTTCAGAGAACGCACAGCGCTCACACTCCTGAGTTCTGAGAACGCACAGCGCTCAAACTCCCGAGTTCAGAGAATGCACAGCGCTCACACTCCCATGTTCAGGGAACGCACAGCACTCACACTGCAGTTCAGGGAACAAACAGCGCTCACACTCCCGAGTTCAGAGAGTGCACAGCGCTCACACTCCTGAGTTCTGAGAATGCACAGCGCTCACTCTCGATTTCAGAGAACGCACAGCGCTCACACTCCCATGTTCAGGGAATGCACAGCACTCACACTGCAGTTCAGAGAACGCATTCGCTCACACTCACGAGTTCAGAAAACGCACAGCGCTCACACGCCTGAGTTCAGAGAACGCACAGCGCTCACAGTCCCGAGTTCAGAGAACGCACAGCGCTCACACTCCCGAGTTCAGAGAACGCACAGCACTCACACTCCCGAGTTCAGAGAAATGCACAGCGCTCACACTCCCGAGTTCAGAGAACGCACAGCGCTCACACTCCCGAGTTCAGAGAACGCACAGCACTCACACTACCGAGTTCAGGGAACGCACAGCGCTCACACTCCCGAGTTCAGAGAACACACAGCGCTCACACTCCCGAGTTCAGAGAACGCACAACGTTCACACTCCCGATTTCAGAGAACGCACAGCGCTCACACTCCCAAGTTCAGAGAACGCACAGTGCTCAGATTCCCGAGTTCAGAGAACGCACGGTGCTCACACGCCCGAGTTCAGAGACCGCACAACGCTCACAGTCCCGAGTTCAGAGAACGCACAGCGCTCACACTCCCGAGTTCAGAGAACGCACAGCACTCACACTCCCGATTCCAGAGAACGCACAGCGCTCACACTCCCTAGTTCAGAGAATGCACAGCGCTCACAGGCCTGAGCTCAGAGAACGCACAGCACTCACACTCCCAAGTTCAGAGAACGCGCAGCGCTCACACTCCCGAGTTCAGAGAACGCACGGCACTCACACTCCCGAGTTCAGAGAACGCACAGCACTCACACTCCCGAGTTCAGAGAACGCATGGCGCTCACACTCCCGAGTTCAGAGAACGCACGGCGCTCACACCCCCGAGTTCAGAGAATGCACAGCGCTCACACTCCCGAGTTCAGAGAACGCACAGCGCTCACACTCCCGAGTTCAGAGAACGCACAGCGCTCACACTCCCGAGTTCACAGAACGCACAGCGCTCACACTCCCGAGTTCTGAGAACGCACAGCGCTCACACTCCCGAGTTCAGAGTACGCACAGCGCTCACACTCCCGAGTTCAGAGAACACACAGCGCTCACACTCCCGAGTTCAGAGAACGCACAGCGCTCACACCCACGAGTTTAGAGAATGCACAGCGCTCACACCCCCGAGTTCAGAGAACGCACAGCGCTCACCCTCCCGAGTTCAGAGAACACACAGCGCTCACACTCCCGAGTTCTGAGAACGCACAGCGCTCACACTCCCGAGTTCAGAGAAGCACAGCACTCACACTCCGGAGTTCAGAGAACGCACAGCGCTCATACTCCCGACTTCAGAGAAGGCACAGCGCTCACAGCCCCGTGTTCAGAGAACGCACAGTGCTCACACCCCTGAGTTCAGAGAACGCACAGCGCTCACACTCCCGAGTTCAGAGAACGCACAGCGCTCACACTCCCGAGTTCAGAGTGCGCACAGCGCTCACACTCCCGAGTTCAGAGAACGCACAGCGCTCACACTCCCGAGTTCAGAGTACGCACAGCGCTCACACTCCCGAGTTCAGAGAATGCACAGCGCTCACACCCCCGAGTTCAGAGCACGCACAGCGCTTCACTCGAGTTCAGGGAATGCACAGCACTCACACTCCCGAGTTCAGAGAATGCACAGCGCTCACACTCCCGAGTTCTGAGAACGCACAGCGCTCACACTCCCAAGTTCAGAGAACGCACAGCGCTCACACCCCCGAGTTCAGAGAATGCACAGCGCTCACACTCCCAAGTTCAGAGAAAGCACAGTGCTCACACTCCCGAGTTCAGGGAACGCACAGCGCTCACACTCCCGAGTTCAGAGAACGCACGGCGCTCACACTCCCGAGTTCAGAGAACGCACAGCGCTCACACCCCCGAGTTCAGAGAAATGCACAGCGCTCACACTCCCGAGTTCAGAGAACGCACAGTGCTCAGACTACCGAGTTCAGAGAACATACAGCGCTCACACGCCCGAGTTCAGAGAACGCACAGCGCTCACACTCCCGAGTTCACGGAACGCACAGCGATCACACTCCCGAGTTCAGAGAACGCACAGCGCTCACACTCGAGTTCAGGGAACACTCAGCGATCACACTCCCGAGTTGAGAGAACGCACAGCACTCACACTACCGAGTTCAGGGAACGCACAGCGCTCACACTCCCGAGTTCAGAGAACACACAGCGCTCACACTCCCGAGTTCAGAGAACGCACAACGTTCACACTCCCGATTTCAGAGAACGCACAGCGCTCACACTCCCAAGTTCAGAGAACGCACAGTGCTCAGATTCCCGAGTTCAGAGAACGCACGGTGCTCACACGCCCGAGTTCAGAGAACGCACAGCGCTCACAGCCCCGAGTTCAGAGAACGCACGGCGCTCACACGCCCGAGTTCAGAGACCGCACAACGCTCACAGTCCCGAGTTCAGGGAACGCACAGCGCTCACACTCCCGAGTTCAGAGAACACACAGCGCTCACACTCGAGTTCAGGGAACGCACAGCGCTCACACTCCCGAGTTCAGAGAACGCACAGTGCTCACACTCCCGAGTTCAGTGAACGCACAGCGCTCACAGTCCCGATTTTTGAGAACGCACAGCGCTCACACTCCCGAGTTCAGAGAACGCACAGCACTCACACTCCCGAGTTCAGAGAACGCACAATGCTCAGACTCCCGAGTTCAGAGAACATACAGCGCTCACACTCCCGAGTTCAGAGAACGCACAGCGCTCACACTCCCGAGTTCAGAGAACGCACATTGCTCAGACTCCCGAGTTCAGAGAACATACAGCGCTCACACGCCCAAGTTCAGAGAACGCACAGCGTTCACACCCCTGAGTTTAGAGAACGCACAGCACTCACACTCCCGAGTTCAGAGAACGCACAGCGCTCACACCCCAGATTTCAGAGAACGCACAGCGCTCACACACCCGAGTTCAGAGAACGCACAGCGCTCACACTTCCGAGTTCAGAGAACGCACAGCGCTCACACTCCCGACTTCTGAGAATGCACAGCGCTCACACTCCCGAGTTCAGAGAACGCACAGCGCTCACACTCCCGAGTTCAGGGAACACACTGCGCTCACATCCCCGAGTTCAGAGAAATGCACAGCGCTCACACTCCCGAGTTCAGAGAACGCACACCGCTCACACTCCCGAGTTCAGAGAACCCACAGCGCTCAAACTCCCGAGTTCAGAGAACGCACAGCGCTCACACTCCCGAGTTCAGAGAACGCACAGCACTCACACTCCCGAGTTCAGAGAATGCACAGCTCTCACACCCCCGAGTTCAGAGAACGCACAGCACCCACACTCGTGTTCAGCGAACGCACAGCGCTCACACTCGAGTTCAGGGAATGCACAGCGCTCACACTCCCGAGTTCAGAGAACGCACAGCACTCACACTCCCGAGTTCAGAGAACGCACAATGCTCAGACTCCCGAGTTCAGAGAACATACAGCGCTCACACTCCCGAGTTCAGAGAACGCACAGCGCTCACACTCCCGAGTTCAGAGAATGCACAGTGCTCAGACTCCCGAGTTCAGAGAACATACAGCGCTCACACGCCCAAGTTCAGAGAACGCACAGCGTTCACACCCCAGATTTCAGAGAACGCACAGTGCTCACACTCCCGAGTTCAGAGAACGCACAGCGCTCACACTCCCGATTTCTGAGAACGCACAGCGCTCACACTCCCGAGTTCAGAGAACGCACGGCGCTCACACTCCCGAGTTCAGGGAACACACTGCGCTCACATCCCCGAGTTCAGAGAACGCACAGCGCTCACACTCCCGAGTTCAGGGAACACACTGCGTTCACATCCCCGAGTTCAGAGAAATGCACAGCGCTCACACTCCCGAGTTCAGAGAACGCACAGCGCTCACACTCCCGTGTTCAGAGAACCCACAGCGCTCAAACTCCCGAGTTCAGAGAACGCACAGCGCTCACACTCCCGAGTTCAGAGAACGCACAGCACTCACACTCCCGAGTTCAGAGAACGCACAGCGCTCACACTCCCGAGTTCAGAGAATGCACAGTGCTCAGGCTCCCGAGTTCAGAGAACATACAGCGCTCACACGCCCAAGTTCAGAGAACGCACAGCGTTCACACCCCAGATTTCAGAGAACGCACAGCGCTCACACTCCCGAGTTCAGAGAACGCACAGCGCTCACACTCCCGATTTCTGAGAACGCATAGCGCTCACACTCCCGAGTTCAGAGAACGCACAGCGCTCACACTCCCGAGTTCAGAGAACGCACATTGCTCAGACTCCCGAGTTCAGAGAACATACAGCGCTCACACGCCCAAGTTCAGAGAACGCACAGCGTTCACACCCCTGAGTTCAGAGAACGCACAGCACTCACACTCCCGAGTTCAGAGAACGCACAGCGCTCACACCCCAGATTTCAGAGAACGCACAGCGCTCACACTCCCGAGTTCAGAGAACGCACAGCGCTCACACTTCCGAGTTCAGAGAACGCACAGCGCTCACACTCCCGACTTCTGAGAATGCACAGCGCTCACACTCCCGAGTTCAGAGAACGCACAGCGCTCACACTCCCGAGTTCAGGGAACACACTGCGCTCACATCCCCGAGTTCAGAGAAATGCACAGCACTCACACTCCCGAGTTCAGAGAACGCACAGCGCTCACACTCCCGAGTTCAGAGAACCCACAGCGCTCAAACTCCCGAGTTCAGAGAACGCACAGCGCTCACACTCCCGAGTTCAGAGAACGCACAGTACTCACACTCCCGAGTTCAGAGAACGCACAGCGCTCACACTCCCGAGTTCAGAGAATGCACAGTGCTCAGACTCCCGAGTTCAGAGAACATACAGCGCTCACACGCCCAAGTTCAGAGAACGCACAGCGTTCACACCCCAGATTTCAGAGAACGCACAGCGCTCACACTCCCGAGTTCAGAGAACGCACAGCGCTCACACGCCCGATTTCTGAGAACGCATAGCGCTCACACTCCCGAGTTCAGAGAACGCACGGCGCTCACACTCCCGAGTTCAGGGAACACACTGCGCTCACATCCCCGAGTTCAGAGAAATGCACAGCGCTCACACTCCCGAGTTCAGAGAATGCACAGCGCTCACACTCCCGAGTTCAGAGAACGCACAGCGCTCAAACTCCCGAGTTCAGAGAACGCACAGCGCTCACACTCCTGAGTTCTGAGAACGCACAGCGCTCAAACTACCGAGTTCAGAGTACGCACAGCGCTCACACTCCCATGTTCAGGGAACGCACAGCACTCACACTGCAGTTCAGGGAACACACAGCGCTCACACTCCCGAGTTCAGAGAGTGCACAGCGCTCACACTCCCGAGTTCAGAGAACGCACAGCGCTCACACTCCCGAAGTTCAGAGAACGCACAGCGCTCACACTCCCGAGTTCAGAATGCACAGCGCTCACACCCCCGAGTCCAGAGAATGCACAGCGCTCACACTCCCGAGTTCAGGGAACGCACAGCGCTCACACTCCCGAGTTCAGAGAATGCACAGCGCTCACACCCCCGAGTTCAGAGAACGCACAGCTCTCACACCCCCGAGTTCAGAGCACGCACAGCGCTCACACTCGAGTTCAGGGAATACCCAGCGCTCACACTCCCGTGTTCAGAGATCGCACAGCGGTCACACCCCCGAGTTCAGGGAACGCACAGCGCTCACACTCCCGAGTTCAGAGAACGCATTCGCTCACAGTCCCGAGTTCAGAGAACGCACAGCGCTCACACTCCCGAGTTCAGAGAACGCACAGCACTCACACTCCCGAGTTCAGAGAAATGCACAGCGCTCACACTCCCGAGTTCAGAGAACGCACAGCGCTCACACTCCCGAGTTCAGAGAACGCACAGCGCTCACACTCCCGAGTTCAGAGAACGCACAGCGCTCACACCCCCAGTTCAGAGAATGCACAGCGCTCACACTCCCGAGTTCCGAGAACGCACAGCACTCACACTCCCGAGTTCAGGGAACGCACAGCGCTCACACTCCCGAGTTCAGAGAACCCACAGCGCTCACACTCCCGAGTTCTGTGAATGCACAGCGCTCACACTCCCGAGTTTAGAGAACGCACAGCGCTCACTCTCCCGAGTTCAGAGAACGCGCAGCGCTCACACTCCCGATTTCAGGGAAAGCACAGCGCTCACACTCCCGAGTTCAGGGAACGCACAGCGCTCACACTCCCGAATACTGAGAACGCACTGCGCTCACACTCCCGAGTTCAGAAAACGCACAGCGCACACACTCCCGATTCCAGAGAACGCACAGCGCTCACACTCCCTAGTTCAGAGAATGCACAGCGCTCACAGGCCTGAGCTCAGAGAACGCACAGCACTCACACTCCCAAGTTCAGAGAACGCGCAGCGCTCACACTCCCGAGTTCAGAGAACGCACGGCACTCACACTCCCGAGTTCAGAGAACGCACAGCGCTCACACTCCCGAGTTCAGAGAACGCACAGCGCTCACACTCCCGAGTTCACAGAACGCACAGCGCTCACACTCCTGAGTTCTGAGAACGCACAGCGCTCACACTCCCGAGTTCAGAGTACGCACAGCGCTCACACTCCCGAGTTCAGAGAACGCACAGCGCTCACACTCCCGAGTTCAGAGAACGCACAGCGCTCACACCCACGAGTTTAGAGAATGCACATCGCTCACACCCCCGAGTTCAGAGAACGCACAGCGCTCACACTCCCGAGTTCAGAGAACGCACAGCGCTCACACACCCGAGTTCTGAGAACGCACAGCGCTCACACTCCCGAGTTCAGAGAAGCACAGCACTCACACTCCGGAGTTCAGAGAACGCACAGCGCTCATACTCCCGAGTTCAGAGAAGGCACAGCGCTCACACCCCCGTGTTCAGAGAACGCACAGTGCTCACACCCCTGAGTTCAGAGAACGCACAGCGCTCACACTCCCGAGTTCAGAGAACGCACAGCGCTCACACTCCCGAGTTCAGAGTGCGCACAGCGCTCACACTCCCGAGTTCAGAGAACGCACAGCGCTCACACTCCCGAGTTCAGAGTACGCACAGCGCTCACACTCCCGAGTTCAGAGAATGCACAGCGCTCACACCCCCGAGTTCAGAGCACGCACAGCACTTCACTCGAGTTCAGGGAATGCACAGCACTCACACTCCCGAGTTCAGAGAATGCACAGCGCTCACACTCCCGAGTTCTGAGAACGCACAGCGCTCACACTCCCAAGTTCAGAGAACGCACAGCGCTCACACCCCCGAGTTCAGAGAATGCACAGCGCTCACACTCCCAAGTTCAGAGAACGCACAGCGCTCACACTCCCGAGTTCAGAGAAAGCACAGTGCTCACACTCCCGAGTTCAGGGAACGCACAGCGCTCACACTCCCGAGTTCAGAGAACGCACGGCCCTCACAGTCCCGAGTTCAGAGAACGCACAGCGCTCACACCCCCGAGTTCAGAGAAATGCACAGCGCTCACACTCCCGAGTTCAGAGAACGCACAGTGCTCAGACTACCGAGTTCAGAGAACATACAGCGCTCACACGCCCGAGTTCAGAGAACGCACAGCGCTCACACTCCCGAGTTCACGGAACGCACAGCGCTCACACTCCCGAGTTCAGAGAACGCACAGCGCTCACACTCGAGTTCAGGGAACACTCAGCGATCACACTCCCGAGTTGAGAGAACGCACAGCACTCACACTACCGAGTTCAGGGAACGCACAGCGCTCACACTCCCGTGTTCAGAGAACACACAGCGCTCACACTCCCGAGTTCAGAGAACGCACAACGTTCACACTCCCGATTTCAGAGAACGCACAGCGCTCACACTCCCAAGTTCAGAGAATGCACAGTGCTCAGATTCCCGAGTTCAGAGAACGCACGGTGCTCACACGCCCGAGTTCAGAGAACGCACAGCGCTCACAGCCCCGAGTTCAGAGAACGCACGGCGCTCACACGCCCAAGTTCAGAGACCGCACAACGCTCACAGTCCCGAGTTCAGGGAACGCACAGCGCTCACACTCCCGAGTTCAGAGAACACACAGCGCTCACACTCGAGTTCAGGGAACGCACAGCGCTCACACTCCCGAGTTCAGAGAACGCACAGTGCTCACACTCCCGAGTTCAGGGAACGCACAGCGCTCACAGTCCCGAGTTCAGAGAACGCACAGCGCTCACACTCCCGAGTTCAGAGAACGCACAGCACTCACACTCTCGAGTTCAGAGAACGCACAATGCTCAGACTCCCGAGTTCAGAGAACATACAGCGCTCACACTCCCGAGTTCAGAGAACGCACAGCGCTCACACTCCCGAGTTCAGAGAACGCACATTGCTCAGACTCCCGAGTTCAGAGAACATACAGCGCTCACACGCCCAAGTTCAGAGAACGCACAGCGTTCACACCCCTGAGTTCAGAGAACGCACAGCACTCACACTCCCGAGTTCAGAGAACGCACAGCGCTCACACCCCAGATTTCAGAGAACGCACAGCGCTCACACTCCCGAGTTCAGAGAATGCACAGCGCTCACACTTCCGAGTTCAGAGAACGCACAGCGCTCACACTCCCGACTTCTGAGAATGCACAGCGCTCACACTCCCGAGTTCAGAGAACGCACAGCGCTCACACTCCCGAGTTCAGGGAACACACTGCGCTCACATCCCCGAGTTCAGAGAAATGCACAGCGCTCACACTCCCGAGTTCAGAGAACGCACAGCGCTCACACTCCCGAGTTCAGAGAACCCACAGCGCTCAAACTCCCGAGTTCAGAGAATGCACAGCGCCCACACTCCCGAGTTCAGAGAACGCACAGCACTCACACTCCCGAGTTCAGAGAACGCACAGCGCTCACACTCCCGAGTTCAGAGAATGCACAGTGCTCAGACTCCCGAATTCAGAGAACATACAGCGCTCACACGCCCAAGTTCAGAGAACGCACAGCGTTCACACCCCAGATTTCAGAGAACGCACAGCGCTCACACTCCCGAGTTCAGAGAACGCACAGCGCTCACACTCCCGATTTCTGAGAACGCACAGCGCTCACACTCCCGAGTTCATAGAACGCACGGCGCTCACACTCCCGAGTTCAGGGAACACACTGCGCTCACATCCCCGAGTTCAGAGAAATGCACAGCGCTCACACTCCCGAGTTCAGAGAATGCACAGCGCTCACACTCCCGAGTTGAGAGAACGCACAGCGCTCAAACTCCCGAGTTCAGAGAACGCACAGCGCTCACACTCCTGAGTTCTGAGAACGCACAGCGCTCAAACTCCCGAGTTCAGAGAACGCACAGCGCTCACACTCCCATGTTCAGGGAACGCACAGCACTCACACTGCAGTTCAGGGAACACACAGCGCTCACACTCCCGAGTTCAGAGAGTGCACAGCGCTCACACTCCTGAGTTCTGAGAATGCACAGCGCTCACTCTCGATTTCAGAGAACGCACAGCGCTCACACTCCCATGTTCAGGGAATGCACAGCACTCACACTGCAGTTCAGAGAACGCATTCGCTCACACTCACGAGTTCAGAAAACGCACAGCGCTCACACGCCTGAGTTCAGAGAACGCACAGCGCTCACAGTCCCGAGTTCAGAGAACGCACAGCGCTCACACTCCCGAGTTCAGAGAACGCACAGCACTCACACTCCCGAGTTCAGAGAAATGCACAGCGCTCACACTCCCGAGTTCAGAGAACGCACAGCGCTCACACTCCCGAGTTCAGAGAACGCACAGCACTCACACTACCGAGTTCAGGGAACGCACAGCGCTCACACTCCCGAGTTCAGAGAACACACAGCGCTCACACTCCCGAGTTCAGAGAACGCACAACGTTCACACTCCCGATTTCAGAGAACGCACAGCGCTCACACTCCCAAGTTCAGAGAACGCACAGTGCTCAGATTCCCGAGTTCAGAGAACGCACGGTGCTCACACGCCCGAGTTCAGAGAACGCACAGCGCTCACAGCCCCGAGTTCAGAGAACGCACGGCGCTCACACGCCCGAGTTCAGAGACCGCACAACGCTCACAGTCCCGAGTTCAGAGAACGCACAGCGCTCACACTCCCGAGTTCAGAGAACGCACAGCACTCACACTCCCGATTCCAGAGAACGCACAGCGCTCACACTCCCTAGTTCAGAGAATGCACAGCGCTCACAGGCCTGAGCTCAGAGAACGCACAGCACTCACACTCCCAAGTTCAGAGAACGCGCAGCGCTCACACTCCCGAGTTCAGAGAACGCACGGCACTCACACTCCCGAGTTCAGAGAACGCACAGCACTCACACTCCCGAGTTCAGAGAACGCATGGCGCTCACACTCCCGAGTTCAGAGAACGCACGGCGCTCACACCCCCGAGTTCAGAGAATGCACAGCGCTCACACTCCCGAGTTCAGAGAACGCACAGCGCTCACACTCCCGAGTTCAGAGAACGCACAGCGCTCACACTCCCGAGTTCACAGAACGCACAGCGCTCACACTCCCGAGTTCTGAGAACGCACAGCGCTCACACTCCCGAGTTCAGAGTACGCACAGCGCTCACACTCCCGAGTTCAGAGAACACACAGCGCTCACACTCCCGAGTTCAGAGAACGCACAGCGCTCACACCCACGAGTTTAGAGAATGCACAGCGCTCACACCCCCGAGTTCAGAGAACGCACAGCGCTCACCCTCCCGAGTTCAGAGAACACACAGCGCTCACACTCCCGAGTTCTGAGAACGCACAGCGCTCACACTCCCGAGTTCAGAGAAGCACAGCACTCACACTCCGGAGTTCAGAGAACGCACAGCGCTCATACTCCCGACTTCAGAGAAGGCACAGCGCTCACACCCCCGTGTTCAGAGAACGCACAGTGCTCACACCCCTGAGTTCAGAGAACGCACAGCGCTCACACTCCCGAGTTCAGAGAACGCACAGCGCTCACACTCCCGAGTTCAGAGTGCGCACAGCGCTCACACTCCCGAGTTCAGAGAACGCACAGCGCTCACACTCCCGAGTTCAGAGTACGCACAGCGCTCACACTCCCGAGTTCAGAGAATGCACAGCGCTCACACCCCCGAGTTCAGAGCACGCACAGCGCTTCACTCGAGTTCAGGGAATGCACAGCACTCACACTCCCGAGTTCAGAGAATGCACAGCGCTCACACTCCCGAGTTCTGAGAACGCACAGCGCTCACACTCCGAAGTTCAGAGAACGCACAGCGCTCACACCCCCGAGTTCAGAGAATGCACAGCGCTCACACTCCCAAGTTCAGAGAACGCACAGCCCTCACACTCCCGAGTTCAGAGAAAGCACAGTGCTCACACTCCCGAGTTCAGGGAACGCACAGCGCTCACACTCCCGAGTTCAGAGAACGCACGGCGCTCACACTCCCGAGTTCAGAGAACGCACAGCGCTCACACCCCCGAGTTCAGAGAAATGCACAGCGCTCACACTCCCGAGTTCAGAGAACGCACAGTGCTCAGACTACCGAGTTCAGAGAACATACAGCGCTCACACGCCCGAGTTCAGAGAACGCACAGCGCTCACACTCCCGAGTTCACGGAACGCACAGCGCTCACACTCCCGAGTTCAGAGAACGCACAGCGCTCACACTCGAGTTCAGGGAACACTCAGCGATCACACTCCCGAGTTGAGAGAACGCACAGCACTCACACTACCGAGTTCAGGGAACGCACAGCGCTCACACTCCCGAGTTCAGAGAACACACAGCGCTCACACTCCCGAGTTCAGAGAACGCACAACGTTCACACTCCCGATTTCAGAGAACGCACAGCGCTCACACTCCCAAGTTCAGAGAACGCACAGTGCTCAGATTCCCGAGTTCAGAGAACGCACGGTGCTCACACGCCCGAGTTCAGAGAACGCACAGCGCTCACAGCCCCGAGTTCAGAGAACGCACGGCGCTCACACGCCCGAGTTCAGAGACCGCACAACGCTCACAGTCCCGAGTTCAGGGAACGCACAGCGCTCACACTCCCGAGTTCAGAGAACACACAGCGCTCACACTCGAGTTCAGGGAACGCACAGCGCTCACACTCCCGAGTTCAGAGAACGCACAGTGCTCACACTCCCGAGTTCAGTGAATGCACAGCGCTCACAGTCCCGATTTTTGAGAACGCACAGCGCTCACACTCCCGAGTTCAGAGAACGCACAGCACTCACACTCCCGAGTTCAGAGAACGCACAATGCTCAGACTCCCGAGTTCAGAGAACATACAGCGCTCACACTCCCGAGTTCAGAGAACGCACAGCGCTCACACTCCCGAGTTCAGAGAACGCACATTGCTCAGACTCCCGAGTTCAGAGAACATACAGCGCTCACACGCCCAAGTTCAGAGAACGCACAGCGTTCACACCCCTGAGTTTAGAGAACGCACAGCACTCACACTCCCGAGTTCAGAGAACGCACAACGCTCACACCCCAGATTTCAGAGAACGCACAGCGCTCACACACCCGAGTTCAGAGAACGCACAGCGCTCACACTTCCGAGTTCAGAGAACGCACAGCGCTCACACTCCCGACTTCTGAGAATGCACAGCGCTCACACTCCCGAGTTCAGAGAACGCACAGCGCTCACACTCCCGAGTTCAGGGAACACACTGCGCTCACATCCCCGAGTTCAGAGAAATGCACAGCGCTCACACTCCCGAGTTCAGAGAACGCACAGCGCTCACACTCCCGAGTTCAGAGAACCCACAGCGCTCAAACTCCCGAGTTCAGAGAACGCACAGCGCTCACACTCCCGAGTTCAGAGAACGCACAGCACTCACACTCCCGAGTTCAGAGAATGCACAGCTCTCACACCCCCGAGTTCAGAGAACGCACAGCACCCACACTCGTGTTCAGCGAACGCACAGCGCTCACACTCGAGTTCAGGGAATGCACAGCGCTCACACTCCCGAGTTCAGAGAACGCACAGCACTCACACTCCCGAGTTCAGAGAACGCACAATGCTCAGACTCCCGAGTTCAGAGAACATACAGCGCTCACACTCCCGAGTTCAGAGAACGCACAGCGCTCACACTCCCGAGTTCAGAGAATGCACAGTGCTCAGACTCCCGAGTTCAGAGAACATACAGCGCTCACACGCCCAAGTTCAGAGAACGCACAGCGTTCACACCCCAGATTTCAGAGAACGCACAGTGCTCACACTCCCGAGTTCAGAGAACGCACAGCGCTCACACTCCCGATTTCTGAGAACGCACAGCGCTCACACTCCCGAGTTCAGAGAACGCACGGCGCTCACACTCCCGAGTTCAGGGAACACACTGCGCTCACATCCCCGAGTTCAGAGAAATGCACAGCGCTCACACTCCCGAGTTCAGAGAATGCACAGCGCTCACACGACGAGTTCAGAGAACGCACAGCGCTCAAACTCCCGAGTTCAGAGAACGCACAGCGCTCACACTCCTGAGTTCTGAGAATGCACAGCGCTCACACTCCCGATTTCAGAGAACGCACAGCGCTCACACTCCCATGTTCAGGGAATGCACAGCACTCACACTGCAGTTCAGGGAACACACAGCGCTCACACTCCCGAGTTCAGAGAGTGCACAGCGCTCACACTCTCGAGTTCAGGGAACGCACAGCGCTCACACTCCTGATTTCAGAGAGCGCACAACGCTCACACTCCCGTGTTCAGAGAACGCACAGCGCTCACACTCCCGAGTTCAGAGAACGCACAACGTTCACACTCCCGAGTTCAGAGAACGCACAGCGCTCACACTCCCAAGTTCAGAGAATGCACAGTGCTCAGAGTCCCGAGTTCAGAGAACGCACGGTGCTCACACGCCTGAGTTCAGAGAATGCACGGCGCTCACACGCCCGAGTTCAGAGAACGCACGGCGCTCACACGCCCGAGTTCAGAGACCGCACAGCGCTCACAGTCCCGAGTTCAGGGAACGCACAGCGCTCACACTCCCGAGTTCAGAGAACGCACAGCTCTCACACCCCCGAGTTCAGAGAACGCACAGCGCCCACACTCGAGTTCAGGGAACGCACAGCGCTCACACTCGAGTTCAGGGAACGCACAGCGCGCACACTCCCGAGTTCAGAGAACGCACAGCACTCACACTCCCGAGTTCAGAGAACGCACAGTGCTCAGACTCCCGAGTTCAGAGAACATACAGCACTCACACTCCCGAGTTCAGAGAACGCACAGCGCTCACACTCCCGAGTTCAGAGAACGCACAGTGCTCAGACTCCCGAGTTCAGAGAACATACACCGCTCACACGCCCAAGTTCAGAGAACGCACAGCGTTCACACCCCCGAGTTCAGAGAACGCACAGCGCTCACACTCCCGAGTTCTGAGAACGCACAGCGCTCACACCCCAGATTTCAGAGAACGCACAGCGCTCACACTCCCGAGTTCAGAGAACGCACAGCGCTCACACTCCCGAGTTCAGAGAACGCACAGCGCTCACACTCCCGATTTCTGAGAACGCACAGCGCTCACACTCCCGAGTTCAGAGAACGCACAGCGCTCACACTCCCGAGCTCAGGGAACACACTGCGCTCACACCCCCGAGTTCAGAGAAATGCACAGCGCTCACACTCCCGAGTTCAGAGAACGCACAGCGCTCACACTCCCGAGTTCAGAGAACGCACAGCGCTCTCACTCCCGAGTTCAGAGAACGCACAGTGCTCAGACTCCCGAGTTCAGAGAACATACAGCGCTTACACGCCCATGTTCAGAGAACGCACAGCGCTCACACTCCCGAGTTCAGAGAATGCACAGTGCTCAGACTCCCGAGTTCAGAGAACATACAGCGCTCACACTCCCGAGTTCAGGGAACGCACAGCGCTCACACTCCGGAGTTCAGGGAACGCACAGCACTCACACTCTCGAGTTCAGCGAACGCACAGTGCTCACACTCCCGAGTTCAGAGAACACACAGCGCTCACACTCCCGAGTTCAGAGAACGCACAACGCTCACACTCCCGAGTTCAGAGAACGCACAGTGCTCACACTCCCGAGTTCAGAGAACGCACAGTGCTCTGACTCCCGAGTTCAGAGAACGTACAGCGCTCACACACCCGAGCTCAGAGAATGCACGGCGCTCGCACGCCCGAGTTCAGAGAATGCACAGCGCTCACACTCCCGAGTTCAGAGAACGCACAGCGCTCACACTCCCGAGTTCAGAGAACACACAGCGCTTACACTCCCGAGTTCAGGGAACGCACAGCGCTCACACTCCCGAGTTCAGAGAATGCACAGCGCTCACACTCCCGAGTTCAGAGAACGCACAGCGCTCACACTCCCGAGTTCAGAGAAGGCACAGCACTCACACTATGGAAGGGTCAGTAATAATGAAGGGTAAAGCTAGGGATTTGTGGGGCAAAGTACCCGAGAGGGGAGAATTGAAAGCAGTCATGAGTGGGTACCAGTAGGGGGAGGAGACAGGATAGAAGTGCATCTTGCCGCCTGTACTTCTCTCGTGAATACTGATTAAACCCGCCACAGAAATTTAGTGCTTGTCTATTTCAGTCTAAATAACCTTTTTAATGGTGTGATGAGTCTTCATTATGCCGAAACAACCTGCCTGTTCTGAAAATTAATGTTTACAAGGACGGAGTCTCAGTCCTTCAGCTTTTACTTGTCGGAGATATTAAAAAAATGTAATTAATTTTTTTTAATGTATTTCTTTCTGTCTGTTTTATATCTCTCTCTTCATCCAATCTTTCTTCCCTCTCTAATTCGCTTTTGGTACCTGATTTGACATTGCATCCACTATTCTAACTTACACTCCCTGACTCAGACTCTGCGCTATTCATTCACAATTCTTCAGCCTGATTGGTCAAGGAGACACACAGTTGCTTGCGCTGTTCACACAGGTCCCAGATGCCCTGTAGAGGGCGTTGTGCTGTTTCGGTCTGCCAGTTGCAGCAACTTGCTGTGCAAAAGCTTATGGAAATGAAACGGGCAAATCTAACGAGTGGCGGGCACTGTTCGATCATCGGTTACAGTAAATTCTGGCCCACTATATTTAGAGAAAGAAAAACAAGGAAAAGATGTTGAATTTTGATAAGTTACAGTCGACTGAACTCTCTTCAATTATCAGGCCAGCATTCGTCTGAAACAACCACTGCTACAGGGATTAAGTCGGGCATGGAGACTGCTGGAAGCTCTGGTAAGTGAAAGCATTTTACTGTTTCATACCACATTGCTTGTCGACATTGCACAATCCCTGGGAACTGATATCCTCGGCTCTCTCATTTGACACTTCCTGTGGGAAATTGCTGATTTTTTTCTCCCATTAATCACATATGTAAATCTTGTACACATTCAAACGTCAGAGATTGGAATTTTTTCTTGCTAATCTCAGCATTCCCAGCTTTCAACTGTGTGATGAATCTCGTAGCTGAACTGTACAAAGATAAGTAAACAGGATGAACCCTGGCTGTCTGGACAATGACATTTGCCAGACCCCAGCACTCCTGCTCCTCTTGGCCCCACAAAAAGTCTCCCCAAATTATTTCCCGGCCAACTGTGGAGCGGCCAACTGTGGTCCCTGCCTGGAGGAGCGTGACTGAGAAAGGAACTCCCTCAATAGTAATGGTACATAATAACCAGGCTGTATTCTCACATAATGTTCTTCTTCTTCTTAGGCAGTCCCTCGGAACCGAGGATGACTTGCTTCCACATTAAAAATGAGTTCTCAGGTGACTGATGAGTCCAGTGCGGGACCTACAGTCTCTGTCACAGGTGGGGCAGACGGTGGTTGAAGGGGCAGGTGAGTGGGGTGCTTGGGTTGACGTGCGCTCCTTCCGCTGTTTGCGATTGGCTTCTGCTTGCTCCTGGCAAAGAGACTCGAGGTGTTCGACACCTTCCCGGATGCTTCTCCTCCACTTTGTGCGGTCTTGGGCCGGGGATTCCCAGGTGTCGGTGGGGACGTTACACTTTTTCAAGGAGGCTTTGAGGGTGTCCTTGAAGCGTTTCCTCTGCCCACCTGGGGCTCTCTTGCCGTGCCAGAGCTCCGAGTAGAGCACTTGTTTTGGGAGTCTCGTATCGGGCATGCGGACAATGTGGCCCATCCATCGGAGCTGATCGAGTGTGGTCAAAGCTTCGATGCTGAGGATGTTGGCCTGAGTGAGAACACTGACGTTGGTGCGCCTATCCTGCCAATGGATTTGTAGGATCTTGTGGAGGCAGCGTTGGTGGTACCTCTCCATTACTTTAAGGTGCCTGCTGTACATGGTCCATGTCTCTGAAGCGTACAGGAGGGCGGGAATCACTACTGCTCTGTAGACCATGAGCTTGGTGCTGGGTTTGAGGTCCTGGTCTTCAAACACTCTCTTCCTCAGGCGACCGAAGGCTGCATTGGCACACTGAATGTGGTGTTGGACTTTGTCATCAACGTCTGCCCTTGTTGACAGTAGGCTCCCGAGGTATGGAAAGTGGTCCACGTTGTCCAAGGCCTCGTCGTGGATTTTGATAATCGGGGGGCAGTACTGTGTGTTGGGGGCAGGTTGGTAGAGGACCTTTGTCTTACAGATGTTTAGTGTAGGGCCCATGTTCTCGTACGCTTCGGTGAAGGTGTTGACGAAGGTTTGGAGTTCGACCTCCGAGTGTGCACAGACACAAGCGTCGTCTGCATGCTGTAATTTGATGACAGAGGATGGGACGACCTTGGATCTGGACTGGAGGCAACAGAGGTTGAACAGTTTCCCGTTTGTTCTGTAGATTAGCTCCACTCCAGCGGGGAGCTTACTGAGGGTGAGATGGAGCATTGCAGCAAGGAAGATCGAGAAGAGCGATGACACAGCCTTGCTTGACCCCGGTCTGTAAATGAATTGGGTCGGTGGTGGAACCGATGATCAGGATCATGGCTTGCATGTCATCGTGAAGCAGGCGGAGGATGGTGACAAACTTTTGAGGGCAGCCGAATTTGAGGAGGACACTCCATAATCCCTCATGGTTGACAGTGTGAAAGGCCTTTGTGAGATCAAAGAAGGCCATGTACAGCGGTTGGTGCTGTTCCCTGCATTTCGCTTGTAATTGGCGCACGGTGAAGATCATGTCCATTGTGCCCCTTAGTGGGCAGAATACGCATTGCGACTCTGGGAGGAGCTCTTCAGGAGGCGATTGAGAAGGATTCTTGCGATGACTTGCCCTGTGGCAGACAGCAGGGAAACTCCTCTGTAATTACTGCAATCGGACTTGTCACCTTTCTTGAAGCCAACAGTAATGATGAGACAGAGTGCAGTTAGCCTAGGAACCAAGGTCAGGTGCAGTTACCATTGCGTTGGAATGTTATAACATCCGCAGTGAATTATAAAAACAAAGGCCAACAGCAGGGGCCGTATCTCAACCTGTGGAGACATATTCCTTTTGTATCACCATAACTACCCGGAGTGGGCCTTTGGCGTAGCGGTAGCATCCCTGCCGCTAGGCTAGAAGGTGTAGGGTTTCATAGCCCCACTCCAGACAGTCCCAGCAAGTGGAGTCAGAGCTCTGGCTCTATAATTCTGGGTTGACATCCAGCAGGATAATCTCCTTTCCCCATCTCTAGCAAAGATTTGGAGTGAAAAATGTTTAATTTATTACATTTCTTTTAATTGTTCAAGGTGGTAGAAAATGGCTTCCATCCATATGTGACCATTGGTTGGTTGAGAATGAGACAGGTATCCATTTTGTGACTGGGCTCTCGGTGAGAGGCACATCTATGCAAAGTCCTCTCAGGTGCCATTTAACATAATTAATTAGTTCTGCCTTACTTTCAGTAACCTCAGTGGGATAGGATTGTGGTCGAGGGACAACAGCTGCAAAATGGCAGGAGGTTGTTTCAGCTTCTGTGAGAGCGTGCTGAAGTTCAGGGGTTCTGTAAAGAGTGGAAACTGTCCATGATGAAGCAGCTGGAGTTGCATATCCCTGTCTGATTTATCTTCTTTATTCTATGGGCAGCAAATGGAACCTGGATTCGGAAGTCAGGAGGGTAATAGAGGTCTTAACAGGCACAAGTCTGAGCGTCTTCATTTTGCCACATTTTCAGAAAGCTATTTTTGAGCTTCAATAATTTGCGTGGCAAGGTAAGGCTCCGTTGAATGGCTCTGCTCCGAAAGGAAAGAGCTTCCTCAAGGTCAATGAGCTCCCCTTTACAATGGGCATAGTGTGTGACTACTGTTTTCCATTTCCTCTTACAGTTGTCAAATGATCTGGACCATAATCTCTGTGCATGTTTGAGTTGATAACACTCCAAGTGCCTGGTCTGTAGTTAAAACTGGCTACACTATTGTGTTTATTTGTCTAGAAAGTGTTACACTGCAGGAGACTGGGCTGAACTCTGTGCGCAGACACATGCACTTCCTGTCCTGGA
The DNA here is from genome assembly GCF_052327205.1 of Somniosus microcephalus. Classification (NCBI taxonomy): domain Eukaryota; kingdom Metazoa; phylum Chordata; class Chondrichthyes; order Squaliformes; family Somniosidae; genus Somniosus; species Somniosus microcephalus. Next base: position 11,731,028 of record NC_141019.1, read on the forward strand.
AATAGCTTTTTTTTCTATAGCATTATAGAACCTGCCCCCACACTGTTTTATTGCATGTGTTACTGTAATGCAATACGTACTGTGCTTTGTTGCCGAGGACTCCATGTAATGCAGGTTTTATTGTTGGTCATTGAACTTGGGGACAGGCGCTACTGACTCGACAGGTAAGATTTCTTAGTACTAGTCGCTACAGAGAAAAAAATGGGCTTGGGAATTTTCAATCTCTGTTGACTTAACAATCTTTATTTCACCTCGCATCCATTCCACACACACTATTTTGTAGTTGGTGTGTTAGGAAAGATCCAGGCCATTCTTAGCCTGCTAATTTTTAAGTGTTACAATGTTTTCTGGTTTAATAACTTGTCTATAATTTCTTGAATTGTTTCAAATTGATAGCAAATGGGCTTCCACTGATGCTATCATCCAGGTGTGCCAATTGGCTGGTTGAGAATAAGACAAAGTTGTAGGAGAAAATGTGCCCGTCAACAGTAATCTGTGTAGTGCTTTTCATTCTGTGTCTCAGTTCTGTATCTTCTTGTGTGTCTCCCTCTCATGTGGTAGCACTCTCACCTCTGAGTCAAAAGGCTGTGAACTTCATCCCATATTGTATGCTAACACTCCAGCGCAATACTGCGGGAGAGCTGCACTATTGGAGCTGTTGTCCGTAAAATTAGATGTTAAAGATTCTCTGGCACTACTGGAAGAAGAGCAGGGAGTCCTGTTCTCCGAGCTGACATTCACCCACCAACCAGTGCCACCAAGAACAGATCAGCTCATTGCTGTTTTTGGGACCTTGATGTGTGCAGACTGGCTGCTGTGTTTGCCTTTTTTGAAAAAGGAATTCATTGACTGTGAATATTTTGGCGATGTGAAAGGTGCTGCCCTTTCTTTCTTTACCCAGCTTTCCTTTCCTCCTTGCCTTTCCTCACCGTCGTCCTCCTCTTGTCTCTGGTGAAGAGTTTGCCTGAGACCAAAGCTTGTATCTTGGGTTGTTTTATATGATATTTTATCTGTTATTTCAGAAAGGAGGCATGATTATTTATTGACGAGAACACCCTGTGGGAAAGGGACTATGTTAGGATGTCTGTGGCTCAGGTGTACCATGGGTGATACACTTCGGGAATTTTTTGAGCACCCAAGGAGGGAAAGCAACTCTGGATCTGGTTTTGTGTAAAAATCCAAAGATGATCAAACAAGTTAACGGTAGGGAAAAGCTTGGAAATAGCGACTATAACTGAATTGGGTATGGCGCCGACGCGCCACGGTTGAGCAGAATACGACAGAGTATTGATGTTAGGAAGGCTGACTATGGGGAATGAGGAAGCAGTCAGTGGATCTGGACCTGGGACAGATTGTTAGAGGGCAAAGCTTGGAAAAGAAGTGATATACTTTTAAATGCACAAAGCAGGAATTACAAAGTCAATCTAGATCTGTGGGAAAGAAACAAAAAAGGAATAAGGGGCAACAAGGGAGGGAATGCAAGGAATACGGGCAGAATGTGGCCAATTTACACCGCAATGCGCATAGCGGGGCATCGGGAGCGGCACGGCCAATGAACAGTTAAGATTTCATTTCAATTGTTGATTTCTGCGGAAATTTTAAACTTTAGATTGTAAAATTAAACACTCTGTGGGATTGCAATGTCGCTTATAGTTAAAAATAATAACTTAATTAATCTCTAATCCCAGCATATTGTTTATTTTCAAAATGGAATTGGTTGCAATCTTTATAAAGTTTCATTTTATCTCTGCTGTCTGTGACTGGGCCCAAATCTTTAAGGAATTCATGAAAACACAGCAATGACTAATTCGGCCTCCAGCCAATATTTATTTATATCCGGCAGCAAATTACTAAAAGATATAAACGGACAAATATTGAATAAATATTGCAACAAGAACAAACAGTTCTTCTCTAACTCTCACACTGTATCAGGAGGCTATGGCTGGGAGCTGTGGATTTTAAGTGCTTATACTTCACCTGTGATTGACATCAGAACGCAATTTCAGAAACAACAAAAAGAAGGACTTGCATTTATATAGCATCTTTCACGACCTCAGGATGCCCCAAGGCACTTTACAGCCAATGAAGTACATTTGAAGTGCAGTCACTGTTGTAATGTAGGAAACTGTGCAGCCAATTTGCACACAGCAAGCTCCCACAAGCAGCAACAGACCAGATAATCTGTTTTAGTGACGTTGATTGAAGGATAAATATTGGACAGGTCACCGGAGAGAACTCCCCTGCTCTTCTTCGAAATAGTGACATGGGAGCTTTTACATCCACCTGAGAGAGCAGACATCTCATCTGAAAGATGGCACCTCCGCACTGCACTGAACTATCATAGTATGATACAGCACAGAGGCAGGCCATTCAGTTCATCGTGCCTGTGCCAGCTCTTTGAAAGAGCTGTCCAATTAGTCCCACTCCCCTGCTGTTGCCCCCCCGACCGAACCAAAAAATTTCCCTTCAAGTTTTTATCCAATTCTCTTTTGAAAGTGACTATTGAATCTGCTCCCATCGCCCTCTCAGGCAGGGCATTCCAGATCACAACAACTCGCTGTGTAAAAAAAATGCTTCCTCGTGTCCCCTCTGGTTCTTTTGCCAATCACTTTAAATCTGTGTCCTCTGGTTACCGACCCTTCTGTCACTGGCAACAGTTTCTACTTATTTACTCTTATCAAAACCCTTCATGATTTTGAACACCTCTATCAAATATCCTCTTAACCTTCTCTGCATTAAGGAGAACAAACCCAGCTTGTCCAGTCTCTCCCCATAACTGAAGTCCCTCATCCCCTGGTACCATTCTGGTAAATCTTTTCTGCACCTTCTCCAAGACCTTGACATCCTTCATAAAGTGCGGTGCCCAGAATTGGACACAACACTCTAGCTGGGGCCGAGCCAGTGTTTTATAAAGGTTTAGCATAACTTCCTGGATTTTGTACTCGATGCCTCTATTAATAAAGCCAAGGGTCCCATATGCTGGTTTAACAGTTTTCTCAACTTGTCCTGCCACCTTCAAGGATTTTTTTACATGCTCGACCCCCCCACCCCACCACCCCCACCCCGTTACACGTCTCTCTGCTCCTGCAACACCTTTAAAATGGTACCATTCAGTTCATATAGTCTCTCCTCGTTCCACCACACAAAATGTATCACTGCACACTTCTCTGTGTTAAATTTCATCTGCCTTGTGTCTGCCCATTGCAGCAGCCTGTCTATGTCCTCCTGAAATAAAAACAGAAAATGCAGGAACTAGTCAGCAGGTCAGGCAGCATCCGCAGAGAGAGAAACAGAGTTAACGTTTCAGGTCGATGACCCTTCGTCAGAATGGACAGATCAGATAGAACTACTGTACACAGAGGAATGGACAGATCAGATAGAACTACTGTACACAGAGGGGAATGGACAGATCAGATAGAACTACTGTACACAGAGGGGAATGGACAGATCAGATAGAACTACTGTACACAGAGGAATGGACAGATCAGACAGAACTACTGTACACAGAGGGGAATGGACAGATCAGACAGAACTACTGCACACAGAGGAATGGACAGATCAGGTAGAACTATTGTACACAGAGGGATGGACAGATCAGATAGAACTACTGTACACAGGGGAATGGACAGATCAGACAGAACTAGTGTACACAGAGGAATGGACAGATCAGATAGAACGACTGTACACAGAGGGGAATGGACAGATCAGATAGAACTACTGTACACAGGGGAATGGACAGATCAGATAGAACTACTGTACACAGAGTAATGGACAGATCAGATAGAACTACTGTACACAGAGGAATGGACAGATCAGATAGAACTACTGTACACAGAGGAATGGACAGATCAGATAGAACTACTGTACACAGGGGAATGGAAAGATCAGATAGAACTAGTGTACACAGGGGAATGGACAGATCAGATAGAACTACTGTACACAGGGGATTGGACAGATCAGACAGAACTACTGTACACAGGGGGGAATGGACAGATCAGATAGAACTACTGTACACAGAGGAATGGACAGATCAGCTAGAACTACTGTACACAGAGGAATGGACAGATCAGATAGAACTACTGTACACAGGGGAATGGACAGATCAGATAGAACTACTGTACACAGAGGAATAGACAGATCAGACAGAACTACTGTACACAGGGGAATGGACAGATCAGCTAGAACTACTGTACAAAGAGGAATGGACAGATCAGACAGAACTACTGTACACAGGGGAATGGACAGATCAGATAGAACTACTGTACACAGAGGGGAATGGACAGATCAGATAGAACTACTGTTCACAGAGGGGAATGGACAGATCAGATAGAACTACTGTACACAGGGGAATGGACAGATCAGATAGAACTACTGTACACAGAGGGGAATGGACAGATCAGACAGAACTACTGTACACAGGGGAATGGACAGATCAGATAGAACTACTGTACACAGAGGAATGGACAGATCAGGTAGAACTACTGTACACAGGGGAATGGACAGATCAGACAGAACTACTGTACACAGGGGAATGGACAGATCAGACAGAACTACTGTACACAGGGGAATGGACAGATCAGATAGAACTACTGTACACAGAGGAATGCACAGATCAGATAGAACTACTGTACACAGAGGAATGGACAGATCAGATAGAACTACTGTACACAGGGGAATGGACAGATCAGATAGAACTACTGTACACAGAGGAATGGACAGATCAGACAGAACTACTGTACACAGGGGAATGGACAGATCAGATAGAACTACTGTAAACCGAGGAATGGACAGATCAGACAGAACTACTGTACACAGGGGAATGGACAGATCAGATAGAACTACTGTACACAGGGGAATGGACAGATCAGATAGAACTACTGTACACAGAGGGGAATGGACAGATCAGATAGAACTACTGTACACAGGGGAATGGACAGATCAGATAGAACTACTGTACACAGAGTAATGGACAGATCAGATAGAACTACTGTACACAGAGGAATGGACAGGTCAGATAGAACTACTGTACACAGAGGAATGGACAGATCAGATAAAACTACTGTACACAGAGGAATGGACAGATCAGATAGAACTACTGTACACAGAGGGATGGACAGATCAGATAGAATTACTGCACACAGAGGGGAATGGACAGATCAGACAGAACTACTGTACACAGGGGAATGGACAGATCAGATAGAACTACTGTACACAGAGGAATGGACAGATCAGATAGAACTACTGTACACAGGGGAATGGACAGATCAGACAGAACTACTGTACACAGAGGGGAATGGACAGATCAGATAGAAATACTGTACACAGAGGAATGGACAGATCAGATAGAACTACTGTACACAGAGGAATGGACAGATCAGATAGAACTACTGTACACAGGGGAATGGACAGATCAGATAGAACTACTGTACACAGAGGAATGGACAGATCAGACAGAACTTCTGTACACAGGGGAATGGACAGATCAGATAGAACTACTGTACACAGAGGAATGGACAGATCAGACAGAATTACTGTACACAGGGGAATGGACAGATCAGGTAGAACTACTGTACACAGAGGGGAATGGACAAATCAGATAGAACTACTGTACACAGGGGAATGGACAGATCAGATAGAACTACTGTACACAGGGGAATGGACAGATCAGATAGAACTACTGTACACAGGGGAATGGACAGATCAGATAGAACTACTGTCCACAGTCTAATGGACAGATCAGATGGAACTACTTTACACAGAGGAATGGACAGATCAGATAGAACTACTGTACACAGAGGAATGGACAGATCAGATAGAACTACTGTACACAGAGGAATGGACAGATCAGATAGAACTAGTGTACACAGGGGAATGGACAGATCAGATCGAACTACTGTACACAGGGGAATGGACAGATCAGATAGAACTACTGTACACAGAGGAATGGACAGATCAGATAGAACTACTGTACACAGGGGAATGGACAGATCAGATAGAACTACTGCACACAGGGGAATGCACAGATCAGATAGAACTACTGTGCACAGAGGAATGGACAGATCAGATAGAACTACTGTACACAGGAATGGACAGATCAGATAGAACTACTGTACACAGGGGAATGGACAGATCAGATACAACTACTGTACACAGAGGGGAATGGACAGATCAGATCGAACTACTGTACACAGGGGAAAGGACAGATCAGATAGAACTACTGTACACAGAGTAATGGACAGATCAGATAGAACTACTGTACACAGAGGAATGGACAGATCAGATAGAACTACTGTACACAGAGGAAAGGACAGATCAGATAGAACTACTGTACACAGAGGAATGGACAGATCAGATAGAACTACTGTACACAGGGGAATGGACAGATCAGATAGAACTACTGTACACAGGGGAATGGACAGATCAGATAGAACTACTGTACACAGAGGAATGGACAGATCAGATAGAACTACTGTACACAGGGGAATGGACAGATCAGATAGAACTACTGTACACAGGGGAATGGACAGATCAGACAGAGCTACTGCACACAGGTGAATGGCAGATCAGATAAAACTACTGTACACAGGGGAATGGACAGATCAGATAGAACTACTGTACACAGAGGGGAATGGACAGATCAGATAGAACTACTGCAAACAGGGGAATGGACAGATCAGATAGAACTACTGTACACAGAGGGGAATGGACAGATCAGATAGAGCTACTGTACACTGAGGGAATGGACAGATCAGATAGAACTACTGTACACAGGGGAATGGACAGATGAGGTAGAACTACTGTACACAGAGTGGAATGGACAGATCAGATAGAACTACTGTACACAGAGGGGAATGGACAGATCAGATAGAACAACTGTACACAGGGGAATGGACAGATCAGATAGAACTACTGTACACAGAGGAATGGGCAGATCAGATAGCACTACTGTACACAGAGGGGAATGGACAGATCAGATAGAACTACTGTACACACAGGGGAATGGACAGATCCGATAGAAATACTGCACACAGAGGGGAATGGACAGATCAGATAGAACTACTGTACCCAGAGGGAATGGACAGATCAGATAGAACTACTGCACACTGGGGAATGGACAGATCAGATAGAACTATTGTACGCAGAGGGGAAAGGACAGATCAGATAGAACTACGGTACACAGAGGGGAATGGACAGATCAGATCGAACTACTGTACACAGAGGGAATGGACAGATCAGATAGAACTACTGTACACAGAGGAATGGACAGATCAGATAGAACTACTGCACACAGGGGAATGGACAGATCAGATAAAACTACTGTACACAGAGGAATGGACAGATCAGATAGAACTACTGTACACAGAGGAATGGACAGATCAGATAGAACTACTGCACACAGGGGAATGGACAGATCAGAAAGAACTACTGTACACAGAGGAATGGACAGATCAGATAGAACTATTGTACACAGAGGAATGGACAGATCAGATAGAACTACTGTACACAGAGGAATGGACAGATCAGGTAGAACTACTGTACACAGAGGAATGGACAGATCAGATAGAACTACTGTATACAGAGGGAATGGACAGATCAGGTAGAACTACTGTACACAGGGGAATGGACAGAACAGATAGAACTACTGTCCATGGGAATTGACAGATCAGACAGAACTACTGTACACGGGAATGGACAGATCAGATGGAACTACTGTACACAGAAGAATGGACAGATCAGATAGAACTACTGTACACAGAGGGGAATGGACAGATCAGATAGAACTACTGTACACAGAGGGGAATGGACAGATCAGATAGAACTACTGTACACGGGAATTGACAGATCAGACAGAACTACTGTACACGGGAAAGGACAGATCAGATGGAACTACTGTACTCAGGGGAACGGACAGATCAGGTAGAACTACTGTACACAGGGGAATGGACAGATCAGATAGAACTACTGTACACAGGGGAATGGACAGACCAAATAGAGCTACTGTACACAGGTGAATGGACAGATCAGATAAAACTACTGTACACAGGGGAATGGACAGATCAGATAGAACTACTGTACACAGAGGGGAATGGACAGATCAGATAGAACTACTGTAAACAGGGGAATGGACAGATCAGATAGAACTACTGTACACAGAGGGGAATGGACAGATCAGATAGAACTACTGTACACTGAGGGAATGGACAGATCAGATAGAACTACTGTACACAGGGGAATGGACAGATGAGATAGAACTACTGTACACAGAGTGGAATGGACAGGTCAGATAGAACTACTGTACACAGAGGGGAATGGACAGTTCAGATAGAAGTACTGTACACAGGGGAATGGACAGATCAGATAGAACTACTGTACACAGAGGAATGGACAGATCAGATAGCACAACTGCACACAGAGGTGAATGGACAGATCAGATAGAACTACTGTACACAGAGGGGAATGGACAGATCAGATAGAACTACTGTACACAGAGGGGAATGGACAGATCAGATAGAACTACTGTACACAGAGGGAATGGACAGATCAGATAGAACTACTGTACACTGGGGAATGGACAGATCAGATAGAACTATTGTACACAGAGGGGAATGGACAGATCAGATAGAACTACTGTACAGAGGGGGGAATGTACAGATCAGATAGAGCTACTGTACACAGGGGAATGGACAGATCAGATAGAACTACTGTACGCAGGGGAATGGACAGATCAGATAGAACTACTGTACACAGGGGAATGGACAGATCAGACAGAACTACTGTACACAGAGGGGAATAGACAGGTCAGATAGAATTACTGTACACAGGAATGGACAGATCAGATAGAACTACTGTACACAGAGGATTGGACAGATCAGACAGAACTAATGTACACAGGGAAATGGACAGATCAGATCGAACTACTGTACACAGAGGAAGAACAGATCAGATAGAACTACTGTACACGGGAATGGACAGATCAGATAGAACTACTGTACACAGAGGAATGGACAGATCAGATAGAACTACTGTACACAGAGGGGATTGGACAGACCAGACAGAACTACAGTACACAGAGGGAATGGACAGATCAGATAGAACTACTGTACACAGAGGGGAATGGACAGATCAGATAAAACAACTGTAAACAGAGGGGAATGGACAGATCAGACAGAACTACTGTACAGAGAGGAATGGAGAGATCAGATAGAACTACTGTGCACAGAGGGGAATGGACAGATCAGATAGAACTACTGTACACAGAGGGGAATGGCCAGATCAGATAGAACTGCTGCACACAGAGGAATAGGCAGATCAGATAGAAATACTGTACACAAAGGGGAATGGACAGATCAGATAGAACTACTGTACACAGAGGGAATGGACAGATCATATAGAACTACTGCACACAGAGGAATGGACAGATCATATAGAGCTACTGCACACAGAGGAATGGACAGATCAGAGAGAACTACTGTACACAGGGGAATGGAAACATCAGATAGAACTACTGTACACAGGGGAATGGGCAGATCAGATAGAACTACTGTACACAGAGGAATGGACAGATCAGATAGAAGTACTGTACACAGAGGAATGGACAGATCAGATAGAACTACTGTACACAGGGGAATGGGCAGATCAGATAGAACTACTGTACACAGGGGAATGGGCAGATCAGATAGAACTACTGTACACAGGGGAATGTACAGATCAGATAGAACTACTGTACACAGGGGAATGGACAGATCAGATAGAACTACTGTACACGGGGGAAAGGACATATCAGATAGAACTACTGTACACAGGGGAATGTACAGATCAGATAGAGCTACTGTACACAGGGGAATGGACAGATCAGATAGAGTTACTGTACACAGGGGAATGGACAGCTCAGATAGGACTACTGTACACAGAGGGGAATGGACAGATCAGATAGAACTACTGTACACAGTGGGGAATGGACAGATTAGATAGAACTACTGTACACAGAGGGAATGGACAGATCATATAGAACTACTGTACACAGGGGAATGGACAGATCAGATAGAACAACTGCACACAGAGGGGAATGGACAGATCAGATAGAACTACTGTACACAGAGGGGAATGGACAGATCAGATCGAACTACTGTACACAGTGGAATGGACAGATAAGATAGAACTACTGTGCACAGAGGAATGGACAGATCAGATAGAACTACTGTACACAGAGGAATGGACAGATCAGATAGAACTACTGTACACAGGGGAATGGACAAATCAAATAGAACTACTGTACACAGAGGGGAATGGACAGATCAGATAGAACTACTGGACACAGGGGAATGGAAAGATCAGATAGAACTACTGTACACAGAGGGGAATAAACAGATCAGATAGAACTACTGTACACAGAGGGGAATGGAGAGATCAGCTAGAACTACTGTACACGGAGGGGAATGGACAGATCAGATAGAACTATTGTACACGGGAATGGACAGATCAGATAGAACTACTGTACATGGGAATAGACAGATCAGATAGAACTACTGTACACAGGGGAATGGACAGATCAGATAGAACTACTGCACACAGAGTGAATGGACAGATCAGATAGAACTACTGTACACAGGAATGGACAGATCAGATAGAACTACTGGACACAGAGCATGGACGGATCAGATAGAACTACTGTACACGGGGGAAAGGACATATCAGATAGAACTACTGTACACAGGGGAATGGACAGATCAGATAGAGTTACTGTACACAGGGGAATGGACAGCTCAGATAGGACTACTGTACACAGAGGGGAATGGACAGATCAGATAGAACTACTGTACACAGTGGGGAATGGACAGATTAGATAGAACTACTGTACACAGAGGGAATGGACAGATCATATAGAACTACTGTACACAGGGGAATGGACAGATCAGATAGAACAACTGCACACAGAGGGGAATGGACAGATCAGATAGAACTACTGTACACAGAGGGGAATGGACAGATCAGATCGAACTACTGTACACAGTGGAATGGACAGATAAGATAGAACTACTGTGCACAGAGGAATGGACAGATCAGATAGAACTACTGTACACAGAGGAATGGACAGATCAGATAGAACTACTGTACACAGGGGAATGGACAAATCAAATAGAACTACTGTACACAGAGGGGAATGGACAGATCAGATAGAACTACTGGACACAGGGGAATGGAAAGATCAGATAGAACTACTGTACACAGAGGGGAATAAACAGATCAGATAGAACTACTGTACACAGAGGGGAATGGAGAGATCAGCTAGAACTACTGTACACGGAGGGGAATGGACAGATCAGATAGAACTATTGTACACGGGAATGGACAGATCAGATAGAACTACTGTACATGGGAATAGACAGATCAGATAGAACTACTGTACACAGGGGAATGGACAGATCAGATAGAACTACTGCACACAGAGTGAATGGACAGATCAGATAGAACTACTGTACACAGGAATGGACAGATCAGATAGAACTACTGGACACAGAGCATGGACGGATCAGATAGAACTACTGTACACAGAGGAATGGACAGATCAGATAGAACAACTGTACACAGAGGGGAATAGACAGATCAGATAGAACGACTGTACACAGAGGAATGGACAGATCAGATAGAACTACTGTACACAGGGGAATGGGCAGCTCAGATAGAACTACTGTACACAGGGAATGGACTGATCAGATAGAACGACTATACACAGAAGAATGGACAGATCAGATAGAACTACTGTACACAGCGGAATGGACAGATCAGATAGAACTACTGTACACAGGAGAATGGACAGATCAGATAGCACAACTGTACACAGAGGTGAATGGACAGATCAGATAGAACTGCTGTACACAGAGGGGAATGGACAGATCAGATAGAACTACTGTGCACAGAGGGGAATGGACAGATCAGATAGAACTACTGTACACAGAGGGAATGGACAGATCAGATAGAACTACTGTACACTGGGGAATGAACAGATCAGATAGAACTACTGTACAGAGGGGGGAATGTACAGATCAGATAGAGCTACTGTACACAGAGGGGAATAGACAGGTCAGATAGAATTACTGTACACAGGAATGGACAGATCAGATAGAACTACTGTACACAGAGGAATGGACAGATCAGACAGAACTACTGTACACAGGGAAATGGACAGATCAGATAGAACTACTGTATACAGAGGAATGGACAGATCAGATAGAACTACTGTACATAGGGGAATGGACAGATCAGATAGAACTACTGTACACAGAGGAATGGACAGATCAGATAGAGCTACTGTACACAGAGGAATGGACAGATCAGGTAGAACTACTGTACACAGAGGAATGGACAGATCAGATAGAACTACTGTATACAGAGGGAATGGACAGATCAGGTTGAACTACTGTACACAGGGGAATGGACAGAACAGATAGAACTACTGTACATGGGAATTGACAGATCAGACAGAACTACTGTACACGGGAATGGACAGATCAGATAGAACTACTGCACACTGGGGAATGGACAGATCAGATAGAACTATTGTACGCAGAGGGGAAAGGACAGATCAGATAGAACTACGGTACACAGAGGGGAATGGACAGATCAGATCGAACTACTGTACACAGAGGGAATGGACAGATCAGATAGAACTACTGTACACAGAGGAATGGACAGATCAGATAGAACTACTGCACACAGGGGAATGGACAGATCAGATAAAACTACTGTACACAGAGGAATGGACAGATCAGATAGAACTACTGTACACAGAGGAATGGACAGATCAGATAGAACTACTGCACACAGGGGAATGGACAGATCAGATAGAACTACTGTACACAGAGGAATGGACAGATCAGATAGAACTATTGTACACAGAGGAATGGACAGATCAGATAGAACTACTGTACACAGAGGAATGGACAGATCAGGTAGAACTACTGTACACAGAGGAATGGACAGATCAGATAGAACTACTGTATACAGAGGGAATGGACAGATCAGGTAGAACTACTGTACACAGGGGAATGGACAGAACAGATAGAACTACTGTCCATGGGAATTGACAGATCAGACAGAACTACTGTACACGGGAATGGACAGATCAGATGGAACTACTGTACACAGAAGAATGGACAGATCAGATAGAACTACTGTACACAGAGGGGAATGGACAGATCAGATAAAACTACTGTACACAGAGGGGAATGGACAGATCAGATAGAACTACTGTACACGGGAATTGACAGATCAGACAGAACTACTGTACACGGGAATGGACAGATCAGATGGAACTACTGTACTCAGGGGAACGGACAGATCAGGTAGAACTACTGTACACAGGGGAATGGACAGATCAGATAGAACTACTGTACACAGGGGAATGGACAGATCAAATAGAGCTACTGTACACAGGTGAATGGACAGATCAGATAAAACTACTGTACACAGGGGAATGGACAGATCAGATAGAACTACTGTACACAGAGGGGAATGGACAGATCAGATAGAACTACTGTAAACAGGGGAATGGACAGATCAGATAGAACTACTGTACACAGAGGGGAATGGACAGATCAGATAGAACTACTGTACACTGAGGGAATGGACAGATCAGATAGAACTACTGTACACAGGGGAATGGACAGATGAGATAGAACTACTGTACACAGAGTGGAATGGACAGGTCAGATAGAACTACTGTACACAGAGGGGAATGGACAGTTCAGATAGAAGTACTGTACACAGGGGAATGGACAGATCAGATAGAACTACTGTACACAGAGGAATGGACAGATCAGAAAGCACAACTGCACACGGAGGTGAATGGACAGATCAGATAGAACTACTGTACACAGAGGGGAATGGACAGATCAGATAGAACTACTGTACACAGAGGGGAATGGACAGATCAGATAGAACTACTGTACACAGAGGGAATGGACAGATCAGATAGAACTACTGTACACTGGGGAATGGACAGATCAGATAGAACTATTGTACACAGAGGGGAATGGACAGATCAGATAGAACTACTGTACAGAGGGGGGAATGTACAGATCAGATAGAGCTACTGTACACAGGGGAATGGACAGATCAGATAGAACTACTGTACGCAGGGGAATGGACAGATCAGATAGAACTACTGTACACAGGGGAATGGACAGATCAGACAGAACTACTGTACACAGAGGGGAATAGACAGGTCAGATAGAATTACTGTACACAGGAATGGACAGATCAGATAGAACTACTGTACACAGAGGATTGGACAGATCAGACAGAACTACTGTACACAGGGAAATGGACAGATCAGATCGAACTACTGTACACAGAGGAAGAACAGATCAGATAGAACTACTGTACACGGGAATGGACAGATCAGATAGAACTACTGTACACAGAGGAATGGACAGATCAGATAGAACTACTGTACACAGAGGGGATTGGACAGACCAGACAGAACTACAGTACACAGAGGGAATGGACAGATCAGATAGAACTACTGTACACAGAGGGGAATGGACAGATCAGATAAAACAACTGTAAACAGAGGGGAATGGACAGATCAGACAGAACTACTGTACAGAGAGGAATGGAGAGATCAGATAGAACTACTGTGCACAGAGGGGAATGGACAGATCAGATAGAACTACTGTACACAGAGGGGAATGGCCAGATCAGATAGAACTGCTGCACACAGAGGAATAGGCAGATCAGATAGAAATACTTTACACAAAGGGGAATGGACAGATCAGATAGAACTACTGTACACAGAGGGAATGGACAGATCATATAGAACTACTGCACACAGAGGAATGGACAGATCATATAGAGCTACTGCACACAGAGGAATGGACAGATCAGAGAGAACTACTGTACACAGGGGAATGGAAACATCAGATAGAACTACTGTACACAGGGGAATGGGCAGATCAGATAGAACTACTGTACACAGGGGAATGTACAGATCAGATAGAACTACTGTACACAGGGGAATGGACAGATCAGATAGAACTACTGTACACGGGGGAATGGACATATCAGATAGAACTACTGTACACAGGGGAATGGACAGATCAGATAGAACTACTGCACACAGAGGAAAGACAGATCAGATAGAACTACTGGACACAGAGGAATGGACAGATCAGATAGAACTACTGTATACAGAGGAATGGACAGATCAGATAGAACTACTGTACATAGGGGAATGGACAGATCAGATAGAACTACTGTACACAGAGGAATGGACAGATCAGATAGAGCTACTGTACACAGAGGGAATGGACAGATCATATAGAACGACTGCGCACAGAGGAATGGACAGATCAGATAGAACTACTGTACACAGGGGAATGGACAGATCAGATAGAACTACTGTACACAGGGGAATGTACAGATCAGATAGAGCTACTGTACACAGGGGAATGGACAGATCAGATAGAGTTACTGTACACAGGGGAATGGACAGCTCAGATAGGACTACTGTACACAGAGGGGAATGGACAGATCAGATAGAACTACTGTACACAGTGGGGAATGGACAGATTAGATAGAACTACTGTACACAGAGTGAATGGACAGATCAGATAGAACTACTGTACACAGGAATGGACAGATCAGATAGAACTACTGGACACAGAGCATGGACGGATCAGATAGAACTACTGTACACAGAGGAATGGACAGATCAGATAGAACAACTGTACACAGAGGGGAATAGACAGATCAGATAGAACGACTGTACACAGAGGAATGGACAGATCAGATAGAACTACTGTACACAGGGGAATGGGCAGCTCAGATAGAACTACTGTACACAGGGAATGGACTGATCAGATAGAACGACTATACACAGAAGAATGGACAGATCAGATAGAACTACTGTACACAGCGGAATGGACAGATCAGATAGAACTACTGTACACAGGAGAATGGACAGATCAGATAGAACTACTGTACACAGAGGGAATGGACAGAACAAATAGAACTACTGTACACAGAGGGGAATGGACAGATCAGATAGAACTACTGTACACAGAGGGAATGGACAGATAAGATAGAACTACTGTACACAGAGGAATGGACAGATCAGATAGAACTATTGTCCACAGAGGAATGGACAGATCAGATAAAGCTACTGTACACAGGTGAATGGACAGATCAGATAAAACTACTGTACACAGGGGAATGGACAGATCAGATAGAACTACTGTACACAGAGGGGAATGGACAGATCAGATAGAACTACTGTAAACAGGGGAATGGACAGATCAGATAGAACTACTGTACACAGAGGGGAATGGACAGATCAGAAGGAACTACTGTACACTGAGGGAATGGACAGATCAGATAGAACTACTGTACACAGGGGAATGGACAGATGAGATAGAACTACTGTACACAGAGTGGAATGGACAGGTCAGATAGAACTACTGTACACAGAGGGGAATGGACAGATCAGATAGAAGTACTGTACACAGGGGAATGGACAGATCAGATAGAACTACTGTACACAGAGGAATGGACAGATCAGATAGCACAACTGTACACAGAGGTGAATGGACAGATCAGATAGAACTGCTGTACACAGAGGGGAATGGACAGATCAGATAGAACTACTGTACACAGAGGGGAATGGACAGATCAGATAGAACTACTGTACACAGAGGGAATGGACAGATCAGATAGAACTACTGTACACTGGGGAATGGACAGATCAGATAGAACTATTGTACACAGAGGGGAATGAACAGATCAGATAGAACTACTGTACAGAGGGGGGAATGTACAGATCAGATAGAGCTACTGTACACAGGGGAATGGACAGATCAGATAGAACTACTGTACGCAGGGGAATGGACAGATCAGAAAGAACTACTGTACACAGGGGAATGGACAGATCAGACACAACTACTGTACACAGAGGGGAATAGACAGGTCAGATAGAATTACTGTACACAGGAATGGACAGATCAGATAGAACTACTGTACACAGAGGAATGGACAGATCAGACAGAACTACTGTACACAGGGAAATGGACAGATCAGATAGAACTACTGTATACAGAGGAATGGACAGATCAGATAGAACTACTGTACATAGGGGAATGGACAGATCAGATAGAACTACTGTACACAGAGGAATGGACAGATCAGATAGAGCTACTGTACACAGAGGAATGGACAGATCAGGTAGAACTACTGTACACAGAGGAATGGACAGATCAGATAGAACTACTGTATACAGAGGGAATGGACAGATCAGGTAGAACTACTGTACACAGGGGAATGGACAGAACAGATAGAACTACTGTACATGGGAATTGACAGATCAGACAGAACTACTGTACACGGGAATGGACAGATCAGATAGAACTACTGCACACTGGGGAATGGACAGATCAGATAGAACTATTGTACGCAGAGGGGAAAGGACAGATCAGATAGAACTACGGTACACAGAGGGGAATGGACAGATCAGATCGAACTACTGTACACAGAGGGAATGGACAGATCAGATAGAACTACTGTACACAGAGGAATGGACAGATCAGATAGAACTACTGCACACAGGGGAATGGACAGATCAGATAAAACTACTGTACACAGAGGAATGGACAGATCAGATAGAACTACTGTACACAGAGGAATGGACAGATCAGATAGAACTACTGCACACAGGGGAATGGACAGATCAGATAGAACTACTGTACACAGAGGAATGGACAGATCAGATAGAACTATTGTACACAGAGGAATGGACAGATCAGATAGAACTACTGTACACAGAGGAATGGACAGATCAGGTAGAACTACTGTACACAGAGGAATGGACAGATCAGATAGAACTACTGTATACAGAGGGAATGGACAGATCAGGTAGAACTACTGTACACAGGGGAATGGACAGAACAGATAGAACTACTGTCCATGGGAATTGACAGATCAGACAGAACTACTGTACACGGGAATGGACAGATCAGATGGAACTACTGTACACAGAAGAATGGACAGATCAGATAGAACTACTGTACACAGAGGGGAATGGACAGATCAGATAGAACTACTGTACACAGAGGGGAATGGACAGATCAGATAGAACTACTGTACACGGGAATTGACAGATCAGACAGAACTACTGTACACGGGAATGGACAGATCAGATGGAACTACTGTACTCAGGGGAACGGACAGATCAGGTGGAACTACTGTACACAGGGGAATGGACAGATCAGATAGAACTACTGTACACAGGGGAATGGACAGATCAAATAGAGCTACTGTACACAGGTGAATGGACAGATCAGATAAAACTACTGTACACAGGGGAATGGACAGATCAGATAGAACTACTGTACACAGAGGGGAATGGACAGATCAGATAGAACTACTGTAAACAGGGGAATGGACAGATCAGATAGAACTACTGTACACAGAGGGGAATGGACAGATCAGATAGAACTACTGTACACTGAGGGAATGGACAGATCAGATAGAACTACTGTACACAGGGGAATGGACAGATGAGATAGAACTACTGTACACAGAGTGGAATGGACAGGTCAGATAGAACTACTGTACACAGAGGGGAATGGACAGTTCAGATAGAAGTACTGTACACAGGGGAATGGACAGATCAGATAGAACTACTGTACACAGAGGAATGGACAGATCAGATAGCACAACTGCACACGGAGGTGAATGGACAGATCAGATAGAACTACTGTACACAGAGGGAATGGACAGATCAGATAGAACTACTGTACACTGGGGAATGGACAGATCAGATAGAACTATTGTACACAGAGGGGAATGGACAGATCAGATAGAACTACTGTACAGAGGGGGGAATGTACAGATCAGATAGAGCTACTGTACACAGGGGAATGGACAGATCAGATAGAACTACTGTACGCAGGGGAATGGACAGATCAGATAGAACTACTGTACACAGGGGAATGGACAGATCAGACAGAACTACTGTACACAGAGGGGAATAGACAGGTCAGATAGAATTACTGTACACAGGAATGGACAGATCAGATAGAACTACTGTACACAGAGGATTGGACAGATCAGACAGAACTACTGTACACAGGGAAATGGACAGATCAGATCGAACTACCGTACACAGAGGAAGAACAGATCAGATAGAACTACTGTACACGGGAATGGACAGATCAGATAGAACTACTGTACACAGAGGAATGGACAGATCAGATAGAACTACTGTACACAGAGGGGATTGGACAGACCAGACAGAACTACAGTACACAGAGGGAATGGACAGATCAGATAGAACTACTGTACACAGAGGGGAATGGACAGATCAGATAAAACAACTGTAAACAGAGGGGAATGGACAGATCAGACAGAACTACTGTACAGAGAGGAATGGAGAGATCAGATAGAACTACTGTGCACAGAGGGGAATGGACAGATCAGATAGAACTACTGTACACAGAGGGGAATGGCCAGATCAGATAGAACTGCTGCACACAGAGGAATAGGCAGATCAGATAGAAATACTTTACACAAAGGGGAATGGACAGATCAGATAGAACTACTGTACACAGAGGGAATGGACAGATCATATAGAACTACTGCACACAGAGGAATGGACAGATCATATAGAGCTACTGCACACAGAGGAATGCACAGATCAGAGAGAACTACTGTACACAGGGGAATGGAAACATCAGATAGAACTACTGTACACAGGGGAATGGGCAGATCAGATAGAACTACTGTACACAGGGGAATGTACAGATCAGATAGAACTACTGTACACAGGGGAATGGACAGATCAGATAGAACTACTGTACACGGGGGAATGGACATATCAGATAGAACTACTGTACACAGGGGAATGGACAGATCAGATAGAACTACTGCACACAGAGGAAAGACAGATCAGATAGAACTACTGGACACAGAGGAATGGACAGATCAGATAGAACTACTGTATACAGAGGAATGGACAGATCAGATAGAACTACTGTACATAGGGGAATGGACAGATCAGATAGAACTACTGTACACAGAGGAATGGACAGATCAGATAGAGCTACTGTACACAGAGGGAATGGACAGATCATATAGAACGACTGCGCACAGAGGAATGGACAGATCAGATAGAACTACTGTACACAGGGGAATGGACAGATCAGATAGAACTACTGTACACAGGGGAATGTACAGATCAGATAGAGCTACTGTACACAGGGGAATGGACAGATCAGATAGAGTTACTGTACACAGGGGAATGGACAGCTCAGATAGGACTACTGTACACAGAGGGGAATGGACAGATCAGATAGAACTACTGTACACAGTGGGGAATGGACAGATTAGATAGAACTACTGTACACAGAGGGAATGGACAGATCATATAGAACTACTGTACACAGGGGAATGGACAGATCAGATAGAACAACTGCACACAGAGGGGAATGGACAGATCAGATAGAACTACTGTACACAGAGGGGAATGGACAGATCAGATCGAACTACTGTACACAGTGGAATGGACAGATAAGATAGAACTACTGTGCACAGAGGAATGGACAGATCAGATAGAACTACTGTACACAGAGGAATGGACAGATCAGATAGAACTACTGTACACAGGGGAATGGACAAATCAAATAGAACTACTGTACACAGAGGGGAATGGACAGATCAGATAGAACTACTGGACACAGGGGAATGGAAAGATCAGATAGAACTACTGTACACAGAGGGGAATAAACAGATCAGATAGAACTACTGTACACAGAGGGGAATGGAGAGATCAGCTAGAACTACTGTACACGGAGGGGAATGGACAGATCAGATAGAACTATTGTACACGGGAATGGACAGATCAGATAGAACTACTGTACATGGGAATAGACAGATCAGATAGAACTACTGTACACAGGGGAATGGACAGATCAGATAGAACTACTGCACACAGAGTGAATGGACAGATCAGATAGAACTACTGTACACAGGAATGGACAGATCAGATAGAACTACTGGACACAGAGCATGGACGGATCAGATAGAACTACTGTACACAGAGGAATGGACAGATCAGATAGAACAACTGTACACAGAGGGGAATAGACAGATCAGATAGAACGACTGTACACAGAGGAATGGACAGATCAGATAGAACTACTGTACACAGGGGAATGGGCAGCTCAGATAGAACTACTGTACACAGGGAATGGACTGATCAGATAGAACGACTATACACAGAAGAATGGACAGATCAGATAGAACTACTGTACACAGCGGAATGGACAGATCAGATAGAACTACTGTACACAGGAGAATGGACAGATCAGATAGAACTACTGTACACAGAGGGAATGGACAGAACAAATAGAACTACTGTACACAGAGGGGAATGGACAGATCAGATAGAACTACTGTACACAGAGGGAATGGACAGATAAGATAGAACTACTGTACACAGAGGAATGGACAGATCAGATAGAACTATTGTCCACAGAGGAATGGACAGATCAGATAAAACTACTGTACACAGGTGAATGGACAGATCAGATAAAACTACTGTACACAGGGGAATGGACAGATCAGATAGAACTACTGTACACAGAGGGGAATGGACAGATCAGATAGAACTACTGTAAACAGGGGAATGGACAGATCAGATAGAACTACTGTACACAGAGGGGAATGGACAGATCAGATGGAACTACTGTACACTGAGGGAATGGACAGATCAGATAGAACTACTGTACACAGGGGAATGGACAGATGAGATAGAACTACTGTACACAGAGTGGAATGGACAGGTCAGATAGAACTACTGTACACAGAGGGGAATGGACAGATCAGATAGAAGTACTGTACACAGGGGAATGGACAGATCAGATAGAACTACTGTACACAGAGGAATGGACAGATCAGATAGCACAACTGTACACAGAAGTGAATGGACAGATCAGATAGAACTGCTGTACACAGAGGGGAATGGACAGATCAGATAGAACTACTGTACACAGAGGGAATGGACAGATCAGATAGAACTACTGTACACAGAGGTGAATGGACAGATCAGATAGAACTGCTGTACACAGAGGGGAATGGACAGATCAGATAGAACTACTGTACACAGAGGGGAATGGACAGATCAGATAGAACTACTGTACACAGAGGGAATGGACAGATCAGATAGAACTACTGTACACTGGGGAATGGACAGATCAGATAGAACTATTGTACACAGAGGGGAATGAACAGATCAGATAGAACTACTGTACAGAGGGGGGAATGTACAGATCAGATAGAGCTACTGTACACAGGGGAATGGACAGATCAGATAGAACTACTGTACGCAGGGGAATGGACAGATCAGATAGAACTACTGTACACAGGGGAATGGACAGATCAGACACAACTACTGTGCACAGAGGGGAATAGACAGGTCAGATAGAATTACTGTACACAGGAATGGACAGATCAGATAGAACTACTGTACACAGAGGAATGGACAGATCAGACAGAACTACTGTACACAGGGAAATGGACAGATCAGATAGAACTACTGTATACAGAGGAATGGACAGATCAGATAGAACTACTGTACATAGGGGAATGGACAGATCAGATAGAACTACTGTACACAGAGGAATGGACAGATCAGATAGAGCTACTGTACACAGAGGGAATGGAGTGATCATATAGAACTACTGCGCACAGAGGAATGGACAGATCAGATAGAACTACTGTACACAGGGGAATGGACAGATCAGATAGAACTACTGTACACAGGGAATGTACAGATCAGATAGAGCTACTGTACACAGGGGAATGGACAGATCAGATAGAGTTACTGGACACAGTGGAATGGACAGCTCAGATAGGACTACTGTGCACAGAGGAATGGACAGATCAGATAGAACTACTGTACACAGGGGAATGGACAGATCAGATAGAACAACTGTACACAGAGGGGAATGGACAGATCAGATAGAACTACTGTACACAGAGGGGAATGGACAGATCAGATAGAGCTACTGTACACAGTGGAATGGACAGATAAGATAGAACTACTGTACACAGAGGGGAATGGACAGATCAGATAGAGCTACTGTACACAGTGGAATGGACAGATAAGATAGAACTACTGTGCACAGAGGAATGGACAGATCAGATAGAACTACTGTACACAGGGGAATGGACAGATCAAATAGAACTACTGTACACAGAGGGGAATGGACAGATCAGATAGAACTACTGTACACAGGGGAATGGAAAGATCAGATAGAACTACTGTACACAGAGGGGAATAAAGAGATTAGATAGAACTACTGTACACAGAGGGGAATGGAGAGATCAGCTAGAACTACTGTACACAGAGGGGAATGGACAGATCAGATAGAACTATTGTACACGGGAATGGACAGATCAGATAGAACTACTGTACATGGGAATAGACAGATCAGATAGAACTACTGTACACAGGGGAATGGACAGATCAGATAGAACTACTGCACACAGAGTGAATGGACAGATCAGATAGAACTACTGTACACAGGAATGGACAGATCAGATAGAACTACTGGACACAGAGCATGGACGGATCAGATAGAACTACTTTACACAGAGGAATGGACAGATCAGATAGAACAACTGTACACAGAGGGGAATAGACAGATCAGATAGAACGACTGTACACAGAGGAATGGACAGATCAGATAGAACTACTGTGCACAGGGGAATGGGCAGCTCAGATAGAACTACTGTACACAGGGAATGGACTGATCAGATGGAACTACTATACACAGAAGAATGGACAGATCAGATAGAA
This sequence comes from Somniosus microcephalus, assembly GCF_052327205.1. Taxonomy (NCBI): domain Eukaryota; kingdom Metazoa; phylum Chordata; class Chondrichthyes; order Squaliformes; family Somniosidae; genus Somniosus; species Somniosus microcephalus. Next base: position 11,754,879 of record NC_141019.1, read on the forward strand.
CTACTGTACACAGCGGAATGGACAGATCAGATAGAACTACTGTACACAGGAGAATGGACAGATCAGAGAGAACTACTGTACACAGAGGGAATGGACAGAACAAATAGAACTACTGTACACAGAGGGGAATGGACAGATCAGATGGAACTACTGTACACAGAGGTAATGGACAGATAAGATAGAACTACTGTACACAGAGGAATGGACAGATCAGATAGGACTAATGTACACAGAGGAATGGACAGATCAGATAGAACTACTGTACACAGAGGGACGAACAGATCAGATAGAACTACTGTACACAGGGGAATGGACAGATCAGATAGAACTACTGTACACAGGAATTGTTAAATCAGATAGAACTACTGTACATGGGAATGGACAGATCAGATAGAACTAATGTACACAGGGGAATGGACAGATCAGATCGAACCACTGTACACAGAGGAATGGACAGATGAGATAAAACTACTGTACACAGAGGAATGGACAGATCAGATCGAACTACTGTACACAGAGGGGAATGGACAGATCAGATAGAACTACTGTAAACAGAGGGGAATGGACAGATCAGACAGAACTACTGTACAGAGAGGAATGGACAGATCAGATAGAACTACTGTACACAGAGGGGAATGGACAGATCAGATAGTACTATTGTACACAGAGGGGAATGGCCAGATCAGATAGAACTGCTGTACACAGAGGAATAGACAGATCAGATAGAAATACTGTACACAGAGGGGAATGGACAGATCAGACAGAACTACTGCACACAGAGGGAATGGACAGATCATATAGAATTACTGCACACAGAGGAATGAACAGATGAGATAGAACTACTGCACACAGTGAATGGACAGATCAGATAGAACTACTCTACACGGGGGAATGGAAATATCAGATAGAGCTACTGTACACAGAGGGAATGGACAGATCATATAGAACTACTGTACACAGGGGAATGGACAGATCAGATAGAACTACTGTACACCGGGGAATGGACAGATCAGATAGAGCTACTGTACACGGGCATGGACAGATCAGATAGGACTACTGTACACAGGGGAATGGAAAGATCAGATAGAACTACTGCACACAGGGGAATGGACAGATCAGATGGAACTACTGTACACAGAGGAATGGACAGATCAGATAGAACTACTGTACACAGAGGGGAATGGACAGATCAGATAGAACTACTGTACACAGAAGGGAATGGACAGATCAGATAGAACTACTGTACACAGAGGGGAATGGACAGATCAGGTAGAACTACTGTACACAGAGGGAATGGACAGATCAGCTAGAACTACAGTACACTGGGGAATGGACAGATCAGATAGAACTATTGTACACAGAGGGGAAAGGACAGATCAGATAGAACTACTGTACACAGGGGGGAATAGACAGATCAGATAGAGCAACTGTACACAGGGGAATAGACAGATCAGATAGAACTACTGAACACAGGGGAATGGATAGATCAGATAGAACTACTGTACACAGGGGAATGGACAGATCAAATAGAACTACTGTGCACAGCGGAATGGACAGATCAGATAGAACTACTGTACACAGAGGGGAATAGACAGATCAGATAGAATTACTGTACACAGGAATGGACAGATCACATAGAACTACTGTACACAGAGGAATGGACAGATCAGACAGAACTACTGTACACAGGGAAATGGACAGATCAGATAGAAATACTGTACACAGAGGAATGGACAGATCAGATAGAACTACTGTACACAGGGGAATGGACAGATCAGATAGAACTACTGTACACAGAGGAATGAACAGATCAGATAGAACTACTGTACACAGAGGGGAATGGACAGATCAGACAGAACTACTGTACACAGAGGGAATGGACAGATCAGATAGAACTACGGTACACAGAGGGCAATGGACAGATCAGATAGAACTACTGTAAACAGAGGGGAATGGACAGATCAGACAGACCAACTGTACAGAGAGGAATGGACAGATCTGATAGAACTACTGTAAACAGAGGGGAATGGACAGATCATATAGAACTACTGCATACAGAGGAATGGACAGATCAGAGAGAACTACTGTACACAGGGGAATGGACAGATCGGATAGAACTACTGTCCACAGGGGAATGGACAGATCAGTTAGAACTACTGTACACAGGGGAATGGACAGATCAGATAGAACTACTGTACACAGGGGAATGGACAGATCAGATAGAACTACTGTACACGGGGGAATGCACATATCAGATAGAACTACTGTACACAGAGGAATGGACAGATCAGATAGAACTACTGTACACAGAGGAATGGACAGATCAGATGGAACTACTGTACACAGAGGAATGGACAGATCAGATAGAATTACTGTATATGTAGGAATGGACAGATCAGATAGAACTACTGTACACAGGGGACTGGACAGATCAGATAGAACTACTGTACACAGAGGAATGGACAGATCAGATAGAGCTACTGTACACAGAGGGAATGGACAGATCATACAGAACTACTGCACACAGAGGAATGGACAAATCACATAGAACTACTGTACACAGGGGAATGGACAGATCAGATAGAACTACTGTACACAGGGGAATGGACAGATCAGATAGAACTACTGTACACAGCGGAATGGGCAGATCAGATGGAGATACTGTACACAGGGGAATGGACAGGTCAGATAGGACTACTGTACACAGGGGAATGGACAGATCAGATAGAACTACTGTACACAGTGGGGAATGGACAGATTAGATAGAACTACTGTACACAGAGGGAATGGACAGATCAGATAGAACTACTGTACACAAGGGAATGGACAGATCAGATAGAACAACTGTACACAGAGGGGAATGGACAGATCAGATAGAACTACTGTACACAGAGGTGAATGGACAGATCAGATAGAGCTACTGTACACATTGGAATGGACAGATCAGATAGAACTACTGTGCACAGAGGAATGGACAGATCAGATAGAACTACTGTACACAGAGGAATGGACAGATCAGATAGAACTACTGTACACAGGGGAATGGACAGATCAAATAGAACTACTGTACACAGAGGGGAATGGACAGATAAGATAGAACTACTGTACACAGGGGAATGGAAAGATCAGATAGAACTACTGTACACAGAGGGGAATAAACAGATCAGATAGAACTACTGTACACAGAGGGGAATGGAGAGATCAGCTAGAACTACTGTACACAGAGGGGAATGGACAGATCAGATAGAACTATTGTACACGGGAATGGACAGATCAGATAGAACTACTGTACATGGGAATAGACAGATCAGATAGAACTACTGTACACAGGGGAATGGACAGATCAGATAGAACTACTGCACACAGAGTGAATGGACAGATCAGATAGAACTACTGTACACAGGAATGGACAGATCAGACAGAACTACTGGACACAGAGCATGGACGGATCAGATAGAACTACTGTACACAGAGGAATGGACAGATCAGATAGAACAACTGTACACAGAGGGGAATAGACAGATCAGATAGAACGACTGTACACAGAGGAATGGACAGATCAGATAGAACTACTGTACACAGGGGAATGGGCAGCTCAGATAGAACTACTGTACACAGGGAATGGACTGATCAGATAGAACTACTATACACAGAAGAATGGACAGATCAGATAGAACTACTGTACACAGCTGAATGGACAGATCAGATAGAACTACTGTACACAGGAGAATGGACAGATCAGATAGAACTACTGTACACAGAGGGAATGGACAGAACAAATAGAACTACTGTACACAGAGGGGAATGGACAGATCAGATAGAACTACTGTACACAGAGGGAATGGACAGATAAGATAGAACTACTGTACACAGAGGAATGGACAGATCAGATAGAACTATTGTACACAGAGGAATGGAAAGATCAGATAGAAGTACTGTACACAAAGGGGAATGGACAGATCAGATAGAACGACTGTACACAGGGGAATGGACAGATCAGATAGGACTAATGTACACAGAGGAATGGACAGATCGGATAGAAATACTGTACACAGAGGGACGAACAGATCAGATAGAACTACTGTACACAGGGGAATGGACAGATCAGATAGAACTACTGTACACAGGAATTGTTAGATCAGATAGAACTACTGTACATGGGAATGGACAGATCAGATAGAACTAATGTACACAGGGGAATGGACAGATCAGATCGAACCACTGTACACAGAGGAATGGACAGATCAGATAAAACTACTGTACACAGAGGAATGGACAGATCAGATAGAACTACTGTACACAGAGGGGAATGGACAGATCAGATAGAACTACTGTAAACAGAGGGGAATGGACAGATCAGACAGAACTACTGTACATAGAGGAATGGACAGATCAGATAGAACTACTGTACACAGAGGGGAATGGACAGATCAGATAGAACTACTGTACACAGAGGGGAATGGCCAGATCAGATAGAACTGCTGTACACAGAGGAATAGACAGATCAGATAGAACGACTGAACACAGAGGGGAATGGACAGATCAGATAGAACTGCTGCACACAGAGGGAATGGACAGATCATATAGAATTACTGCACACAGAGGAATGAACAGATGAGATAGAACTACTGCACACAGTGGAATGGACAGATCAGATAGAACTACTCTACACGGGGGAATGGAAATATCAGATAGAGCTACTGTACACAGAGGGAATGGACAGATCATATAGAACTACGGCACAGAGAGGAATGGACAGATCAGATAGAGCTAATGTACACAGGGGAATGGACAGATCAGATAGAACTACTGTACACAGGGGAATGGACAGATCAGATAGAACTACTGTACACAGGGGAATGGACAGATCAGATAGAGCTACTGTACACAGGAATGGACAGATCAGATAGGACTACTGTACACAGGGGAATGGACAGATCAGATAGAACTACTGCACACAGGGGAATGGACAGATCAGATGGAACTACTGTACACAGAGGAATGGACAGATCAGATAGAACTACTGTACACAGAGGGGAATGGACAGATCAGATAGAACTACTGTACACAGAAGGGAATGGACAAATCAGATAGAACTACTGTACACAGAGGGGAATGGACAGATCAGGTAGAACTACTGTACACAGAGGGAATGGACAGATCAGATAGAACTACAGTACACTGGGGAATGGACAGATCAGATCGAACTATTGTACACAGAGGGGAAAGGACAGATCAGATGGAACTACTGTACACAGAGGAATGGACAGATCAGATAGAACTACTGTACACAGAGGAATGGACAGATCAGACAGAACTACTGTACACAGGGAAATGGACAGATCAGATAGAAATACTGTACACAGAGGAATGGACAGATCAGATAGAACTACTGTACACAGGGGAATGGACAGATCAGATAGAACTACTGTACACAGAGGAATGGACAGATCAGATAGAACTACTGTACACAGAGGGGAATGGACAGATCAGACAGAACTACTGTACACAGAGGGAATGGACAGATCAGATAGAACTACGGTACACAGAGGGCAATGGACAGATCAGATCGAACTACTGTAAACAGATGGGAATGGACAGATCAGACAGAACAACTGTACAGAGAGGAATGGACAGATCAGATAGAACTACTGTACACAGAGGGGAATGGCCAGATCAGATAGAACTGCTGCACACAGAGGAATAGACAGATCAGATAGAAATACTGTACACAGAGGGGAATGGACAGATCAGATAGAACTACTGTACACAGAGGGAATGGACAGATCATATCGAACTACTGCACACAGAGGAATGGACAGATCATATAGAACTGCTGCATACAGAGGAATGGACAGATCAGAGAGAACTACTGTACACAGGGGAATGGACAGATCGGATAGAACTACTGTACACAGGGGAATGGACAGATCAGTTAGAACTACTGTACACAGGGGAATGGACAGATCAGATAGAACTACTGTACACAGGGGAATGGACAGATCAGATAGAACTACTGTACACGGGGGAATGGACATATCAGATAGAACTACTGTACACAGAGGAATGGACAGATCAGATAGAACTACTGTACACAGAGGAATGGACAGATCAGATGGAACTACTGTACACAGAGGAATGGACAGATCAGATAGAACTACTGTATACAGAGGAATGGACAGATCAGATAGAACTACTGTACACAGGGGACTGGACAGATCAGATAGAACTACTGTACACAGAGGAATGGACAGATCAGATAGAGCTACTGTACACAGAGGGAATGGACAGATCATATAGAACTACTGCACAAAGAGGAATGGACAAATCACATAGAACTACTGTACACAGGGGAATGGACAGATCAGATAAAACTATTGTACACAGAGGAATGGACAGATCAGATAAAACTACTGTACACAGGTGAATGGACAGATCAGATAAAACTACTGTACACAGGGGAATGGACAGATCAGATAGAACTACTGTACACAGAGGGGAATGGACAGATCAGATAGAACTACTGTAAACAGGGGAATGGACAGATCAGATAGAACTACTGTACACAGAGGGGAATGGACAGATCAGATAGAACTACTGCACACTGAGGGAATGGACAGATCAGATAGAACTACTGTACACAGGGGAATGGACAGATGAGATAGAACTACTGTACACAGGGGACTGGACAGATCAGATAGAACTACTGTACACAGAGGAATGGACAGATCAGATAGAGCTACTGTACACAGAGGGAATGGACAGATCATACAGAACTACTGCACACAGAGGAATGGACAAATCACATAGAACTACTGTACACAGGGGAATGGACAGATCAGATAGAACTACTGTACACAGGGGAATGGACAGATCAGATAGAACTACTGTACACAGCGGAATGGGCAGATCAGATGGAGATACTGTACACAGGGGAATGGACAGGTCAGATAGGACTACTGTACACAGGGGAATGGACAGATCAGATAGAACTACTGTACACAGTGGGGAATGGACAGATTAGATAGAACTACTGTACACAGAGGGAATGGACAGATCAGATAGAACTACTGTACACAAGGGAATGGACAGATCAGATAGAACAACTGTACACAGAGGGGAATGGACAGATCAGATAGAACTACTGTACACAGAGGTGAATGGACAGATCAGATAGAGCTACTGTACACATTGGAATGGACAGATCAGATAGAACTACTGTGCACAGAGGAATGGACAGATCAGATAGAACTACTGTACACAGAGGAATGGACAGATCAGATAGAACTACTGTACACAGGGGAATGGACAGATCAAATAGAACTACTGTACACAGAGGGGAATGGACAGATAAGATAGAACTACTGTACACAGGGGAATGGAAAGATCAGATAGAACTACTGTACACAGAGGGGAATAAACAGATCAGATAGAACTACTGTACACAGAGGGGAATGGAGAGATCAGCTAGAACTACTGTACACAGAGGGGAATGGACAGATCAGATAGAACTATTGTACACGGGAATGGACAGATCAGATAGAACTACTGTACATGGGAATAGACAGATCAGATAGAACTACTGTACACAGGGGAATGGACAGATCAGATAGAACTACTGCACACAGAGTGAATGGACAGATCAGATAGAACTACTGTACACAGGAATGGACAGATCAGATAGAACTACTGGACACAGAGCATGGACGGATCAGATAGAACTACTGTACACAGAGGAATGGACAGATCAGATAGAACAACTGTACACAGAGGGGAATAGACAGATCAGATAGAACGACTGTACACAGAGGAATGGACAAATCAGATAGAACTACTGTACACAGGGGAATGGGCAGCTCAGATAGAACTACTGTACACAGGGAATGGACTGATCAGATAGAACTACTATACACAGAAGAATGGACAGATCAGATAGAACTACTGTACACAGCTGAATGGACAGATCAGATAGAACTACTGTACACAGGAGAATGGACAGATCAGATAGAACTACTGTACACAGAGGGAATGGACAGAACAAATAGAACTACTGTACACAGAGGGTAATGGACAGATCAGATAGAACTACTGTACACAGAGGGAATGGACAGATAAGATAGAACTACTGTACACAGAGGAATGGACAGATCAGATAGAACTATTGTACACAGAGGAATGGAAAGATCAGATAGAAGTACTGTACACAAAGGGGAATGGACAGATCAGATAGAACGACTGTACACAGGGGAATGGACAGATCAGATAGGACTAATGTACACAGAGGAATGGACAGATCGGATAGAAATACTGTACACAGAGGGACGAACAGATCAGATAGAACTACTGTACACAGGGGAATGGACAGATCAGATAGAACTACTGTACACAGGAATTGTTAGATCAGATAGAACTACTGTACATGGGAATGGACAGATCAGATAGAACTAATGTACACAGGGGAATGGACAGATCAGATCGAACCACTGTACACAGAGGAATGGACAGATCAGATAAAACTACTGTACACAGAGGAATGGACAGATCAGATAGAACTACTGTACACAGAGGGGAATGGACAGATCAGATAGAACTACTGTAAACAGAGGGGAATGGACAGATCAGACAGAACTACTGTACATAGAGGAATGGACAGATCAGATAGAACTACTGTACACAGAGGGGAATGGACAGATCAGATAGAACTACTGTACACAGAGGGGAATGGCCAGATCAGATAGAACTGCTGTACACAGAGGAATAGACAGATCAGATAGAACGACTGAACACAGAGGGGAATGGACAGATCAGATAGAACTGCTGCACACAGAGGGAATGGACAGATCATATAGAATTACTGCACACAGAGGAATGAACAGATGAGATAGAACTACTGCACACAGTGGAATGGACAGATCAGATAGAACTACTCTACACGGGGGAATGGAAATATCAGATAGAGCTACTGTACACAGAGGGAATGGACAGATCATATAGAACTACGGCACAGAGAGGAATGGACAGATCAGATAGAGCTAATGTACACAGGGGAATGGACAGATCAGATAGAACTACTGTACACAGGGGAATGGACAGATCAGATAGAACTACTGTACACAGGGGAATGGACAGATCAGATAGAGCTACTGTACACAGGAATGGACAGATCAGATAGGACTACTGTACACAGGGGAATGGACAGATCAGATAGAACTACTGCACACAGGGGAATGGACAGATCAGATGGAACTACTGTACACAGAGGAATGGACAGATCAGATAGAACTACTGTACACAGAGGGGAATGGACAGATCAGATAGAACTACTGTACACAGAAGGGAATGGACAAATCAGATAGAACTACTGTACACAGAGGGGAATGGACAGATCAGGTAGAACTACTGTACACAGAGGGAATGGACAGATCAGATAGAACTACAGTACACTGGGGAATGGACAGATCAGATCGAACTATTGTACACAGAGGGGAAAGGACAGATCAGATGGAACTACTGTACACAGAGGAATGGACAGATCAGATAGAACTACTGTACACAGAGGAATGGACAGATCAGACAGAACTACTGTACACAGGGAAATGGACAGATCAGATAGAAATACTGTACACAGAGGAATGGACAGATCAGATAGAACTACTGTACACAGGGGAATGGACAGATCAGATAGAACTACTGTACACAGAGGAATGGACAGATCAGATAGAACTACTGTACACAGAGGGGAATGGACAGATCAGACAGAACTACTGTACACAGAGGGAATGGACAGATCAGATAGAACTACGGTACACAGAGGGCAATGGACAGATCAGATCGAACTACTGTAAACAGATGGGAATGGACAGATCAGACAGAACAACTGTACAGAGAGGAATGGACAGATCAGATAGAACTACTGTACACAGAGGGGAATGGCCAGATCAGATAGAACTGCTGCACACAGAGGAATAGACAGATCAGATAGAAATACTGTACACAGAGGGGAATGGACAGATCAGATAGAACTACTGTACACAGAGGGAATGGACAGATCATATCGAACTACTGCACACAGAGGAATGGACAGATCATATAGAACTGCTGCATACAGAGGAATGGACAGATCAGAGAGAACTACTGTACACAGGGGAATGGACAGATCGGATAGAACTACTGTACACAGGGGAATGGACAGATCAGTTAGAACTACTGTACACAGGGGAATGGACAGATCAGATAGAACTACTGTACACAGGGGAATGGACAGATCAGATAGAACTACTGTACACGGGGGAATGGACATATCAGATAGAACTACTGTACACAGAGGAATGGACAGATCAGATAGAACTACTGTACACAGAGGAATGGACAGATCAGATGGAACTACTGTACACAGAGGAATGGACAGATCAGATAGAACTACTGTATACAGAGGAATGGACAGATCAGATAGAACTACTGTACACAGGGGACTGGACAGATCAGATAGAACTACTGTACACAGAGGAATGGACAGATCAGATAGAGCTACTGTACACAGAGGGAATGGACAGATCATATAGAACTACTGCACAAAGAGGAATGGACAAATCACATAGAACTACTGTACACAGGGGAATGGACAGATCAGATAAAACTATTGTACACAGAGGAATGGACAGATCAGATAAAACTACTGTACACAGGTGAATGGACAGATCAGATAAAACTACTGTACACAGGGGAATGGACAGTTCAGATAGAACTACTGTACACAGAGGGGAATGGACAGATCAGATAGAACTACTGTAAACAGGGGAATGGACAGATCAGATAGAACTACTGTACACAGAGGGGAATGGACAGATCAGATAGAACTACTGCACACTGAGGGAATGGACAGATCAGATAGAACTACTGTACACAGGGGAATGGACAGATGAGATAGAACTACTGTACACAGAGTGGAATGGACAGGTCAGATAGAACTACTGTACACAGAGGGGAATGGACAGATCAGATAGAAGTACTGTACACAGGGGAATGGACAGATCAGATAGAACTACTGTACACAGAGGAATGGACAGATCAGATAGCACAACTGTACACAGAGGTGAATGGACAGATCAGATAGAACTGCTGTACACAGAGGGGAATGGACAGATCAGATAGAACTACTGTACACAGAGGGGAATGGACAGATCAGATAGAACTACTGTACACAGAGGGAATGGACAGATCAGATAGAACTACTGTACACTGGGGAATGGACAGATCAGATAGAACTATTGTACACAGAGGGGAATGAACAGATCAGATAGAACTACTGTACAGAGGGGGGAATGTACAGATCAGATAGAGCTACTGTACACAGGGGAATGGACAGATCAGATAGAACTACTGTACGCAGGGGAATGGACAGATCAGATAGAATTACTGTACACAGGAATGGACAGATCAGATAGAACTACTGTACACAGAGGAATGGACAGATCAGACAGAACTGCTGTACACAGGGAAATGGACAGATCAGATAGAACTACTGTACACAGAGGAAGAACAGATCAGATAGAACTACTTTACACGGGAATGGACAGATCAGATAGAACTACTGTACACAGAGGAATGGACAGATCAGATAGAACTACTGTACACAGAGGGGATTGGACAGACCAGACAGAACTACAGTACACAGAGGGAATGGACAGATCAGATAGAACTACTGTACACAGGGGAATGGACAGATCAGATAGAACTACTGTAAACAGAGGGGAATGGACAGATCAGACAGAACTACTGTACAGAGAGGAATGGAGAGATCAGATAGAACTACTGTGCACAGAGGGGAATGGACAGATCAGATAGAACTACTGTACACAGAGGGGAATGGCCAGATCAGATAGAACTGCTGCACACAGAGGAATAGGCAGATCAGATAGAAATACTGTACACAGAGGGGAATGGACAGATCAGATAGAACTACTGTACACAGAGGGAATGGACAGATCATATAGAACTACTGCACACAGATGAATGGACAGATCATATAGAGCTACTGCATACAGAGGAATGGACAGATCAGAGAGAACTACTGTACACAGGGGAATGGACACATCAGATAGAACTACTGTACACAGAGGGAATGGACAGATCATATAGAACTACTGTACACAGGGGAATGGACAGATCAGATAGAACTACTGTACACAGGGGAATGGACAGATCAGATAGAGCTACTGTACACGGGAATGGACAGATCAGATAGGACTACTGTACACAGGGGAATGGAAAGATCAGATAGAACTACCGCACACAGGGGAATGGACAGATCAGATCGAACTACTGTACACAGAGAGGAATGGACAGATCAGATAGAACTACTGTACACAGAAGGGAATGGACAGATCAGATAGAACTACTGTACACAGAGGGGAATGGACAGATCAGGTAGAACTACTGTACACAGAGGGAATGGACAGATCAGATAGAACTACAGTACACTGGGGAATGGACAGATCAGATAGAACTATTGTACACAGAGGGGAAAGGACAGATCAGATAGAACTACTGTACACAGGGGGGAATAGACAGATCAGATAGAGCTACTGTACACAGGGGAATAGACAGATCAGATAGAACTACTGAACACAGGGGAATGGATAGATCAGATAGAACTACTGTACACAGGGGAATGGACAGATCAGATAGAACTACTGTACACAGCGGAATGGACAGATCAGATAGAACTACTGTACACAGAGGGGAATAGACAGATCAGATAGAATTACTGTACACAGGAATGGACAGATCACATAGAACTACTGTACACAGAGGAATGGACAGATCAGACAGAACTACTGTACACAGGGAAATGGACAGATCAGATAGAAATACTGTACACAGAGGAATGGACAGATCTGATAGAGCTACTGTACACAGGGGAACGGACAGATCAGATAGAACTACTCTACACAGAGGAATGGACAGATCAGATAGAACTACTGTACACAGAGGGGAATGGACAGATCAGACAGAACTACTGTACACAGAGGGAATGGACAGATCAGATAGAACTACGGTACACAGAGGGCAATGGACAGATCAGATAGAACTACTGTAAACAGAGGGGAATGGACAGATCAGACAGAACAACTGTACAGAGAGGAATGGACAGATCAGATAGAACTACTGTAAACAGAGGGGAATGGACAGATCATATAGAACTACTGCATACAGAGGAATGGACAGATCAGAGAGAACTACTGTACACAGGGGAATGGACAGATCGGATAGAACTACTGTCCACAGGGGAATGGACAGATCAGTTAGAACTACTGTACACAGGGGAATGGACAGATCAGATAGAACTACTGTACACAGGGGAATGGACAGATCAGATAGAACTACTGTACACGGGGGAATGGACATATCAGATAGAACTACAGTACATAGAGGAATGGACAGATCAGATAGAACTACTGTACACAGAGGAATGGACAGATCAGATGGAGCTACTGTACACAGAGGAATGGACAGATCAGATAGAATTACTGTATACATAGGAATGGACAGATCAGATAGAACTACTGTACACAGGGGACTGGACAGATCAGATAGAACTACTGTACACAGGGGAATGGACAGATCAGATAGAACTACTGTACACAGGGGAATGGGCAGATCAGATAGAGATACTGTACACAGAGGGAATGGACAGATCATATAGAACTACTGCACACAGAGGAATGGACAAATCACATAGAACTACTGTACACAGGGGAATGGACAGATCAGATAGAACTACTGTACACAGGGGAATGGACAGATCAGATAGAACTACTGTACACAGGGGAATGGGCAGATCAGATAGAGATACTGTACACAGGGGAATGGACAGGTCAGATAGGACTACTGTACACAGGGGAATGGACAGATCAGATAGAACTACTGTACACAGTGGGGAATGGACAGATTAGATAGAACTACTGTACACAGAGGGAATGGACAGATCAGATAGAACTACTGTACACAGGGGAATGGACAGATCAGATAGAACAACTGTACACAGAGGGGAATGGACAGATCAGATAGAACTACTGTACACAGAGGTGAATGGACAGATCAGATAGAGCTACTGTACACATTGGAATGGACAGATCAGATAGAACTACTGTGCACAGAGGAATGGACAGATCAGATAGAACTACTGTACACAGAGGAATGGACAGATCAGATAGAACTACTGTACACAGGGGAATGGACAGATCAAATAGAACTACTGTACACAGAGGGGAATGGACAGATCAGATAGAACTACTGTACACAGGGGAATGGAAAGATCAGATAGAACTACTGTACACAGAGGGGAATAAACAGATCAGATAGAACTACTGTACACAGAGGGGAATGGAGAGATCAGCTAGAACTACTGTACACAGAGGGGAATGGACAGATCAGATAGAACTATTGTACACGGGAATGGACAGATCAGATAGAACTACTGTACATGGGAATAGACAGATCAGATAGAACTACTGTACACAGGGGAATGGACAGATCAGATAGAACTACTGCACACAGAGTGAATGGACAGATCAGATAGAACTACTGTACACAGGAATGGACAGATCAGATAGAACTACTGGACACAGAGCATGGACGGATCAGATAGAACTACTGTACACAGAGGAATGGACAGATCAGATAGAAATACTGTACACAGAGGAATGGACAGATCTGATAGAACTACTGTACACAGGGGAACGGACAGATCAGATAGAACTATTGTACACAGAGGAATGGACAGATCAGATAGAAGTACTGTACACAAAGGGGAATGGACAGATCAGATAGAACTACTGTACACAGGGGAATGGACAGATCAGATAGGACTAATGTACACAGAGGAATGGACAGATCAGATAGAACTACTGTACACAGAGGGACGAACAGATCAGATAGAACTACTGTACACAGGGGAATGGACAGATCAGATAGAACTACTGTACACAGGAATTGTTAGATCAGATAGAACTACTGTACATGGGAATGGACAGATCAGATAGAACTAATGTACACAGGGGAATGGACAGATCAGATCGAACCACTGTACACAGAGGAATGGACAGATCAGATAAAACTACTGTACACAGAGGAATGGACAGATCAGATAGAACTATTGTACACAGAGGGGAATGGACAGATCAGATAGAACTACTGTAAACAGAGGGGAATGGACAGATCAGACAGAACTACTGTACAGAGAGGAATGGACAGATCAGATAGAACTACTGTACACAGAGGGGAATGGGCAGATCAGATAGAACTACTGTACACAGAGGGGAATGGCCAGATCAGATAGAACTGCTGTACACAGAGGAATAGACAGATCAGATAGAACTACTGAACACAGAGGGGAATGGACAGATCAGATAGAACTGCTGCACACAGAGGGAATGGACAGATCATATAGAATTACTGCACACAGAGGAATGAACAGATGAGATAGAACTACTGCACACAGTGGAATGGACAGATCAGATAGAACTACTCTACACGGGGGAATGGAAATATCAGATAGAGCTACTGTACACAGAGGGAATGGACAGATCATATAGGACTACTGCACAGAGAGGAATGGACAGATCAGACAGAGCTAATGTACACAGGGGAATGGACAGATCAGATAGAACTACTGTACACAGGGGAATGGACAGATCAGATAGAACTACTGTACACAGGGGAATGGACAGATCAGATAGAGCTACTGTACATGGGAATGGACAGATCAGATAGGACTACTGTACACAGGGGAATGGACAGATCAGATAGAACTACTGCAAACAGGGGAATGGACAGATCAGATGGAACTACTGTACACAGAGGAATGGACAGATCAGATAGAACTACTGTACACAGAGGGGAATGGACAGATCAGATAGAACTACTGTACACAGAAGGGAATGGACAAATCAGATAGAACTACTGTACACAGAGGGGAATGGACAGATCAGGTAGAACTACTGTACACAGAGGGAATGGACAGATCAGATAGAACTACAGTACACTGGGGAATGGACAGATCAGACAGAACTATTGTACACAGAGGGGAAAGGACAGATCAGATAGAACTACTGTACACAGGGGGGAATGGACAGATCAGATAGAGCTACTGTACACAGGGGAATAGACAGATCAGATAGAACTACTGTACACAGGGGAATGGATAGATCAGATAGAACTACTGTACACAGGGGAATGGACAGATCAGATAGAACTACTGTACACAGGGGAATGGACAGATCAGATAGAACTACTGTACACAGAGGGGAATAGACAGATCAGATAGAATTACTGTACACAGGAATGGACAGATCACATAGAACTACTGTACACAGAGGAATGGACAGATCAGACAGAACTACTGTACACAGGGAAATGGACAGATCAGATAGAAATACTGTACACAGAGGAATGGACAGATCAGATAGAACTACTGTACACAGGGGAATGGACAGATCAGATAGAACTACTGTACACAGAGGAATGGACAGATCAGATAGAACTACTGTACACAGAGGGGAATGGACAGATCAGACAGAACTACTGTACTCAGAGGGAATGGACAGATCAGATAGAACTACGGTACACAGAGGGCAATGGACAGATCAGATAGAACTGCTGCACACAGAGGAATAGACAGATCAGATAGAAATACTGTACACAGAGGGGAATGGACAGATCAGATAGAACTACTGTACACAGAGGGAATGGACAGATCATATCGAACTACTGCACACACAGGAATGGACAGATCATATAGAACTACTGCATACAGAGGAATGGACAGATCAGAGAGAACTACTGTACACAGGGGAATGGACAGATCGGATAGAACTACTGCACACAGGGGAATGGACAGATCAGTTAGAACTACTGTACACAGGGGAATGGACAGATCAGATAGAACTACTGTACACAGGGGAATGGACAGATCAGATAGAACTACTGTACACGGGGGAATGGACATATCAGATAGAACTACTGTACACAGAGGAATGGACAGATCAGATAGAACTACTGTACACAGAGGAATGGACAGATCAGATGGAACTACTGTACACAGAGGAATGGACAGATCAGATAGAACTACTGTATACAGAGGAATGGACAGATCAGATAGAACTACTGTACACAGGGGACTGGACAGATCAGATAGAACTACTGTACACAGAGGAATGGACAGGTCAGATAGAGCTACTGTACACAGAGGGAATGGACAGATCATATGGAACTACTGCACACAGAGGAATGGACAAATCACATAGAACTACTGTACACAGGGGAATGGACAGATCAGATAAAACTATTGTACACAGAGGAATGGACAGATCAGATAAAACTACTGTACACAGGTGAATGGACAGATCAGATAAAACTACTGTACACAGAGGGGAATGGACAGATCAGATAGAACTACTGTAAACAGGGGAATGGACAGATCAGATAGAACAACTGTACACAGAGGGGAATGGACAGATCAGATAGAACTACTGTACACTGAGGGAATGGACAGATCAGATAGAACTACTGTACACAGGGGAATGGACAGATGAGATAGAACTACTGTACACAGAGTGGAATGGACAGGTCAGATAGAACTACTGTACACAGAGGGGAATGGACAGATCAGATAGAAGTACTGTACACAGGGGAATGGACAGATCAGATAGAACTACTGTACACAGAGGGAATGGACAGATCAGATAGAACTACTGTACACAGAGGGAATGGACAGATCAGATAGAACTACTGTACACTGGGAATGGACAGATCAGATAGAACTATTGTACACAGAGGGGAATGAACAGATCAGATAGAACTACTGTACAGAGGGGGGAATGTACAGATCAGATAGAGCTACTGTACACAGGGGAATGGACAGATCAGATAGAACTACTGTACGCAGGGGAATGGACAGATCAGATAGAACTACTGTACACAGGGGAATGGACAGATCAGACACAACTACTGTACACAGAGGGGAATAGACAGGTCAGATAGAATTACTGTACACAGGAATGGACAGATCTGATAGAACTACTGTACACAGAGGAATGGACAGATCAGACAGAACTACTGTACACAGGGAAATGGACAGATCAGATAGAACTACTGTACACAGAGGAAGAACAGATCAGATAGAACTACTGTACACGGGAATGGACAGATCAGATAGAACTACTGTACACAGAGGAATGGACAGATCAGATAGAACTACTGTACACAGAGGGGATTGGACAGATCAGACAGAACTACAGTACACAGAGGGAATGGACAGATCGGATAGAACTACTGTACACAGAGGGGAATGGGCAGATCAGATAGAACTACTGTAAACAGAGGGGAATGGACAGATCAGACAGAACTACTGTACAGAGAGGAATGGAGAGATCAGATAGAACTACTGTACACAGAGGGGAATGGCCAGATCAGATAGAACTGCTGCACACAGAGGAATAGGCAGATCAGATAGAAATACTGCACACAGAGGGGAATGGACAGATCAGTTAGAACTACTGTACACAGAGGGAATGGACAGATCATATAGAACTACTGCACACAGAGGAATGGACAGATCATATAGAGCTACTGCATACAGAGGAATGGACAGATCAGAGAGAACTACTGTACACAGGGGAATGGACACATCAGATAGAACTACTGTACACAGGGGAATGGGCAGATCAGATAGAACTACTGTACACAGGGGAATGTACAGATCAGATAGAACTACTGTACACAGGGGAATGGACAGATCAGATAGAACTACTGTACACGGGGGAATGGACATATCAGATAGAACTACTGTACACAGGGGAATGGACAGATCAGATAGAACTACTGTACACAGAGGAAAGACAGATCAGATAGAACTACTGGACACAGAGGAATGGACAGATCAGATAGAACTACTGTATACAGAGGAATGGACAGATCAGATAGAACTACTGTACATAGGGGAATGGACAGATCAGACAGAACTACTGTACACAGAGGAATGGACAGATCAGATAGAGCTACTGTACACAGAGGGAATGGACAGATCATATAGAACTACTGCGCACAGAGGAATGGACAGATCAGATAGAACTACTGTACACAGGGGAATGGACAGATCAGATAGAACTACTGCACACAGGGGAATGTACAGATCAGATAGAGCTACTGTACACAGGGGAATGGACAGATCAGATAGAGTTACTGTACACAGGGGAATGGACAGCTCAGATAGGACTACTGTACACAGAGGGGAATGGACAGATCAGATAGAACTACTGTACACAGTGGGGAATGGACAGATTAGATAGAACTACTGTACGCAGAGGGAATGAACAGATCATATAGAACTACTGTACACAGGGGAATGGACAGATCAGATAGAACAACTGTACACAGAGGGGAATGGACAGATCAGATAGAACTACTGTACACAGAGGGGAATGGACAGATCAGATAGAGCTACTGTACACAGTGGAATGGACAGATAAGATAGAACTACTGTGCACAGAGGAATGGACAGATCAGAGTGAACTACTGTACACAGAGGAATGGACAGATCAGATAGAACTACTGTACACAGAGGGGATTGGACAGATCAGACAGAACTACAGTACACAGAGGGAATGGACAGATCAGATAGAACTACTGTACACAGGGGAATGGACAGATCAGATAGAACTACTGTAAACAGAGGGGAATGGACAGATCAGACAGAACTACTGTACAGAGAGGAATGGAGAGATCAGATAGAACTACTGTGCACAGAGGGGAATGGACAGATCAGATAGAACTACTGTACACAGAGGGGAATGGCCAGATCAGATAGAACTGCTGCACACAGAGGAATAGGCAGATCAGATAGAAATACTGTACACAGAGGGGAATGGACAGATCAGATAGAACTACTGTACACAGAGGGAATGGACAGATCATATAGAACTACTGCACACAGATGAATGGACAGATCATATAGAGCTACTGCATACAGAGGAATGGACAGATCAGAGAGAACTACTGTACACAGGGGAATGGACACATCAGATAGAACTACTGTACACAGAGGGAATGGACAGATCATATAGAACTACTGTACACAGGGGAATGGACAGATCAGATAGAACTACTGTACACAGGGGAATGGACAGATCAGATAGAGCCACTGTACACGGGAATGGACAGATCAGATAGGACTACTGTACACAGGGGAATGGAAAGATCAGATAGAACTACCGCACACAGGGGAATGGACAGATCAGATGGAACTACTGTACACAGAGAGGAATGGACAGATCAGATAGAACTACTGTACACAGAAGGGAATGGACAGATCAGATAGAACTACTGTACACAGAGGGGAATGGACAGATCAGGTAGAACTACTGTACACAGAGGGAATGGACAGATCAGATAGAACTACAGTACACTGGGGAATGGACAGATCAGATAGAACTATTGTACACAGAGGGGAAAGGACAGATCAGATAGAACTACTGTACACAGGGGGGAATAGACAGATCAGATAGAGCTACTGTACACAGGGGAATAGACAGATCAGATAGAACTACTGAACACAGGGGAATGGATAGATCAGATAGAACTACTGTACACAGGGGAATGGACAGATCAGATAGAAATACTGTACACAGCGGAATGGACAGATCAGATAGAACTACTGTACACAGAGGGGAATAGACAGATCAGATAGAATTACTGTACACAGGAATGGACAGATCACATAGAACTACTGTACACAGAGGAATGGACAGATCAGACAGAACTACTGTACACAGGGAAATGGACAGATCAGATAGAAATACTGTACACAGAGGAATGGACAGATCTGATAGAACTACTGTACACAGGGAAACGGACAGATCAGATAGAACTACTCTACACAGAGGAATGGACAGATCAGATAGAACTACTGTACACAGAGGGGAATGGACAGATCAGACAGAACTACTGTACACAGAGGGAATGGACAGATCAGATAGAACTACGGTACACAGAGGGCAATGGACAGATCAGATAGAACTACTGTAAACAGAGGGGAATGGACAGATCAGACAGAACAACTGTACAGAGAGGAATGGACAGATCAGATAGAACTACTGTAAACAGAGGGGAATGGACAGATCATATAGAACTACTGCATACAGAGGAATGGACAGATCAGAGAGAACTACTGTACACAGGGGAATGGACAGATCGGATAGAACTACTGTCCACAGGGGAATGGACAGATCAGTTAGAACTACTGTACACAGGGGAATGGACAGATCAGATAGAACTACTGTACACAGGGGAATGGACAGATCAGATAGAACTACTGTACACGGGGGAATGGACATATCAGATAGAACTACAGTACATAGAGGAATGGACAGATCAGATAGAACTACTGTACACAGAGGAATGGACAGATCAGATGGAGCTACTGTACACACAGGAATGGACAGATCAGATAGAATTACTGTATACATAGGAATGGACAGATCAGATAGAACTACTGTACACAGGGGACTGGACAGATCAGATAGAACTACTGTACACAGGGGAATGGACAGATCAGATAGAACTACTGTACACAGGGGAATGGGCAGATCAGATAGAGATACTGTACACAGAGGGAATGGACAGATCATATAGAACTACTGCACACAGAGGAATGGACAAATCACATAGAACTACTGTACACAGGGGAATGGACAGATCAGATAGAACTACTGTACACAGGGGAATGGACAGATCAGATAGAACTACTGTACACAGGGGAATGGGCAGATCAGATAGAGATACTGTACACAGGGGAATGGACAGGTCAGATAGGACTACTGTACACAGGGGAATGGACAGATCAGATAGAACTACTGTACACAGTGGGGAATGGACAGATTAGATAGAACTACTGTACACAGAGGGAATGGACAGATCAGATAGAACTACTGTACACAGGGGAATGGACAGATCAGATAGAACAACTGTACACAGAGGGGAATGGACAGATCAGATAGAACTACTGTACACAGAGGTGAATGGACAGATCAGATAGAGCTACTGTACACATTGGAATGGACAGATCAGATAGAACTACTGTGCACAGAGGAATGGACAGATCAGATAGAACTACTGTACACAGAGGAATGGACAGATCAGATAGAACTACTGTACACAGGGGAATGGACAGATCAAATAGAACTACTGTACACAGAGGGGAATGGACAGATCAGATAGAACTACTGTACACAGGGGAATGGAAAGATCAGATAGAACTACTGTACACAGAGGGGAATAAACAGATCAGATAGAACTACTGTACACAGAGGGGAATGGAGAGATCAGCTAGAACTACTGTACACAGAGGGGAATGGACAGATCAGATAGAACTATTGTACACGGGAATGGACAGATCAGATAGAACTACTGTACATGGGAATAGACAGATCAGATAGAACTACTGTACACAGGGGAATGGACAGATCAGATAGAACTACTGCACACAGAGTGAATGGACAGATCAGATAGAACTACTGTACACAGGAATGGACAGATCAGATAGAACTACTGGACACAGAGCATGGACGGATCAGATAGAACTACTGTACACAGAGGAATGGACAGATCAGATAGAAATACTGTACACAGAGGAATGGACAGATCTGATAGAACTACTGTACACAGGGGAACGGACAGATCAGATAGAACTATTGTACACAGAGGAATGGACAGATCAGATAGAAGTACTGTACACAAAGGGGAATGGACAGATCAGATAGAACTACTGTACACAGGGGAATGGACAGATCAGATAGGACTAATGTACACAGAGGAATGGACAGATCAGATAGAACTACTGTACACAGAGGGACGAACAGATCAGATAGAACTACTGTACACAGGGGAATGGACAGATCAGATAGAACTACTGTACACAGGAATTGTTAGATCAGATAGAACTACTGTACATGGGAATGGACAGATCAGATAGAACTAATGTACACAGGGGAATGGACAGATCAGATCGAACCACTGTACACAGAGGAATGGACAGATCAGATAAAACTACTGTACACAGAGGAATGGACAGATCAGATAGAACTACTGTACACAGAGGGGAATGGACAGATCAGATAGAACTACTGTAAACAGAGGGGAATGGACAGATCAGAAGAACTACTGTACAGAGAGGAATGGACAGATCAGATAGAACTACTGTACACAGAGGGGAATGGGCAGATCAGATAGAACTACTGTACACAGAGGGGAATGGCCAGATCAGATAGAACTGCTGTACACAGAGGAATAGACAGATCAGATAGAACTACTGAACACAGAGGGGAATGGACAGATCAGATAGAACTGCTGCACACAGAGGGAATGGACAGATCATATAGAATTACTGCACACAGAGGAATGAACAGATGAGATAGAACTACTGCACACAGTGGAATGGACAGATCAGATAGAACTACTCTACACGGGGGAATGGAAATATCAGATAGAGCTACTGTACACAGAGGGAATGGACAGATCATATAGGACTACTGCACAGAGAGGAATGGACAGATCAGACAGAGCTAATGTACACAGGGGAATGGACAGATCAGATAGAACTACTGTACACAGGGGAATGGACAGATCAGATAGAACTACTGTACACAGGGGAATGGACAGATCAGATAGAGCTACTGTACATGGGAATGGACAGATCAGATAGGACTACTGTACACAGGGGAATGGACAGATCAGATAGAACTACTGCAAACAGGGGAATGGACAGATCAGATGGAACTACTGTACACAGAGGAATGGACAGATCAGATAGAACTACTGTACACAGAGGGGAATGGACAGATCAGATAGAACTACTGTACACAGAAGGGAATGGACAAATCAGATAGAACTACTGTACACAGAGGGGAATGGACAGATCAGGTAGAACTACTGTACACAGAGGGAATGGACAGATCAGATAGAACTACAGTACACTGGGGAATGGACAGATCAGACAGAACTATTGTACACAGAGGGGAAAGGACAGATCAGATAGAACTACTGTACACAGGGGGGAATGGACAGATCAGATAGAGCTACTGTACACAGGGGAATAGACAGATCAGATAGAACTACTGTACACAGGGGAATGGATAGATCAGATAGAACTACTGTACACAGGGGAATGGACAGATCAGATAGAACTACTGTACACAGGGGAATGGACAGATCAGATAGAACTACTGTACACAGAGGGGAATAGACAGATCAGATAGAATTACTGTACACAGGAATGGACAGATCACATAGAACTACTGTACACAGAGGAATGGACAGATCAGACAGAACTACTGTACACAGGGAAATGGACAGATCAGATAGAAATACTGTACACAGAGGAATGGACAGATCAGATAGAACTACTGTACACAGGGGAATGGACAGATCAGATAGAACTACTGTACACAGAGGAATGGACAGATCAGATAGAACTACTGTACACAGAGGGGAATGGACAGATCAGACAGAACTACTGTACTCAGAGGGAATGGACAGATCAGATAGAACTACGGTACACAGAGGGCAATGGACAGATCAGATAGAACTGCTGCACACAGAGGAATAGACAGATCAGATAGAAATACTGTACACAGAGGGGAATGGACAGATCAGATAGAACTACTGTACACAGAGGGAATGGACAGATCATATCGAACTACTGCACACACAGGAATGGACAGATCATATAGAACTACTGCATACAGAGGAATGGACAGATCAGAGAGAACTACTGTACACAGGGGAATGGACAGATCGGATAGAACTACTGCACACAGGGGAATGGACAGATCAGTTAGAACTACTGTACACAGGGGAATGGACAGATCAGATAGAACTACTGTACACAGGGGAATGGACAGATCAGATAGAACTACTGTACACGGGGGAATGGACATATCAGATAGAACTACTGTACACAGAGGAATGGACAGATCAGATAGAACTACTGTACACAGAGGAATGGACAGATCAGATGGAACTACTGTACACAGAGGAATGGACAGATCAGATAGAACTACTGTATACAGAGGAATGGACAGATCAGATAGAACTACTGTACACAGGGGACTGGACAGATCAGATAGAACTACTGTACACAGAGGAATGGACAGGTCAGATAGAGCTACTGTACACAGAGGGAATGGACAGATCATATGGAACTACTGCACACAGAGGAATGGACAAATCACATAGAACTACTGTACACAGGGGAATGGACAGATCAGATAAAACTATTGTACACAGAGGAATGGACAGATCAGATAAAACTACTGTACACAGGTGAATGGACAGATCAGATAAAACTACTGTACACAGAGGGGAATGGACAGATCAGATAGAACTACTGTAAACAGGGGAATGGACAGATCAGATAGAACAACTGTACACAGAGGGGAATGGACAGATCAGATAGAACTACTGTACACTGAGGGAATGGACAGATCAGATAGAACTACTGTACACAGGGGAATGGACAGATGAGATAGAACTACTGTACACAGAGTGGAATGGACAGGTCAGATAGAACTACTGTACACAGAGGGGAATGGACAGATCAGATAGAAGTACTGTACACAGGGGAATGGACAGATCAGATAGAACTACTGTACACAGAGGGAATGGACAGATCAGATAGAACTACTGTACACAGAGGGAATGGACAGATCAGATAGAACTACTGTACACTGGGAATGGACAGATCAGATAGAACTATTGTACACAGAGGGGAATGAACAGATCAGATAGAACTACTGTACAGAGGGGGGAATGTACAGATCAGATAGAGCTACTGTACACAGGGGAATGGACAGATCAGATAGAACTACTGTACGCAGGGGAATGGACAGATCAGATAGAACTACTGTACACAGGGGAATGGACAGATCAGACACAACTACTGTACACAGAGGGGAATAGACAGGTCAGATAGAATTACTGTACACAGGAATGGACAGATCTGATAGAACTACTGTACACAGAGGAATGGACAGATCAGACAGAACTACTGTACACAGGGAAATGGACAGATCAGATAGAACTACTGTACACAGAGGAAGAACAGATCAGATAGAACTACTGTACATGGGAATGGACAGATCAGATAGAACTACTGTACACAGAGGAATGGACAGATCAGATAGAACTACTGTACACAGAGGGGATTGGACAGATCAGACAGAACTACAGTACACAGAGGGAATGGACAGATCGGATAGAACTACTGTACACAGAGGGGAATGGGCAGATCAGATAGAACTACTGTAAACAGAGGGGAATGGACAGATCAGACAGAACTACTGTACAGAGAGGAATGGAGAGATCAGATAGAACTACTGTACACAGAGGGGAATGGCCAGATCAGATAGAACTGCTGCACACAGAGGTATAGGCAGATCAGATAGAAATACTGCACACAGAGGGGAATGGACAGATCAGTTAGAACTACTGTACACAGAGGGAATGGACAGATCATATAGAACTACTGCACACAGAGGAATGGACAGATCATATAGAGCTACTGCATACAGAGGAATGGACAGATCAGAGAGAACTACTGTACACAGGGGAATGGACACATCAGATAGAACTACTGTACACAGGGGAATGGGCAGATCAGATAGAACTACTGTACACAGGGGAATGTACAGATCAGATAGAACTACTGTACACAGGGGAATGGACAGATCAGATAGAACTACTGTACACGGGGGAATGGACATATCAGATAGAACTACTGTACACAGGGGAATGGACAGATCAGATAGAACTACTGTACACAGAGGAAAGACAGATCAGATAGAACTACTGGACACAGAGGAATGGACAGATCAGATAGAACTACTGTATACAGAGGAATGGACAGATCAGATAGAACTACTGTACATAGGGGAATGGACAGATCAGACAGAACTACTGTACACAGAGGAATGGACAGATCAGATAGAGCTACTGTACACAGAGGGAATGGACAGATCATATAGAACTACTGCGCACAGAGGAATGGACAGATCAGATAGAA
Organism: Somniosus microcephalus; assembly: GCF_052327205.1. Classification (NCBI taxonomy): domain Eukaryota; kingdom Metazoa; phylum Chordata; class Chondrichthyes; order Squaliformes; family Somniosidae; genus Somniosus; species Somniosus microcephalus. The sequence goes on from NC_141019.1 coordinate 11,781,994, forward strand.
CTACTGTACACAGGGGAATGGACAGATCAGATAGAACTACTGTACACAGGGGAATGTACAGATCAGATAGAGCTACTGTACACAGGGGAATGGACAGATCAGATAGAGTTACTGTACACAGGGGAATGGACAGCTCAGATAGGACTACTGTACACAGAGGGGAATGGACAGATCAGATAGAACTACTGTACACAGTGGGGAATGGACAGATTAGATAGAACTACTGTACGCAGAGGGAATGAACAGATCATATAGAACTACTGTACACAGGGGAATGGACAGATCAGATAGAACAACTGTACACAGAGGGGAATGGACAGATCAGATAGAACTACTGTACACAGAGGGGAATGGACAGATCAGATAGAGCTACTGTACACAGTGGAATGGACAGATAAGATAGAACTACTGTGCACAGAGGAATGGACAGATCAGAGTGAACTACTGTACACAGAGGAATGGACAGATCAGATAGAACTACTGTACACAGGGGAATGGACAGATCAAATAGAACTACTGTACACAGAGGGGAATGGACAGATCAGATAGAACTACTGTACACAGGGGAATGGAAAGATCAGATAGAACTACTGTACACAGAGGGGAATAAACAGATCAGATAGAACTACTGTACACAGAGGGGAATGGAGAGATCAGCTAGAACTACTGTACACAGAGGGGAATGGACAGATCAGATAGAACTATTGTACACGGGAATGGACACATCAGATAGAACTACTGTACATGGGAATAGACAGATCAGATAGAACTACTGTACACAGGGGAATGGACAGATCAGATAGAACTACTGCACACAGAGTGAATGGACAGATCAGATAGAACTACTGTACACAGGAATGGACAGATCAGATAGAACTTCTGGACACAGAGCATGGACGGATCAGATAGAACTACTTCACACAGAGGAATGGACAGATCAGATAGAACTACTGTACACAGAGGGGAATGGACAGATCAGATAGAACTACTGTACACAGAAGGGAATGGACAAATCAGATAGAACTACTGTACACAGAGGGGAATGGACAGATCAGGTAGAACTACTGTACACAGAGGGAATGGACAGATCAGATAGAACTACAGTACACTGGGGAATGGACAGATCAGACAGAACTATTGTACACAGAGGGGAAAGGACAGATCAGATAGAACTACTGTACACAGGGGGGAATGGACAGATCAGATAGAGCTACTGTACACAGGGGAATAGACAGATCAGATAGAACTACTGTACACAGGGGAATGGATAGATCAGATAGAACTACTGTACACAGGGGAATGGACAGATCAGATAGAACTACTGTACACAGGGGAATGGACAGATCAGATAGAACTACTGTACACAGAGGGGAATAGACAGATCAGATAGAATTACTGTACACAGGAATGGACAGATCACATAGAACTACTGTACACAGAGGAATGGACAGATCAGACAGAACTACTGTACACAGGGAAATGGACAGATCAGATAGAAATACTGTACACAGAGGAATGGACAGATCAGATAGAACTACTGTACACAGGGGAATGGACAGATCAGATAGAACTACTGTACACAGAGGAATGGACAGATCAGATAGAACTACTGTACACAGAGGGGAATGGACAGATCAGACAGAACTACTGTACTCAGAGGGAATGGACAGATCAGATAGAACTACGGTACACAGAGGGCAATGGACAGATCAGATAGAACTGCTGCACACAGAGGAATAGACAGATCAGATAGAAATACTGTACACAGAGGGGAATGGACAGATCAGATAGAACTACTGTACACAGAGGGAATGGACAGATCATATCGAACTACTGCACACACAGGAATGGACAGATCATATAGAACTACTGCATACAGAGGAATGGACAGATCAGAGAGAACTACTGTACACAGGGGAATGGACAGATCGGATAGAACTACTGCACACAGGGGAATGGACAGATCAGTTAGAACTACTGTACACAGGGGAATGGACAGATCAGATAGAACTACTGTACACAGGGGAATGGACAGATCAGATAGAACTACTGTACACGGGGGAATGGACATATCAGATAGAACTACTGTACACAGAGGAATGGACAGATCAGATAGAACTACTGTACACAGAGGAATGGACAGATCAGATGGAACTACTGTACACAGAGGAATGGACAGATCAGATAGAACTACTGTATACAGAGGAATGGACAGATCAGATAGAACTACTGTACACAGGGGACTGGACAGATCAGATAGAACTACTGTACACAGAGGAATGGACAGGTCATATAGAGCTACTGTACACAGAGGGAATGGACAGATCATATGGAACTACTGCACACAGAGGAATGGACAAATCACATAGAACTACTGTACACAGGGGAATGGACAGATCAGATAAAACTATTGTACACAGAGGAATGGACAGATCAGATAAAACTACTGTACACAGGTGAATGGACAGATCAGATAAAACTACTGTACACAGAGGGGAATGGACAGATCAGATAGAACTACTGTAAACAGGGGAATGGACAGATCAGATAGAACAACTGTACACAGAGGGGAATGGACAGATCAGATAGAACTACTGTACACTGAGGGAATGGACAGATCAGATAGAACTACTGTACACAGGGGAATGGACAGATGAGATAGAACTACTGTACACAGAGTGGAATGGACAGGTCAGATAGAACTACTGTACACAGAGGGGAATGGACAGATCAGATAGAAGTACTGTACACAGGGGAATGGACAGATCAGATAGAACTACTGTACACAGAGGGAATGGACAGATCAGATAGAACTACTGTACACAGAGGGAATGGACAGATCAGATAGAACTACTGTACACTGGGAATGGACAGATCAGATAGAACTATTGTACACAGAGGGGAATGAACAGATCAGATAGAACTACTGTACAGAGGGGGGAATGTACAGATCAGATAGAGCTACTGTACACAGGGGAATGGACAGATCAGATAGAACTACTGTACGCAGGGGAATGGACAGATCAGATAGAACTACTGTACACAGGGGAATGGACAGATCAGACACAACTACTGTACACAGAGGGGAATAGACAGGTCAGATAGAATTACTGTACACAGGAATGGACAGATCTGATAGAACTACTGTAAACAGAGGAATGGACAGATCAGACAGAACTACTGTACACAGGGAAATGGACAGATCAGATAGAACTACTGTACACAGAGGAAGAACAGATCAGATAGAACTACTGTACACGGGAATGGACAGATCAGATAGAACTACTGTACACAGAGGAATGGACAGATCAGATAGAACTACTGTACACAGAGGGGATTGGACAGATCAGACAGAACTACAGTACACAGAGGGAATGGACAGATCGGATAGAACTACTGTACACAGAGGGGAATGGGCAGATCAGATAGAACTACTGTAAACAGAGGGGAATGGACAGATCAGACAGAACTACTGTACAGAGAGGAATGGAGAGATCAGATAGAACTACTGTACACAGAGGGGAATGGCCAGATCAGATAGAACTGCTGCACACAGAGGAATAGGCAGATCAGATAGAAATACTGCACACAGAGGGGAATGGACAGATCAGATAGAACTACTGTACACAGAGGGAATGGACAGATCATATAGAACTACTGCACACAGAGGAATGGACAGATCAGATAGAACTACTGTACACAGGGGAATGGAGAGATCAGATAGAGCTACTGTACACAGGGGAATGGACAGATCAGATAGAACTATTGTACACGGGAATGGACACATCAGATAGAACTACTGTACATGGGAATAGACAGATCAGATAGAACTACTGTACACAGGGGAATGGACAGATCAGATAGAACTACTGCACACAGAGTGAATGGACAGATCAGATAGAACTACTGTACACAGGAATGGACAGATCAGATAGAACTTCTGGACACAGAGCATGGACGGATCAGATAGAACTACTTTACACAGAGGAATGGACAGATCAGATAGAACTACTGTACACAGAGGGGAATGGACAGATCAGATAGAACTACTGTACACAGAAGGGAATGGACAAATCAGATAGAACTACTGTACACAGAGGGGAATGGACAGATCAGGTAGAACTACTGTACACAGAGGGAATGGACAGATCAGATAGAACTACAGTACACTGGGGAATGGACAGATCAGACAGAACTATTGTACACAGAGGGGAAAGGACAGATCAGATAGAACTACTGTACACAGGGGGGAATGGACAGATCAGATAGAGCTACTGTACACAGGGGAATAGACAGATCAGATAGAACTACTGTACACAGGGGAATGGATAGATCAGATAGAACTACTGTACACAGGGGAATGGACAGATCAGATAGAACTACTGTACACAGGGGAATGGACAGATCAGATAGAACTACTGTACACAGAGGGGAATAGACAGATCAGATAGAATTACTGTACACAGGAATGGACAGATCACATAGAACTACTGTACACAGAGGAATGGACAGATCAGACAGAACTACTGTACACAGGGAAATGGACAGATCAGATAGAAATACTGTACACAGAGGAATGGACAGATCAGATAGAACTACTGTACACAGGGGAATGGACAGATCAGATAGAACTACTGTACACAGAGGAATGGACAGATCAGATAGAACTACTGTACACAGAGGGGAATGGACAGATCAGACAGAACTACTGTACTCAGAGGGAATGGACAGATCAGATAGAACTACGGTACACAGAGGGCAATGGACAGATCAGATAGAACTGCTGCACACAGAGGAATAGACAGATCAGATAGAAATACTGTACACAGAGGGGAATGGACAGATCAGATAGAACTACTGTACACAGAGGGAATGGACAGATCATATCGAACTACTGCACACACAGGAATGGACAGATCAAAAAGAACTACTGCATACAGAGGAATGGACAGATCAGAGAGAACTACTGTACACAGGGGAATGGACAGATCGGATAGAACTACTGCACACAGGGGAATGGACAGATCAGTTAGAACTACTGTACACAGGGGAATGGACAGATCAGATAGAACTACTGTACACAGGGGAATGGACAGATCAGATAGAACTACTGTACACGGGGGAATGGACATATCAGATAGAACTACTGTACACAGAGGAATGGACAGATCAGATAGAACTACTGTACACAGAGGAATGGACAGATCAGATGGAACTACTGTACACAGAGGAATGGACAGATCAGATAGAACTACTGTATACAGAGGAATGGACAGATCAGATAGAACTACTGTACACAGGGGACTGGACAGATCAGATAGAACTACTGTACACAGAGGAATGGACAGGTCATATAGAGCTACTGTACACAGAGGGAATGGACAGATCATATGGAACTACTGCACACAGAGGAATGGACAAATCACATAGAACTACTGTACACAGGGGAATGGACAGATCAGATAAAACTATTGTACACAGAGGAATGGACAGATCAGATAAAACTACTGTACACAGGTGAATGGACAGATCAGATAAAACTACTGTACACAGAGGGGAATGGACAGATCAGATAGAACTACTGTAAACAGGGGAATGGACAGATCAGATAGAACAACTGTACACAGAGGGGAATGGACAGATCAGATAGAACTACTGTACACTGAGGGAATGGACAGATCAGATAGAACTACTGTACACAGGGGAATGGACAGATGAGATAGAACTACTGTACACAGAGTGGAATGGACAGGTCAGATAGAACTACTGTACACAGAGGGGAATGGACAGATCAGATAGAAGTACTGTACACAGGGGAATGGACAGATCAGATAGAACTACTGTACACAGAGGGAATGGACAGATCAGATAGAACTACTGTACACAGAGGGAATGGACAGATCAGATAGAACTACTGTACACTGGGAATGGACAGATCAGATAGAACTATTGTACACAGAGGGGAATGAACAGATCAGATAGAACTACTGTACAGAGGGGGGAATGTACAGATCAGATAGAGCTACTGTACACAGGGGAATGGACAGATCAGATAGAACTACTGTACGCAGGGGAATGGACAGATCAGATAGAACTACTGTACACAGGGGAATGGACAGATCAGACACAACTACTGTACACAGAGGGGAATAGACAGGTCAGATAGAATTACTGTACACAGGAATGGACAGATCTGATAGAACTACTGTAAACAGAGGAATGGACAGATCAGACAGAACTACTGTACACAGGGAAATGGACAGATCAGATAGAAGTACTGTACACAGAGGAAGAACAGATCAGATAGAACTACTGTACACGGGAATGGACAGATCAGATAGAACTACTGTACACAGAGGAATGGACAGATCAGATAGAACTACTGTACACAGAGGGGATTGGACAGATCAGACAGAACTACAGTACACAGAGGGAATGGACAGATCGGATAGAACTACTGTACACAGAGGGGAATGGGCAGATCAGATAGAACTACTGTAAACAGAGGGGAATGGACAGATCAGACAGAACTACTGTACAGAGAGGAATGGAGAGATCAGATAGAACTACTGTACACAGAGGGGAATGGCCAGATCAGATAGAACTGCTGCACACAGAGGAATAGGCAGATCAGATAGAAATACTGCACACAGAGGGGAATGGACAGATCAGATAGAACGACTGTACACAGAGGGAATGGACAGATCATATAGAACTACTGCACACAGAGGAATGGACAGATCATATAGAGCTACTGCATACAGAGGAATGGACAGATCAGAGAGAACTACTGTACACAGGGGAATGGACACATCAGATAGAACTACTGTACACAGGGGAATGGGCAGATCAGATAGAACTACTGTACACAGGGGAATGTACAGATCAGATAGAACTACTGTACACAGGGGAATGGACAGATCAGATAGAACTACTGTACACGGGGGAATGGACATATCAGATAGAACTACTGTACACAGGGGAATGGACAGATCAGATAGAACTACTGTACACAGAGGAAAGACAGATCAGATAGAACTACTGGACACAGAGGAATGGACAGATCAGATAGAACTACTGTATACAGAGGAATGGACAGATCAGATAGAACTACTGTACATAGGGGAATGGACAGATCAGACAGAACTACTGTACACAGAGGAATGGACAGATCAGATAGAGCTACTGTACACAGAGGGAATGGACAGATCATATAGAACTACTGCGCACAGAGGAATGGACAGATCAGATAGAACTACTGTACACAGGGGAATGGACAGATCAGATAGAACTACTGTACACAGGGGAATGTACAGATCAGATAGAGCTACTGTACACAGGGGAATGGACAGATCAGATAGAGTTACTGTACACAGGGGAATGGACAGCTCAGATAGGACTACTGTACACAGAGGGGAATGGACAGATCAGATAGAACTACTGTACACAGTGGGGAATGGACAGATTAGATAGAACTACTGTACGCAGAGGGAATGAACAGATCATATAGAACTACTGTACACAGGGGAATGGACAGATCAGATAGAACAACTGTACACAGAGGGGAATGGACAGATCAGATAGAACTACTGTACACAGAGGGGAATGGACAGATCAGATAGAGCTACTGTACACAGTGGAATGGACAGATAAGATAGAACTACTGTGCACAGAGGAATGGACAGATCAGAGTGAACTACTGTACACAGAGGAATGGACAGATCAGATAGAACTACTGTACACAGGGGAATGGACAGATCAAATAGAACTACTGTACACAGAGGGGAATGGACAGATCAGATAGAACTACTGTACACAGGGGAATGGAAAGATCAGATAGAACTACTGTACACAGAGGGGAATAAACAGATCAGATAGAACTACTGTACACAGAGGGGAATGGAGAGATCAGCTAGAACTACTGTACACAGAGGGGAATGGACAGATCAGATAGAACTATTGTACACGGGAATGGACACATCAGATAGAACTACTGTACATGGGAATAGACAGATCAGATAGAACTACTGTACACAGGGGAATGGACAGATCAGATAGAACTACTGCACACAGAGTGAATGGACAGATCAGATAGAACTACTGTACACAGGAATGGACAGATCAGATAGAACTTCTGGACACAGAGCATGGACGGATCAGATAGAACTACTTTACACAGAGGAATGGACAGATCAGAAAGAACAACTGTACACAGAGGGGAATAGACAGATCAGACAGAACGACTGTACACAGAGGAATGGACAGATCAGATAGAACTACTGTGCACAGGGGAATGGGCAGCTCAGATAGAACTACTGTACACAGGGAATGGACTGATCAGATAGAACTACTATACACAGAAGAATGGGCAGATCAGATAGAACTACTGTACACAGCGGAATGGACAGATCAGATAGAACTACTGTACACAGGAGAATGGACAGATCAGAGAGAACTACTGTACACAGAGGGAATGGACAGAACAAATAGAACTACTGTACACAGAGGGGAATGGACAGATCAGATAGAACTGCTGTACACAGAGGGAATGGACAGATAAGATAGAACGACTGTACACAGAGGAATGGACAGATCAGATAGAACTATTGTACACAGAGGAATGGACAGATCAGATAGAAGTACTGTACACAAAGGGGAATGGACAGATCAGATAGAACTACTGTACACAGGGGAATGGACAGATCAGATAGGACTAATGTACACAGAGGAATGGACAGATCAGATAGAACTACTGTACACAGAGGGACGAACAGATCAGATAGAACTACGGTACACAGGGGAATGGACAGATCAGATAGAACTACTGTACACAGGAATTGTTAAATCAGATAGAACTACTGTACATGGGAATGGACAGATCAGATAGAACTAATGTACACAGGGGAATGGACAGATCAGATCGAACCACTGTACACAGAGGAATGGACAGATCAGATAAAACTACTGTACGCAGAGGAATGGACAGATCAGATAGAACTACTGTACACAGAGGGGAATGGACAGATCAGATAGAACTACTGTAAACAGAGGGGAATGGACAGATCAGACAGAACCACTGTACAGAGAGGAATGGACAGATCAGATAGAACTACTGTACACAGAGGGGAATGGACAGATCAGATAGAACTACTGTACACAGAGGGGAATGGCCCGATCAGATAGAACTGCTGTACACAGAGGAATAGACAGATCAGATAGAACTACTGTACACAGAGGGGAATGGACAGATCAGATAGAACTACTGCACACAGAGGGAATGGACAGATCATATAGAATTACTGCACACAGAGGAATGAACAGATGAGATAGAACTACTGCACACAGTGGAATGGACAGATCAGATAGAACTACTCTACACGGGGGAATGGAAATATCAGATAGAGCTACTGTACACAGAGGGAATGGACAGATCATATAGAACTACTGTACACAGGGGAATGGACAGATCAGATAGAACTACTGTACACAGGGGAATGGACAGATCAGATAGAGCTACTGTACACGGGAATGGACAGATCAGATAGGACTACTGTACACAGGGGAATGGACAGATCAGATGGAACTACTGTACACAGAGGAATGGACAGATCAGATAGAACTACTGTACACAGAGGGGATTGGACAGATCAGATAGAACTACTGTACACAGAAGGGAATGGACAGATCAGATAGAACTACTGTACACAGGGGAATGGACAGATCAGGTAGAACTACTGTACACAGAGGGAATGGACAGATCAGATAGAACTACAGTACACTGGGGAATGGACAGATCAGATAGAACTATTGTACACAGAGGGGAAAGGACAGATCAGATAGAACTACTGTACACAGGGGGGAATAGACAGATCAGATAGAACTACTGTACACAGGGGCATGGACAGATCAGACACAACTACTGTACACAGAGGGGAATAGACAGGTCAGATAGAATTACTGTACACAGGAATGGACAGATCAGATAGAACTACTGTACACAGAGGAATGGACAGATCAGACAGAACTACTGTACACAGGGAAATGGACAGATCAGATAGAACTACTGTACACAGAGGAAGAACAGATCAGATAGAACTACTGTACACGGGAATGGACAGATCAGATAGAACTACTGTACACAGAGGAATGGACAGATCAGATAGAACTACTGTACACAGAGGGGATTGGACAGATCAGACAGAACTACAGTACACAGAGGGAATGGACAGATCGGATAGAACTACTGTACACAGAGGGGAATGGACAGATCAGATAGAACTACTGTAAACAGAGGGGAATGGACAGATCAGACAGAACTACTGTACAGAGAGGAATGGAGAGATCAGATAGAACTACTGTGCACAGAGGGGAATGGACAGATCAGATAGAACTACTGTACACAGAGGGGAATGGCCAGATCAGATAGAACTGCTGCACACAGAGGAATAGGCAGATCAGATAGAAATACTGTACACAGAGGGGAATGGACAGATCAGATAGAACTACTGTACACAGAGGGAATGGACAGATCATATAGAACTACTGCACACAGAGGAATGGACAGATCATATAGAGCTACTGCATACAGAGGAATGGACAGATCAGAGAGAACTACTGTACACAGGGGAATGGACACATCAGATAGAACTACTGTACACAGGGGAATGGGCAGATCAGATAGAACTACTGTACACAGGGGAATGTACAGATCAGATAGAACTACTGTACACAGGGGAATGGACAGATCAGATAGAACTACTGTACACGGGGGAATGGACATATCAGATAGAACTACTGTACACAGGGGAATGGACAGATCAGATAGAACTACTGTAAACAGAGGAAAGACAGATCAGATAGAACTACTGGACACAGAGGAATGGACAGATCAGATAGAACTACTGTATACAGAGGAATGGACAGATCAGATAGAACGACTGTACATAGGGGAATGGACAGATCAGACAGAACTACTGTGCACAGAGGAATGGACAGATCAGATAGAGCTACTGTACACAGAGGGAATGGACAGATCATATAGAACTACTGCACACAGAGGAATGGACAGATCAGATAGAACTACTGTACACAGGGGAATGGACAGATCAGATAGAACTACTGTACGCAGGGGAATGTACAGATCAGATAGAGCTACTGTACACAGGGGAATGGACAGATCAGATAGAGTTACTGTACACAGGGGAATGGACAGGTCAGATAGGACTACTGTACACAGAGGGGAATGGACAGATCAGATAGAACTACTGTACACAGTGGGGAATGGACAGATTAGATAGAACTACTGTACGAAGAGGGAATGGACAGATCATATAGAACTACTGTACACAGGGGAATGGACAGATCAGATAGAACAACTGTACACAGAGGGGAATGGACAGATCAGATAGAACTACTGTACACAGAGGGGAATGGACAGATCAGATAGAGCTACTGTACACAGTGGAATGGACAGATAAGATAGAACTACTGTGCACAGAGGAATGGACAGATCAGATAGAACTACTGTACACAGAGGAATGGACAGATCAGATAGAACTACTGTACACAGGGGAATGGACAGATCAAATAGAACTACTGTACACAGAGGGGAATGGACAGATCAGATAGAACTACTGTACACAGGGGAATGGAAAGATCAGATAGAACTACTGTACACAGAGGGGAATAAACAGATCAGATAGAACTACTGTACACAGAGGGGAATGGAGAGATCAGCTAGAACTACTGTACACAGAGGGGAATGGACAGATCAGATAGAACTATTGTACACGGGAATGGACAGATCAGATAGAACTACTGTACATGGGAATAGACAGATCAGATAGAACTACTGTACACAGGGGAATGGACAGATCAGATAGAACTACTGCACACAGAGTGAATGGACAGATCAGATAGAACTACTGTACACAGGAATGGACAGATCAGATAGAACTTCTGGACACAGAGCATGGACGGATCAGATAGAACTACTTTACACAGAGGAATGGACAGATCAGATAGAACAACTGTACACAGAGGGGAATAGACAGATCAGATAGAACGACTGTACACAGAGGAATGGACAGATCAGATAGAACTACTGTGCACAGGGGAATGGGCAGCTCAGATAGAACTACTGTACACAGGGAATGGACTGATCAGATAGAACTACTATACACAGAAGAATGGACAGATCAGATAGAACTACTGTACACAGCGGAATGGACAGATCAGATAGAACTACTGTACACAGGAGAATGGACAGATCAGAGAGAACTACTGTACACAGAGGGAATGGACAGAACAAATAGAACTACTGTACACAGAGGGGAATGGACAGATCAGATAGAACTACTGTACACAGAGGGAATGGACAGATAAGATAGAACTACTGTACACAGAGGAATGGACAGATCAGATAGAACTATTGTACACAGAGGAATGGACAGATCAGATAGAAGTACTGTACACAAAGGGGAATGGACAGATCAGATAGAACTACTGTACACAGGGGAATGGACAGATCAGATAGGACTAATGTACACAGAGGAATGGACAGATCAGATAGAACTACTGTACACAGAGGGACGAACAGATCAGATAGAACTACGGTACACAGGGGAATGGACAGATCAGATAGAACTACTGTACACAGGAATTGTTAAATCAGATAGAACTACTGTACATGGGAATGGACAGATCAGATAGAACTAATGTACACAGGGGAATGGACAGATCAGATCGAACCACTGTACACAGAGGAATGGACAGATCAGATAAAACTACTGTACACAGAGGAATGGACAGATCAGATAGAACTACTGTACACAGAGGGGAATGGACAGATCAGATAGAACTATTGTAAACAGAGGGGAATGGACAGATCAGACAGAACCACTGTACAGAGAGGAATGGACAGATCAGATAGAACTACTGTACACAGAGGGGAATGGACAGATCAGATAGAACTACTGTACACAGAGGGGAATGGCCAGATCAGATAGAACTGCTGTACACAGAGGAATAGACTGATCAGATAGAACTACTGTACACAGAGGGGAATGGACAGATCAGATAGAACTACTGCACACAGAGGGAATGGACAGATCAATAGAATTACTGCACACAGAGGAATGAACAGATGAGATAGAACTACTGCACACAGTGGAATGGACAGATCAGATAGAACTACTCTACACGGGGGAATGGAAATATCAGATAGAGCTACTGTACACAGAGGGAATGGACAGATCATATAGAACTACTGTACACAGGGGAATGGACAGATCAGATAGAACTACTGTACACAGGGGAATGGACAGATCAGATAGAGCTACTGTACACGGGAATGGACAGATCAGATAGGACTACTGTACACAGGGGAATGGACAGATCAGATGGAACTACTGTACACAGAGGAATGGACAGATCAGATAGAACTACTGTACACAGAGGGGATTGGACAGATCAGATAGAACTACTGTACACAGAAGGGAATGGACAGATCAGATAGAACTACTGTACACAGGGGAATGGACAGATCAGGTAGAACTACTGTACACAGAGGGAATGGACAGATCAGATAGAACTACAGTACACTGGGGAATGGACAGATCAGATAGAACTATTGTACACAGAGGGGAAAGGACAGATCAGATAGAACTACTGTACACAGGGGGGAATAGACAGATCAGATAGAGCTACTGTACACAGGGGAATAGACAGATCAGATAGAACTACTGTACACAGGGGAATGGATAGATCAGATAGAACTACTGTACACAGGGGAATGGACAGATCAGATAGAACTACTGTACACAGGGGAATGGACAGATCAGATAGAACTACTGTACACAGAGGGGAATAGACAGATCAGATAGAATTACTGTACACAGGAATGGACAGATCACATAGAACTACTGTACACAGAGGAATGGACAGATCAGACAGAACTACTGTACACAGGGAAATGGACAGATCAGATAGAAATACTGTACACAGAGGAATGGACAGATCAGATAGAACTACTGTACACAGGGGAATGGACAGATCAGATAGAACTACTGTACACAGAGGAATGGACAGATCAGATAGAACTACTGTACACAGAGGGGAATGGACAGATCAGACAGAACTACTGTACACAGAGGGAATGGACAGATCAGATAGAACTACGGTACACAGAGGGCAATGGACAGATCAGATAGAACTACTGTAAACAGAGGGGAATGGACAGATCAGACAGAACAACTGTACAGAGTGGAATGGGCAGATCAGATAGAACTACTGTAAACAGAGGGGAATGGACAGATCATATAGAACTACTGCATACAGAGGAATGGACAGATCAGAGAGAACTACTGTACACAGGGGAATGGACAGATCGGATAGAACTACTGTACACAGGGGAATGGACAGATCAGTTAGAACTACTGTACACAGGGGAATGGACAGATCAGATAGAACTACTGTACACAGGGGAATGGACAGATCAGATAGAACTACTGCACACGGGGGAATGGACATATCAAATAGAACTACTGTACACAGAGGAATGGACAGATCAGATAGAACTACTGTACACAGAGGAATGGACAGATCAGATGGAACTACTATACACAGAGGAATGGACAGATCAGATAGAATTACTGTATACATAGGAATGGACAGATCAGATAGAACTACTGTACACAGGGGACTGGACAGATCAGATAGAACTACTGTACACAGAGGAATGGACAGATCAGATAGAGCTACTGTACACAGAGGGAATGGACAGATCATATAGAACTACTGCACACAGAGGAATGGACAAATCACATAGAACTACTGTACACAGGGGAATGGACAGATCAGATAGAACTACTGTACACAGGGGAATGGACAGATCAGATAGAACTACTGTACACAGGGGAATGGGCAGATCAGATAGAGATACTGTACACAGGGGAATGGACAGGTCAGATAGGACTACTGTACACAGGGGAATGGACAGATCAGATAGAACTACTGTACACAGTGGGGAATGGACAGATTAGATAGAACTACTGTACACAGAGGGAATGGACAGATCAGATAGAACTACTGTACACAGGGGAATGGACAGATCAGATAGAACAACTGTACACAGAGGGGAATGGACAGATCAGATAGAACTACTGTACACAGAGGTGAATGGACAGATCAGATAGAGCTACTGTACACATTGGAATGGACAGATCAGATAAAACTACTGTGCACAGAGGAATGGACAGATCAGATAGAACTACTGTACACAGAGGAATGGACAGATCAGATAGAACTACTGTGCACAGGGGAATGGACAGATCAAATAGAACTACTGTACACAGAGGGGAATGGACAGATCAGATAGAACTACTGTACACAGGGGAATGGAAAGATCAGATAGAACTACTGTACACAGAGGGGAATAAACAGATCAGATAGAACTACTGTACACAGAGGGGAATGGAGAGATCAGCTAGAACTACTGTACACAGAGGGGAATGGACAGATCAGATAGAACTATTGTACATGGGAATGGACAGATCAGATAGAACTACTGTACATGGGAATAGACAGATCAGATAGAACTACTGTACACAGGGGAATGGACAGATCAGATAGAACTACTGCACACAGAGTGAATGGACAGATCAGATAGAACTACTGTACACAGGAATGGACAGATCAGATAGAACTGCTGGACACAGAGCATGGACGGATCAGATAGAACTACTGTACACAGAGGAATGGACAGATCAGATAGAACAACTGTACACAGAGGGGAATAGACAGATCAGATAGAACGACTGTACACAGAGGAATGGACAGATCAGATAGAACTACTGTACACAGGGGAATGGGCAGCTCAGATAGAACTACTGTACACAGGGAATGGACTGATTAGATAGAACTACTATACACAGAAGAATGGACAGATCAGATAGAACCACTGTACACAGCGGAATGGACAGATCAGATAGAACTACTGTATACAGGAGAATGGACAGATCAGATAGAACTACTGTACACAGAGGGAATGGACAGAACAAATAGAACTACTGTACACAGAGGGGAATGGACAGATCAGATAGAACTACTGTACACAGAGGGAATGGACAGATAAGATAGAACTACTGTACACAGAGGAATGGACAGATCAGATAGAACTATTGTACACAGAGGAATGGACAGATCAGATAGAAGTACTGTACACAAAGGGGAATGGACAGATCAGATAGAACTACTGTACACAGGGGAATGGACAGATCAGATGGGACTAATGTACACAGAGGAATGGACAGATCAGATAGAACTTCTGTACACAGAGTGACGAACAGATCAGATAGAACTACTGTACACAGGGGAATGGACAGATCAGATAGCACTACTGTACACAGGAATTGTTAGATCAGATAGAACTACTGTACATGGGAATGGACAGATCAGATAGAACTAATGTACACAGGGGAATGGACAGATCAGATCGAACCACTGTACACAGAGGAATGGACAGATCAGATAAAACTACTGTACACAGAGGAATGGACAGATCAGATAGAACTACTGTACACAGAGGGGAATGGACAGATCAGATAGAACTACTGTAAACAGAGGGGAATGGACAGATCAGACAGAACTACTGTACAGAGAGGAATGGACAGATCAGATAGAACTACTGTACACAGAGGGGAATGGACAGATCAGATAGAACTACTGTACACAGAGGGGAATGGCCAGATCAGATAGAACTGCTGTACACAGAGGAATAGACAGATCAGATAGAACGACTGTACACAGAGGGGAATGGACAGATCAGATAGAACTACTCTACATGGGGGAATGGAAATATCAGATAGAGCTACTGTACACAGAGGGAATGGACAGATCATATAGAACTACTGCACAGAGAGGAATGGACAGATCAGATAGAGCTAATGTACACGGGAATGGACAGATCAGATAGAACTACTGTACACAGGGGAATAGACAGATCAGATAGGACTACTGTACACAGGGGAATGGACAGATCAGATAGAACTACTGCACACAGGGGAATGGACAGATCAGATGGAACTACTGTACACAGAGGAATGGACAGATCAGATAGAACTACTGTACACAGAGGGGAATGGACAGATCAGATAGAACTACTGTACACAGAAGGGAATGGACAGATCAGATAGAACTACTGTACACAGAGGGGAATGGACAGATCAGGTAGAACTACTGTACACAGAGGGAATGGACAGATCAGATAGAACTACAGTACACTGGGGAATGGACAGATCAGATAGAACTATTGTACACAGAGGGGAAAGGACAGATCAGATAGAACTACTGTACACAGGGGGGAATGGACAGATCAGATAGAGCTACTGTACACAGGGGAATAGACAGATCAGATAGAACTACTGTACACAGGGGAATGGATAGATCAGATAGAACTACTGTACACAGGGGAATGGACAGATCAGATAGAACTACTGTACACAGGGGAATGGACAGATCAGATAGAACTACTGTACACAGAGGGGAATAGACAGATCAGATAGAATTACTGTACACAGGAATGGACAGATCACATAGAACTACTGTACACAGAGGAATGGACAGATCAGACAGAACTACTGTACACAGGGAAATGGACAGATCAGATAGAAATACTGTACACAGAGGAATGGACAGATCAGATAGAACTACTGTACACAGGGGAATGGACAGATCAGATAGAACTACTGTACACAGAGGAATGGACAGATCAGATAGAACTACTGTACACAGAGGGGAATGGACAGATCAGACAGAACTACTGTACACAGAGGGAATGGACAGATCAGATAGAACTACGGTACACAGAGGGCAATGGACAGATCAGATAGAAATACTGTAAACAGAGGGGAATGGACAGATTAGACAGAACAACTGTACAGAGAGGAATGGACAGATCAGATAGAACTACTGTACACAGAGGGGAATGGCCAGATCAGATAGAACTGCTGCACACAGAGGAATAGACAGATCACATAGAAATACTGTACACAGAGGGGAATGGACAGATCAGATAGAACTACTGTACACAGAGGGAATGGACAGATCATATCGAACTACTGCACACAGAGGAATGGACAGATCATATAGAACTACTGCATACAGAGGAATGGACAGATCAGAGAGAACTACTGTACACAGGGGAATGGACAGATCGGATAGAACTACTGTACACAGGGGAATGGACAGATCAGTTATAACTACTGTACACAGGGGAATGGACAGATCAGATAGAACTACTGTACACAGCGGAATGGACAGATCAGATAGAACTACTGTGCACGGGGGAATGGAAATATCAGATAGAACTACTGTACACAGAGGAATGGACAGATCAGATAGAACTACTGTACACAGAGGAATGGACAGATCAGATGGAACTACTGTACACAGAGGAATGGACAGATCAGATAGAACTACTGTATACAGAGGAATGGACAGATCAGATAGAACTACTGTACACAGGGGACTGGACAGATCAGATAGAACTACTGTACACAGAGGAATGGACAGATCAGATAGAGCTACTGTACACAGAGGGAATGGACAGATCATATAGAACTACTGCACACAGAGGAATGGACAAATCACATAGAACTACTGTACACAGGGGAATGGACAGATCAGATAGAACTACTGTACACAGGGGAATGGACAGATCAGATAGAACTACTGTACACAGGGGAATGGGCAGATCAGATAGAGATACTGTACACAGGGGAATGGACAGGTCAGATTTGACTACTGTACACAGGGGAATGGACAGATCAGGTAGAACTACTGTACACAGTGGGGAATGGACAGATTAGATAGAACTACTGTACACAGAGGGAATGGACAGATCAGATAGAACTACTGTACACAGGGGAATGGACAGATCAGATAGAACAACTGTACACAGAGGGGAATGGACAGATCAGATAGAACTACTGTACACAGAGGTGAATGGACAGATCAGATAGAGCTACTGTACACATTGGAATGGACAGATCAGATAGAACTACTGTACACAGAGGAATGGACAGATCAGATCGAACTACTGTACACAGGGGAATGGACAAATGAAATAGAACTACTCTGCACAGAGGGGAAGGGTCAGATCAGATAGAACTACTGTACACAGGGGAATGGAAAGAGCAGATAGAACTACTGTAAAAGAGGGGAATAGACAGATCAGATAGAACTACTGTACACAGATGGGAATGGAGAGATCAGCTAGAACTACTGTACACAGAGGGGAATGGACAGATCAGATAGAACTACTGTACACGGGAATGGACAGATCAGATAGAACTGCTGTACACAGAGGAATGGACAGATCAGATAGAACTATTGTACACAGAGGAATGGACAGATCAGATAGAAGTACTGTACACAGAGGGGAATGGACAGATCAGATAGAACTACTGTACACAGGGGAATGGACAGATCAGGTAGAACTACTGTACACAGAGGAATGGACAGATCAGATAGAACTACTGTACACAGATTGACGGACAGATCAGATAGAACTACTGTACACAGGGGAATGGACAGATCAGATAGAACTACTGTACACAGAGGAATGGACAGATCATATAGAACTACTGTACACGGGAATGGACAGTTCAGATAGAACTACTGTACACAGAGGAATGGACAGATCAGATAGAACTATTGTACACAGAGGAATGGACAGATCAGATAGAACTACTGTACACAAAGGGGAATGGACAGATCAGATAGAACTACTGTACACAGGGGAATGGACAGATCAGATAGGACTAATGTACACAGAGGAATGGACAGATCAGATAGAACTACTGTACACAGAGGGACGGACAGATCAGATAGAACTACTGTACACAGGGGAATGGACAGGTCAGATAGAACTACTGTACACAGAGGAATGGACAGATCAGATAGAACTACTGTACATGGGAATGGACAGATCAGATAGAACTATTGTACATACGGGAATGGACAGATCAGATCGAACTAATGTACACAGAGGAATGGACAGATCAGACAAAACTACTGTACACAGAGGAATGGACAGATCAGGTAGAACTACTGTACACAGAGGGGAATGGACAGATCAGATAGAACTACTGTAAACAGAGGGGAATGGACAGATCAGACAGAACTACTGTACAGAGAGGAATGGACAGATCAGATAGAACTACTGTACACAGAGGGGAATGGACAGATCAGATAGAACTACTTTACACAGAGGGGAATGGCCAGATCAGACAGAACTGCTGTACACAGAGGAATAGACAGATCAGATAGAACTACTGTACACAGAGGGGAATGGACAGATCAGATAGAACTACTGCACACAGAGGGAATGGACAGATCATTTCGAATTACTGCACACAGAGGAATGAACAGATGAGATAGAACTACTGCACACAGTGGAATGGACAGATCAGATAGAACTACTGTACACGGGGGAATGGACATATCAGATAGAGCTACTGTACACAGAGGGAATGGACAGATCTTATAGAACTACTGCACACAGAGGAATGGACAGATCAGATAGAACTACTGTACACAGGGGAATGGACAGATCAGAAAGAACTACTGTACACAGGGGAATGGACAGATCAGAAAGAACTACTGTACACAGGGGAATGGACAGATCAGATAGAGCTACTGTACACAGGGGAATGGACAGATCAGATAGGACTACTGTACACAGAGGGGAATGGACAGATCAGATAGAACTACTGTACACAGAGGAATGGACAGATCAGATGGAACTACTGTACACAGGGGAATGGACAGATCAGATGGAACTACTGTACACAGAGGGGAATGGACAGATCAGATAGAACTACTGTACACAGAGGGAATGGACAGATCAGATAGAAAGACGGTACACAGAGGGCAATGGACAGATCAGATAGAACTACTGTAAACAGAGGGGAATGGACAGATCAGACAGAACAACTGTACAGAGAGGAATGGCCAGATCAGATAGAACTGCTGCACACAGAGGAATAGACAGATCAGATAGAAATACTGTACACAGAGGGGAATGGACAGATCAGGTACAACTACTGTACACAGAGGGAATGGACAGATCATATCGAACTACTGCACACAGAGGAATGGACAGATCATATAGAACTACTGCATACAGAGGAATGGACAGATCAGAGAGAACTACTGTACACAGGGGAATGGACAGATCGGATAGAACTACTGTACACAGGGGAATGGACAGATCAGTTAGAACTACTGTACACAGGGGAATGGACAGATCAGATAGAACTACTGTACACAGGGGAATGGACAGATCAGATAGAACTACTGTACATGGGGGAATGGACATATCAGATAGAACTACTGTACACAGAGGAATGGACAGATCAGATAGAACTACTGTACACAGAGGAATGGACAGATCAGATGGAACTACTGTACACAGAGGAATGGACAGATCAGATAGAACTACTGTATACAGAGGAAGGGACAGATCAGATAGAACTACTGTACACAGGGGACTGGACAGATCAGATAGAACTACTGTGCACAGAGGAATGGACAGATCAGATAGAGCTACTGTACACAGAGGGAATGGACAGATCATATAGAACTACTGCACACAGAGGAATGGACAAATCACATAGAACTACTGTACACAGGGGAATGGACAGATCAGATAGAACTACTGTACACAGGGGAATGGACAGATCAGATAGAACTACTGTACACAGGGGAATGGGCAGATCAGATAGAGATAATGTACACAGGGGAATGGACAGGTCAGATAGGACTACTGTACACAGGGGAATGGAGAGATCAGATAGAACTACTGTACACAGTGGGGAATGGACAGATTAGATAGAACTACTGTACACAGAGGGAATGGACAGATCAGATAGAACTACTGTACACAGGGGAATGGACAGATCAGATAGAACAACTGGACACAGAGGGGAATGGACAGATCAGATAGAACTAATGTACACAGAGGTGAATGGACAGATCAGATAGAGCTACTGTACACATTGGAATGGACAGATCAGATAGAACTACTGTACATAGAGGAATGGACAGATCAGATCGAACTACTGTACACAGGGGAATGGACAGATCAAATAGAACTACTGTGCACAGAGGGGAAGGAACAGATCAGATAGAACTACTGTACACAGGGGAATGGAAAGATCAGATAGAACTACTGTACAAAGAGGGGAATAGACAGATCAGATAGAACTACTGTACACAGATGGGAATGGAGAGGTCAGCTAGAACTACTGTACACAGAGGGGAATGGACAGATCAGATAGAACTACTGTACACGGGAATGGACAGATCAGATAGAACTACTGTACACGGGAATAGACAGATCAGATAGTACTACTGTACACAGGGGAATGGACAGATCAGATAGAACTACTGCACACAGAGGCAATGGACAGATCAGATCGAACTACTGTACACAGAGGAATGGACAGATCAGATAGAACTACTGTACACAGAGCATGGACGGATCAGATAGAACTACTGTACACAGAGGAATGGACAGATCAGATAGAACTACTGTAGACAGAGGAATGGACAGATCAGATAGAACTACTGTACACAGGGGAATGGACAGCTCAGATAGAACTACTGTACACAGGGAATGGACAGATCAGATAGAACTACTACACACAGAGGAATGGACAGATCAGATAGAACTACTGTACACAGGGGAATGGACAGATCAAATAGAACTACTGTACTCAGGAGAATGGACAGATCAGATAGAACTACTGTACAAAGAGGGGAATGGACAGAACAGATAGAACTGCTGTACACAGAGGGGAAAGGACAAATTAGATAGAACGACTGTACACAGAGGGAATGGACAGATCAGATAGAACTGCTGTACACAGAGGAATGGACAGATCAGATAGAACTATTGTACACAGAGGAATGGACAGATCAGATAGAACAACTGTACACAGAGGGGAATGGACAGATCAGATAGAACTACTGTACACAGGGGAATGGACAGATCAGGTAGAACTACTGCACACAGAGGAATGGACAGATCAGATAGAACTACTGTACACAGATTGACGGACAGATCAGATAGAACTACTGTACACAGGGGAATGGACAGATCAGATAGAACTACTGTACACAGAGGAATGGACAGGTCAGATAGAACTACTGTACATGGGAATGGACAGTTCAGATAGAACTACTGTACACAGAGGAATGGACAGATCAGATAGAACTATTGTGCACAGAGGAATGGACAGATCAGATAGAACTACTGTACACAAAGGGGAATGGACAGATCAGATAGAACTACTGTACACAGGGGAATGGACAGATCAGATAGGACTAATGTACACAGAGGAATGGACAGATCAGATAGAACTACTGTACACAGAGGGACGGACAGATCAGATAGAACTACTGCACACAGGGGAATGGACAGGTCAGATAGAACTACTGTACACAGAGGAATGGACAGATCAGATAGAACTACTGTACATGGGAATGGACAGATCAGATCGAACTAATGTACACAGAGGAATGGACAGATCAGACAAAACTACTGTACACAGAGGGGAATGGACAGATCAGATAGAACTACTGCACACAGAGGGAATGGACAGATCATTTCGAATTACTGCACACAGAGGAATGAACAGATGAGATAGAACTACTGCACACAGTGGAATGGACAGATCAGATAGAACTACTGTACACGGGGGAATGGACATATCAGATAGAGCTACTGTACACAGAGGGAATGGACAGATCTTATAGAACTACTGCACACAGAGGAATGGACAGATCAGATAGAACTACTGTACACAGGGGAATGGACAGATCAGAAAGAACTACTGTACACAGGGGAATGGACAGATCAGAAAGAACTACTGTACACAGGGGAATGGACAGATCAGATAGAGCTACTGTACACAGGGGAATGGACAGATCAGATAGGACTACTGTACACAGAGGGGAATGGACAGATCAGATAGAACTACTGTACACAGAGGAATGGACAGATCAGATGGAACTACTGTACACAGGGGAATGGACAGATCAGATGGAACTACTGTACACAGAGGGGAATGGACAGATCAGATAGAACTACTGTACACAGAGGGAATGGACAGATCAGATAGAAAGACGGTACACAGAGGGCAATGGACAGATCAGATAGAACTACTGTAAACAGAGGGGAATGGACAGATCAGACAGAACAACTGTACAGAGAGGAATGGCCAGATCAGATAGAACTGCTGCACACAGAGGAATAGACAGATCAGATAGAAATACTGTACACAGAGGGGAATGGACAGATCAGGTACAACTACTGTACACAGAGGGAATGGACAGATCATATCGAACTACTGCACACAGAGGAATGGACAGATCATATAGAACTACTGCATACAGAGGAATGGACAGATCAGAGAGAACTACTGTACACAGGGGAATGGACAGATCGGATAGAACTACTGTACACAGGGGAATGGACAGATCAGTTAGAACTACTGTACACGGGAATGGACAGATCAGATAGAACTACTGTACACAGGGGAATGGACAGATCAGATAGAACTACTGTACATGGGGGAATGGACATATCAGATAGAACTACTGTACACAGAGGAATGGACAGATCAGATAGAACTACTGTACACAGAGGAATGGACAGATCAGATGGAACTACTGTACACAGAGGAATGGACAGATCAGATAGAACTACTGTATACAGAGGAAGGGACAGATCAGATAGAACTACTGTACACAGGGGACTGGACAGATCAGATAGAACTACTGTGCACAGAGGAATGGACAGATCAGATAGAGCTACTGTACACAGAGGGAATGGACAGATCATATAGAACTACTGCGCACAGAGGAATGGACAAATC
Source organism: Somniosus microcephalus (assembly GCF_052327205.1). NCBI lineage: Eukaryota > Metazoa > Chordata > Chondrichthyes > Squaliformes > Somniosidae > Somniosus > Somniosus microcephalus. The sequence goes on from NC_141019.1 coordinate 11,806,935, forward strand.
ACATAGAACTACTGTACACAGGGGAATGGACAGATCAGATAGAACTACTGTACACAGGGGAATGGACAGATCAGATAGAACTACTGTACACAGGGGAATGGGCAGATCAGATAGAGATAATGTACACAGGGGAATGGACAGGTCAGATAGGACTACTGTACACAGGGGAATGGCGAGATCAGATAGAACTACTGTACACAGTGGGGAATGGACAGATTAGATAGAACTACTGTACACAGAGGGAATGGACAGATCAGATAGAACTACTGTACACAGGGGAATGGACAGATCAGATAGAACAACTGGACACAGAGGGGAATGGACAGATCAGATAGAACTAATGTACACAGAGGTGAATGGACAGATCAGATAGAGCTACTGTACACATTGGAATGGACAGATCAGATAGAACTACTGTACATAGAGGAATGGACAGATCAGATCGAACTACTGTACACAGGGGAATGGACAGATCAAATAGAACTACTGTGCACAGAGGGGAAGGAACAGATCAGATAGAACTACTGTACACAGGGGAATGGAAAGATCAGATAGAACTACTGTACAAAGAGGGGAATAGACAGATCAGATAGAACTACTGTACACAGATGGGAATGGAGAGGTCAGCTAGAACTACTGTACACAGTGGGGAATGGACAGATCAGATAGAACTACTGTACACGGGAATGGACAGATCAGATAGAACTACTGTACACGGGAATAGACAGATCAGATAGTACTACTGTACACAGGGGAATGGACAGATCAGATAGAACTACTGCACACAGAGGCAAAGGACAGATCAGATCGAACTACTGTACACAGAGGAATGGACAGATCAGATAGAACTACTGTACACAGAGCATGGACGGATCAGATAGAACTACTGTACACAGAGGAATGGACAGATCAGATAGAACTACTGTAGACAGAGGAATGGACAGATCAGATAGAACTACTGTACACAGGGGAATGGACAGCTCAGATAGAACTACTGTACACAGGGAATGGACAGATCAGATAGAACTACTACACACAGAGGAATGGACAGATCAGATAGAACTACTGTACACAGGGGAATGGACAGATCAAATAGAACTACTGTACTCAGGAGAATGGACAGATCAGATAGAACTACTGTACAAAGAGGGGAATGGACAGAACAGATAGAACTGCTGTACACAGAGGGGAAAGGACAAATTAGATAGAACGACTGTACACAGAGGGAATGGACAGATCAGATAGAACTGCTGTACACAGAGGAATGGACAGATCAGATAGAACTATTGTACACAGAGGAATGGACAGATCAGATAGAACAACTGTACACAGAGGGGAATGGACAGATCAGATAGAACTACTGTACACAGGGGAATGGACAGATCAGGTAGAACTACTGCACACAGAGGAATGGACAGATCAGATAGAACTACTGTACACAGATTGACGGACAGATCAGATAGAACTACTGTACACAGGGGAATGGACAGATCAGATAGAACTACTGCACACAGAGGAATGGACAGGTCAGATAGAACTACTGTACATGGGAATGGACAGTTCAGATAGAACTACTGTACACAGAGGAATGGACAGATCAGATAGAACTATTGTGCACAGAGGAATGGACAGATCAGATAGAACTACTGTACACAAAGGGGAATGGACAGATCAGATAGAACTACTGTACACAGGGGAATGGACAGATCAGATAGGACTAATGTACACAGAGGAATGGACAGATCAGATAGAACTACTGTACACAGAGGGACGGACAGATCAGATAGAACTACTGCACACAAGGGAATGGACAGGTCAGATAGAACTACTGTACACAGAGGAATGGACAGATCAGATAGAACTACTGTACATGGGAATGGACAGATCAGATCGAACTAATGTACACAGAGGAATGGACAGATCAGACAAAACTACTGTACACAGAGGAATGGACAGATCAGATAGAACTACTGTACACAGAGGGGAATGGACAGATCAGATAGAACAACTGTAAACAGAGGGGAATGGACAGATCAGACAGAACTACTGTACAGAGAGGAATGGACAGATCAGATAGAACTACTGTACACAGAGGGGAATGGACAGATCAGATAGAACTACTTTACACAGAGGGGAATGGCCAGATCAGATAGAACTGCTGTACACAGAGGAATAGACAGATCAGATAGAACTACTGTACACAGAGGGGAATGGACAGATCAGATAGAACTACTGCACACAGAGGGAATGAACAGATCATATAGAATTACTGCACACAGAGGAATGAACAGATGATATAGAACTACTGCACACAGTGGAATGGACAGATCCGATAGAACTACTGTACACGGGGGAATGGACATATCAGATAGAGCTACGGTACACAGAGGGAATGGACAGATCTTATAGAACTACTGCACACAGAGGAATGGACAGATCAGATAGAACTACTGTACACAGGGGAATGGACAGATCAGAAAGAACTACTGTGCACAGGGGAATGGACAGATCAGAAAGAACTACTGTACACAGGGGAATGGACAGATCAGATAGAGCTACTGTACACAGGGGAATGGACAGATCAGATAGGACTACTGTACACAGAGGGTAATGGACAGATCAGATAGAACTACTGTACACAGAGGAATGGACAGATCAGATGGAACTACTGTACACAGGGGAATGGACAGATCAGATGGAACGACTGTACACAGAGGGGAATGGACAGATCAGATAGAACTACTGTACACAGAGGGGAATGGACAGATCAGATAGAACTACTGTACACAGAGGGGAATGGACAGATCAGATAGAACTACTGTACACAGAGGGAATGGACAGATCAGATAGAACTACATTACACTGGGGAATGGACAGATCAGATAGAACTATTGTACACAGAGGGGAAAGGACAAATCAGATAGAACGACTGTACACAGGGGAATGGACAGGTCAGAGAGGACTACTGTACACAGAGGGAAATGGACAGATCAGATAAAACTACTGTACACAGTGGGGAATGGACAGATTAGATAGAACTACTGTACAGAGAGGGAATGGACAGATCAGATAGAACTACTGTACACAGGGGAATGGACAGATCAGATAGAACAACTGTACACAGAGGGGAATGGACAGATCAGAGAGAACTACTGTACACCGAGGGGAATGGACAGATCAGATAGAGCTACTGTACACAGTGGAATGGACAGATCAGATAGAACTACTGTACAAAGAGGAATGGACATATCAGATAGAACTACTGTACACAGAGGAATGGACAGATCAGATCGAACTACTGTACACAGGGGAATGGACAGATCAAATAGAACTACTGTGCACAGAGGGGAAGGGACAGATCAGATAGAACTACTGTACACAGGGGAATGGAAAGATCAGATAGAAATACTGTACACAGAGGGGAATAGACAGATCAGATAGAACGACTGTACACAGAGGGGAATGGAGAGATCAGCTAGAACTACTGTACACAGAGGGGAATGGACAGATCAGATCCAACTACTGAACACGGGAATGGACAGATCAGATAGAACTACTGTACACGGGAATAGACAGATCAGATAGTACTACTGTACACAGGGGAATGGACAGATCAGATAGAACTACTGCACACAGAAGGAATGGACAGATCAGATCGAACTACTGTACACAGAGGAATGGACAGCTCAGATAGAACTACTGTACACAGGGAATGGACAGATCAGATAGAACTACTATACACAGCGGAATGGACAGATCAGATAGAACTACTGTACACAGGGGAATGGACAGATCAGATAGAACTACTGTACACAGGAGAATGGACAGATCAGATAGAACTACTGTACAAAGAGGGGAATGGACAGAACAGACAGAACTGCTGTACACAGAGGGGAATGGACAGATCAGATAGAACTACTGTACACAGAGGGAATGGACAGATCAGATAGAACTACTGTACACAGAGGAATGGACAGATCAGATAGAACTATTGTACACAGAGGAATGGACAGATCAGATAGAACTACTGTACACAGAGGGGAATGGACAGATCAGATAGAACTACTGTACACAGGGGAATGGACAGATCAGGTAGAACTACTGTACACAGAGGAATGGACAGATCAGATAGAACTACTGTACACAGAGTGACGGACAGATCAGATAGAACTACTGTACACGGGAATGGACAGATCAGATAGAACTACTGTACACAGAGGAATGGACAGTGCAGATAGAACTACTGTACACGGGAATGGACAGATCAGATAGAACTACTGTACACAGAGGAATGGACAGATCAGATAGAACTACTGTACACGGGAATGGACAGATCAGAAAATACTACTGTACACAGGGGAATGGACAGATCAGATAGAACTACTGCACACAGAGGGAATGGACAGATCAGATCGAACTACTGTACGCAGAGGAATGGACAGATCAGACAAAACTACTGCACACAGAGCATAGACGGATCAGATAGAACTACTGTACACAGAGGAATGGACAGATCAGATAGAACTACTGTACACAGACGGGGATTGACAGATCAGATAGAACTACTGTACACAGAGGAATGGACAGATGCGATAGAACTACTGTACACAGGGGAGTGGACAGCTCAGATAGAACTACTGTACACAGGGAATGGACAGATCAGATAGAACGACTATACACAGAGGAATGGACAGATCAGATAGAACTACTGTACACAGGGGAGTGGACCGATCAGATAGAACTACTGTACAAAGAGGGGAATAGACAGAACAGATAGAACTACTGTACACAGAGGGAATGGACAGATCAGATAGAACTACTGTACACAGAGGAATGGACAGATCAGATAGAACTATTGTACACAGAGGAATGGACAGATCAGATAGAACTACTGTACACAGAGGGGAATGGACAGATCAGATAGAACTACTGTACACAGGGGAATGGACAGATCAGGTAGAACTACTGTACACAGAGGAGTGGCCAGATCAGATAGAACTAATGTACACAGAGTGACGGACAGATCAGATAGAACTACTGTACACGGGAATGGACAGATCAGATAGAACTACTGTACACAGTGGAATGGACAGATCAGATAGAACTACTGTACACGGGAATGGACAGATCAGATCGAACTACTGTGCACAGAGGAATGGACAGATCAGATAGAACTATTGTACACAGAGGAATGGACAGATCAGATAGAACTACTGTACACAGGGGAATGGACAGATCAGATAGAACTACTGTACACAGAGGAATGGACAGATCAGATAGAACAACTGTACACAGAGGAATGGACAGATCAAATAGAACTACTGTACATGGGAATGGACAGATCAGATAGAACTATTGCTCACAGGGGAATGGACAGATCAGATCGAACTACTGTACACAGAGGAATGGACAGTTCAGATAAAACTACTGTACAGAGAGGAATGGACAGATCAGATAGAACTACTGTACACAGAGGGGAATGGACAGATCAGATAGAACTACTGTACACAGAGGGGAATGGCCAGATCAGATAGAACTGCTGTACACAGAGGAATAGACAGATCAGATAGAACTACTGTACACAGAGGGGAATGGACAGATCAGATAGAACTGCTGCACTCAGAGGGAATGGACAGATCATATAGAATTACTGCACACAGAGGAATGAACAGATGAGATAGAACTACTGCACACAGTGGAATGGACAGATCAGACAGAACGACTGTACACGGGGGAATGGACATATCAGATAGAGCTACTGTACACAGAGGGAATGGACAGATCATATAGAACTACTGCACACCGAGGAATGGACAGATCAGACAGAACTACTGTACACAGGGGAAAGGACAGATCAGAAAGAACTACTGTACAAAGGGGAATGGACAGATCAGATAGAACTACTGTACACAGGGGAATGGACAGATCAGATAGAGCTACTGCACACAGGGGAATGGACAGATCAGATAGGACTACTGTACACAGAGGGGAATGGACAGATCAGATAGAACTACTGTACACAGGGGAATGGACAGATCAGATGGAACTACTGTACACAGGGGAATGGACAGATCAGATGGAACTACTGTACACAGAGGGGAATGGACAGATCAGATAGAACTACTGTACACAGAGGGGAATGGACAGATCAGATTGAACTACTGTACACAGAGGGGCATGGACAGATCAGATAGAACTACTGTACACAGAGGGAATGGACACATCAGATAGAACTACATTACACTGGGGTATGGACAGATCAGATAGAACTATTGCACACAGAGGGGAAAGGACAGATCAGATAGAACTACTGTACACAGGGGGGAATGGACAGATCAGATAGAGCTACTGTGCACAGGGGAATGGACAGATCAGATAGAACTACTGTACACAGGGGAATGGACAGATCAGATGGAACTACTGTACACAGGGGAATGGACAGATCAGACAGAACTACTGCACACAGAGCATGGACGGATCAGATAGAACTAATGTACACAGAGGAATGGACAGATCAGATAGAACTACTGTACACAGACGGGAATTGACAGATCAGATAGAACTACTGTACACAGAGGAATGGACAGATCAGATAGAACTACTGTACATAGGGGAATGGGCAGCTCAGATAGAACTACTGTACACAGGGAATGGACAGATCAGATAGAACTACTATACACAGAGGAATGGACAGATCAGATAGAACTACTGTACACAGGGGAATGGACAGATCAGATAGAACTACTGTACACAGGAGAATGGACAGATCAGATAGAACTACTGTACAAAGAGGGGAATGGACAGAACAGATAGAACTGCTGTACACAGAGGGGAATGGACAGATCAGATAGAACTACTGTACACAGAGGGAATGGACAGATCAGATAGAACTACTGTACACAGAGGAATGGACAGATAAGATAGAACGATTGTACACAGAGGAATGGACAGATCAGATAGAACTACTGTACACAGAGGGGAATGGACAGATCAGATAGAACTACTGTACACAGGGGAATGGACAGATCAGGTAGAACTACTGTACACAGAGGAATGGACAGATCAGATAGAACTACTGTACACAGAGTGACGGACAGATCAGATAGAACTACTGTACACGGGAATGGACAGATCAGATAGAACTACTGTACACAGAGGAATGGACAGATCAGATAGAACTACTGTACACGGGAATGGACAGATCAGATAGAACTACTGTGCACAGAGGAATGGACAGATCAGATAGAACTATTGTACACAGAGGAATGGACAGATCAGATAGAACTACTGTACACAGAGGGACGGACAGATCAGATAGAACTACTGTACACAGGGGAATGGACAGATCAGATAGAACAACTGTACACAGAGGAATGGACAGATCAAATAGAACTATGGTGCATGGGAATGGACAGATCAGATAGAACTATTGTACACAGGGGAATGGACAGATCAGATCGAACTACTGTATACAGAGGAATGGACAGTTCAGATAAAACTACTGTACAGAGAGGAATGGACAGATCAGATAGAACTACTGTACACAGAGGGGAATGGACAGATCAGATAGAACTACTGTACACAGAGGGGAATGTCCAGATCAGATAGAACTGCTGTACACAGAGGAATAGACAGATCAGATAGAACTACTGTACACAGAGGGGAATGGACAGATCAGATAGAACTACTGCACACAGAGGGAATGGGCAGATCATATAGAATTACTGCACACAGAGGAATGAACAGATGAGATAGAACTACTGCACACAGTGGAATGGACAGATCAGACAGAACGACTGTCCACGGGGGAATGGATATATCAGATAGAGCTACTGTACACAGAGGGAATGGACAGATCATATAGAACTACTGCACACCGAGGAATGGACAGATCAGATAGAACTACTGTACACAGGGGAAAGGACAGATCAGAAAGAACTACTGTACACAGGGGAATGGACAGATCAGATAGAACTACTGTACACAGGGGAATGGACAGATCAGATAGAGCTACTGTACACAGGAGAATGGACAGATCAGATAGGACTACTGTACACAGAGGGGAATGGACAGATCAGATAGAACTACTGTACACAGGGGAATGGACAGATCAGATGGAACTGCTGTACACAGGGGAATGGACACATCAGATGGAACTACTGTACACAGAGGGGAATGGGCAGATCAGATAGAACTACTGTACACAGAGGGGAATGGACAGATCAGATAGAACTATTGCACAAAGAGGGGAAAGGACAGATCAGATAGAACTACTGTACACAGGGGGGAATGGACAGATCAGATAGAGCTACTGTACACAGGGGAATGGACAGATCAGATAGAACTACTCTGCACAGGGGAATGGACAGATCAGATAGAACTACTGTGCACGGGAATGGACAGATCAGATAGAACTCCTGTACACAGGGGAATGGGCAGATCAGATAGAACTACTCTACACAGAGGGGAATAGACAGATCAGATGGAATTACTGTACACAGGAATGGACAGATCAGATAGCACTACTGTACACAGAGGAATGGACGGATCAGACAGAACTACTGTGCACAGGGAAATGGACAGATCAGATAGAACTACTCTCCACAGAGGAATGGACAGATCAGATAGAACTACTGTACACAGGGAAATGGACAGATCAGATAGAACTACTGTACACAGAGGAATGGACAGATCAGATAGAACTACTGTACACAGAGTGGAATGGACAGATCAGACAGAACTACTGTACACAGAGAGAATGGACAGATCAGATAGAACTACGGTACACAGAGGGCAATGGACAGATCAGATAAACTACTGTAAAGAAAGGGGAATGGACAGATCAGACAGAACAACTGTACAGAGAGGAATGGACAGATCAGATAGAACTACTGTACACAGAGGGGAATGGACAGATCAGATAGAGTTACTGTACAGAGAGGGGAATGGCCAGATGAGATAGAACTGCTGTACACAGAGGAATAGACAGATCAGATAGAAATACTGTACACAGAGTGGAATGGACAGATCAGATAGAACTACTGTACACAGAGGGAATGAACAGATCATATAGAACTACTGCACACAGAGGAATGGACAGATCATATAGAACTACTGCATACAGAGGAATGGACAGATCAGAGAGAACTACTGTACACAGGGGAATGGACAGATCAGATAGAACTACTGTACACAGGGGAATGGACAGATCAGATAGAACTACTGTACACAGGGGAATGGACAGATCAGATAGAACTACTGTACACAGGGGAATGGACAGATCAGATAGAACTACTGTACACGGGGGAATGGAAAGATCAGATAGAACTACTGTACACAGAGGAATGGACAGATCAGATAGAACTACTGTACACAGAGGAATGGACAGATCAGATAGAACTACTGTATACAGAGGAATGGACAGATCAGATAGAACTACTGTACACAGGGGAATGGACAGATCAGATAGAACTACTGTACACAGGGGAATGGACAGATCAGATGGAGCTACTGTACACAGAGGGAATGGACAGATCATATAGAACTACTGCACACAGAGGAATGGACAGATCAGATAGAACTACTGTACACAGGGGAATGGACAGATCAGATAGAACTACTGTGCACAGGGGAATGGACAGATTAGATAGAACTACTGTACACAGAGGGAATGGACAGATCAGATAGAACTACGGTACACAGGGGAATGGACAGATCAGATAGAAAAACTGTACACAGAGGGGAATGGACAGATCAGATAGGACTACTGAACACAGAGGAATGGACATATCAGATAGAACTACTGTACACAGAGGAATGGACAGATCCGATCGAACTACTGTACACAGTGGAATGGACAGATCAAATAGAACTACTGTGCAGAGAGGGGAAGGTACAGATCAGATAAAGCTACTGTACACAGGGGAATGGAAAGATCAGATAGAACTACTGTACACAGAGGGGAATAGACAGATCAGATAGAACTACTGTACACAGAGGGGAATGGAGAGATCAGCTAGAACTACTGTACACAGAGGGGAATGGACAGATCAGATAGAACTATTGTTCACGGGAATGGACAGATCAGATAGAACTACTGTACACGGGAATAGACAGAACAGATAGAGCTACTGTACACAGAGGGGAATGGACAGATCAGATAGAACTACTGTACACAGGGGAATGGACAGATCAGATAGGACTTATGTACACAGAGGAATGGACAGATCAGATAGAACTACTGTACACAAAGGGGAATGGACAGATCAGATAGAACTACTGTACACAGGGGAATGGACAGATCAGATAGGACTAATGTACACAGAGGAATGGACAGATCAGATAGAACAACTGTACACAGAGGGACGGACAGATCAGATAGAACTACTGTACACAGGGGAATGGACAGATCAGATAGAACTACTGTACACAGAGGAATGGACAGATCAGATAGAACTACTGTACATGGGAATGGACAGATCAGATAGAACTACTGTACACAGAGGAATGGACAGATCAGATAGAACTACTGTACACAGGGGAATGGACAGATCAGATAGAACTACTGTACACAGAGGAGTGGACAGATCAGATAGAACTACTGTACACAGGGGAATGGACAGATCAGATAGAACTACTGAACAGAGAGGGGAATGGACAGATCAGATAGAACTACTGTACACAGGGGAATGGACAGATCAGATAGAACTACTGTACACAGAGGAATGGACAGATCAGATAGAGCTACTCTCCAAAGAGGAATGGAGAGATCAGATAGAACTACTGTACACAGAGGGAAGGACAGATCAAATAGAACTACTGTACACAGACGAATGGACAGATCAGATAGAACTACTGTACACAGAGGGGAATGGACAGATCTGATAGAACTACTGTACACAGGGGAATGGACAGATCAGATAGAACTGCTGTACACAGAGGAATGGACAGATCAGATAGAACTACTGTACACAGTGGAATGGACAGATCAGATAGAACTACGGTACACAGGGGAATGGACAGATCAGATAGAACTACTGTACCCAGGGGAATGGACAGATCAGATAGAACTACTGTAGACAGGGGAATGGACAGATCAGATAGAACTATTGTACACAGAGGAATGGACAGATCAGATAAAACTACTGTGCACAGGTGAATGGACTGATCAGATAGAACTACTGTACACAGAGCGGAATGGACAGATCAGATAGAACTACTGTACACAGAGAGGAATGGACAGATCAGAGAGAACTACTGTACACAGGGGAATGGACAGATCAGATAGAACTATTGCACAAAGAGGGGAAAGGACAGATCAGATAGAACTACTGTACACAGGGGGGAATGGACAGATCAGATAGAGCTACTGTACACAGGGGAATGGACAGATGAGATAGAACTACTCTGCACAGGGGAATGGACAGATCAGATAGATCTACTGTGCACGGGAATGGACAGATCAGATAGAACTCCTGTACACAGGGGAATGGGCAGATCAGATAGAACTACTCTACACAGAGGGGAATAGACAGATCAGATGGAATTACTGTACACAGGAATGGACAGATCAGATAGCACTACTGTACACAGAGGAATGGACGGATCAGACAGAACTACTGTGCACAGGGAAATGGACAGATCAGATAGAACTACTCTCCACAGAGGAATGGACAGATCAGATAGAACTACTGTACACAGGGAAATGGACAGATCAGATAGAACTACTGTACACAGAGGAATGGACAGATCAGATATAACTACTGTACACAGAGTGGAATGGACAGATCAGACAGAACTACTGTACACAGAGAGAATGGACAGATCAGATAGAACTACGGTACACAGAGGGCAATGGACAGATCAGATAAACTACTGTAAAGAAAGGGGAATGGACAGATCAGACAGAACAACTGTACAGAGAGGAATGGACAGATCAGATAGAACTACTGTACACAGAGGGGAATGGACAGATCAGATAGAGTTACTGTACAGAGAGGGGAATGGCCAGATCAGATAGAACTGCTGTACACAGAGGAATAGACAGATCAGATAGAAATACTGTACACAGAGTGGAATGGACAGATCAGATAGAACTACTGTACACAGAGGGAATGAACAGATCATATAGAACTACTGCACACAGAGGAAAGGACAGATCATATAGAACTACTGCATACAGAGGAATGGACAAATCAGAGAGAACTACTGTACACAGGGGAATGGACAGATCAGATAGAACTACTGTACACAGGGGAATGGACAGATCAGATAGAACTACTGTACACAGGGGAATGGACAGATCAGATAGAACTACTGTACACAGGGGAATGGACAGATCAGATAGAACTACTGTACACGGGGGAATGGAAAGATCAGATAGAACTACTGTACACAGAGGAATGGACAGATCAGATAGAACTACTGTACACAGAGGAATGGACAGATCAGATAGAACTACTGTATACAGAGGAATGGACAGATCAGATAGAACTACTGTACACAGGGGAATGGACAGATCAGATAGAACTACTGTACACAGGGGAATGGACAGATCAGATGGAGCTACTGTACACAGAGGGAATGGACAGATCATATAGAACTACTGCACACAGAGGAATGGACAGATCAGATAGAACTACTGTACACAGGGGAATGGACAGATCAGATAGAACTACTGTGCACAGGGGAATGGACAGATTAGATAGAACTACTGTACACAGAGGGAATGGACAGATCAGATAGAACTACGGTACACAGGGGAATGGACAGATCAGATAGAAAAACTGTACACAGAGGGGAATGGACAGATCAGATAGGACTACTGAACACAGAGGAATGGACATATCAGATAGAACTACTGTACACAGAGGAATGGACAGATCCGATCGAACTACTGTACACAGTGGAATGGACAGATCAAATAGAACTACTGTGCACAGAGGGGAAGGTACAGATCAGATAAAGCTACTGTACACAGGGGAATGGAAAGATCAGATAGAACTACTGTACACAGAGGGGAATAGACAGATCAGATAGAACTACTGTACACAGAGGGGAATGGAGAGATCAGCTAGAACTACTGTACACAGAGGGGAATGGACAGATCAGATAGAACTATTGTACACGGGAATGGACAGATCAGATAGAACTACTGTACATGGGAATAGACAGAACAGATAGAACTACTGTACACAGAGGGGAATGGACAGATCAGATAGAACTACTGTACACAGGGGAATGGACAGATCAGATAGGACTTATGTACACAGAGGAATGGACAGATCAGATAGAACTACTGTACACAAAGGGGAATGGACAGATCAGATAGAACTACTGTACACAGGGGAATGGACAGATCAGATAGGACTAATGTACACAGAGGAATGGACAGATCAGATAGAACAACTGTACACAGAGGGACGGACAGATCAGATAGAACTACTGTACACAGGGGAATGGACAGATCAGATAGAACTACTGTACACAGAGGAATGGACAGATCAGATAGAACTACTGTACATGGGAATGGACAGATCAGATAGAACTATTGTACACAGGGGAATGGACAGATCAGATCGAACTACTGTACACAGAGGAATGGACAGATCAGATAAAACTACTGAACACAGAGGAATGGATAGATCAGATAGAACTACTGTACACAGAGGGGAATGGACAGATCAGACAGAACTACTGTACACAGAGGGAAATGGCCAGATCAGATAGAACTGCTGTACACAGAGGAATAGACAGATCAGATAGAACTACTGCACACAGAGGGAATGGACAGATCATATAGAATTACTGCACACAGAGGAATGAACAGATGAGATAGAACTACTGCACACAGTGGAATGGACAGATCAGATAGAACTACTGTACACGGGGGAATGGACATATCAGATCGAGCTACTGTACACAGAGGGAATGGACAGATCATATAGAACTACTGCACACAGAGGAATGGACAGATCAGATAGAACTACTGTACACAGGGGAATGGACAGATCAGATAGAACTACTGTACACAGGGGAATGGACAGATCAGATAGAACTACTGTACACCGGCGGAATGGACAGATCAGATAGAGCTACTGTACACAGGGGAATGGACAGATCAGATAGGACTACTGTACACAGAGGGGAATGGACAGATCAGATAAGACTACTGTACACAGGGGAATGGACAGATCAGATGGAAGTACTGTACACAGAGGAATGGACAGATCAGATAGAACTACTCGACACAGAGGGGAATGGACAGATCAGATAGAACTACTGTACACAGAGGGAAATGGACAGATCAGATAGAACTATTGTACACAGAGGGAATGGACAGGTCAGATAGAACTACAGTACACTGGGGAATGGACAGATCAGATAGAACTATTGTACACAGAGGGGAAAGGACAGATCAGATAGAACTACTGTACACAGGGGGGAATGGACAGATCAGATAGAGCTACAGTACACAGGGGAATGGACAGATCAGATAGAACTACTGTACACGGGAGAATGGACAGATCAGATAGAACTACTGTACACAGGGGAATGGACGGATCAGATAGAACTACTGTCCACAGGGGAATGGACAGATCAGATAGAACTACTGTACACAGAGGGGAATAGACAGATCAGATAGAATTACTGTACACAGGAATGGACAGATCACAAAGAACTACTGTACACAGAGGAATGGACAGATCAGACAGAACTACTGTACACAGGGAAATGGACAGATCAGATAGAACTACTGTACACAGAGGAATGGACAGATCAGATAGAACTACTGTACACAGGGGAATGGACAGATCAAATAGAACTACTGTACACAGAGGAATGGACAGATCAGATAGAACTACTGTACACAGAGGGGAATGGACAGATCAGACAGAACTACTGTACACAGAGGGAATGGACAGATCAGATAGAACTACGGTACACAGAGGGCAATGGACAGATCAGATTGAACTACTGTAAACAGAGGGGAATGGACAGATCAGACAGAACAACTGTACAGAGAGGAATGGACAGATCAGATCGAACTACTGTACACAGAGGTGAATGGACAGATCAGATAGAACTACTGTACACAGAGGGGAATGGCCAGATCAGATAGAAATGCTGCACACAGAGGAATAGACACATCAGATAGAACTACTGTACACAGAGGGGAATGGACAGATCAGATAGAACTACTGTACACAGGGGAATGGACTGATCAGATAGAACTACTGTACACAGGGGAATGGACAGATCAGATAGAACTGCTGAACAGAGAGGGGAATGGACAGATTAGATAGAACTACTGTACACAGGGGAATGGACAGATCAGATAGAACTACTGTACACCGAGGAATGGACAGATCAGATAGAACTACTGTACAGAGAGGGAATGGACAGATCAGGTAGAACTACTGTACACAGAGGAATGGACAGATCAGATAGAACTACTGTACACAGAGGGGAATGGACAAATCAGACAGAACTACTGTACACGGGAATGAACAGATCAGATAGAACTACTGTACACAGAGGAATGGACAGATCAGATAGAATAATGTACACAGGAATGGACAGATCAGATAGAACAACTGTACACAGTGGAATGGACAGATCAGATAGAAGTACTTTACACAGGGGAATGGACAGATCAGATAGAACCACTGTACACAGGGGAATGGACAGATCAGATAGAACTACTGTACAGAGAGAAATGGACAGATCAGATAGAACTACTGTACACAGGGGAATGGACAGATCAGATAGAACTATTGTACACAGAGGGGAATGGACAGATCAGATAGAACTACTGACACAGAGAGGAATGGACAGATCAGATAGAACTACTGTACACAGGGGCATGGACAGATCAGATAGAACTACTGTACACAGGAATGGACAGATCAGATAGAACTACTGTACACAGGGGAATGAACAGATCAGATAGAACTACTGTACACAGAGGAATGGACAGATCAGATAGAACTACCGTACACAGGGGAACGGACAGATCAGATAGAACTACTGTACACAGAGATGAAATAACAGATCAGATAGAACTACTGTACACAGAGGAATGAACGGATCAGATAGAACTACAGTCCACAGAGGAATGGACAGATCAGATAGAACTACTGTATACAGCGGAATGGACAGATCAGATCGAACTACTGTACACAGAGGAATGGACAGATCAGATAGAACTACTGTACACAGAGGAATGGACAGATCAGATAGAACTACGGTACACAGAGGGGAGTGGACAGATCAGACAGAAGTACTGTACACAGGGGAATGAATAGATCAGATAGAACTACTGTACACAGCGGGGAATGGACAGATCTGATAGAACTACTGTACACAGGGGAATGGACAGATGAGATAGAACTACTGTACACCAGGGAATGGACAGATCAGATAGAACTACTGTACACAGGGGAATGGACAGATCAGATAGAACTACTGTACACAGGGGAATGGACAGATCAGATAGAACTATTGTACACAGAGGAATGGACAGATCAGATAGAACTACTGTACACAGGTGAATGGACAGATCAGATAGAACTACTGGACACAGAGGGGAATGGACAGATCAGATAGAACTACTGTACACAGAGCGGAATGGACAGATCAGATAGAACTACTGTACACGGGGGAATGGACAGATCAGATAGAACTGCTCTACACAGAGGAATGGACAGATCAGATAGAACTAATGTACACAGAGGGGAATGGACAGATCAGATAGAGCTACTGTACACAGAGGAATGGACAGATCAGATAGAACTACTGTACACAGATGGGAATGGACAGATCAGATAGAACTACTGTACACAGAGGAATGGACAGATCAGATAGAGCTACTGTACACAGAGGGAATGGGCAGATCAGATGGAACTACTGTACACAGATGAATGAACAGATCAGATAGAACTACTGTACACAGGGGAATGGACAGATCAGATAGAACTACTGTACACAGAGGGAATGGACAGATCAGATAGAACTACTGTACACAGTGGAATGGACAGATCAGATAGAACTACTGTACACAGGGGAATGGACAGATCAGATAGAACTACTGTACACAGGGGAATGGACAGATCAGATAGAACTACTGTACACCGGCGGAATGGACAGATCAGATAGAGCTACTGTACACAGGGGAATGGACAGATCAGATAGGACTACTGTACACAGAGGGGAATGGACAGATCAGATAGGACTACTGTACACAGGGGAATGGACAGATCAGATGGAAGTACTGTACACAGAGGAATGGACAGATCAGATAGAACTACTCGACACAGAGGGGAATGGACAGATCAGATAGAACTACTGTACACAGAGGGAAATGGACAGATCAGATAGAACTATTGTACACAGAGGGAATGGACAGGTCAGATAGAACTACAGTACACTGGGGAATGGACAGATCAGATAGAACTATTGTACACAGAGGGGAAAGGACAGATCAGATAGAACTACTGTACACAGGGGGGAATGGACAGATCAGATAGAGCTACAGTACACAGGGGAATGGACAGATCAGATAGAACTACTGTACACGGGAGAATGGACAGATCAGATAGAACTACTGTACACAGGGGAATGGACGGATCAGATAGAACTACTGTCCACAGGGGAATGGACAGATCAGATAGAACTACTGTACACAGAGGGGAATAGACAGATCAGATAGAATTACTGTACACAGGAATGGACAGATCACAAAGAACTACTGTACACAGAGGAATGGACAGATCAGACAGAACTACTGTACACAGGGAAATGGACAGATCAGATAGAACTACTGTACACAGAGGAATGGACAGATCAGATAGAACTACTGTACACAGGGGAATGGACAGATCAAATAGAACTACTGTACACAGAGGAATGGACAGATCAGATAGAACTACTGTACACAGAGGGGAATGGACAGATCAGACAGAACTACTGTACACAGAGGGAATGGACAGATCAGATAGAACTACGGTACACAGAGGGCAATGGACAGATCAGATTGAACTACTGTAAACAGAGGGGAATGGACAGATCAGACAGAACAACTGTACAGAGAGGAATGGACAGATCAGATCGAACTACTGTACACAGAGGGGAATGGACAGATCAGATAGAACTACTGTACACAGAGGGGAATGGCCAGATCAGATAGAAATGCTGCACACAGAGGAATAGACACATCAGATAGAACTACTGTACACAGAGGGGAATGGACAGATCAGATAGAACTACTGTACACAGGGGAATGGACTGATCAGATAGAACTACTGTACACAGGGGAATGGACAGATCAGATAGAACTGCTGAACAGAGAGGGGAATGGACAGATTAGATAGAACTACTGTACACAGGGGAATGGACAGATCAGATAGAACTACTGTACACCGAGGAATGGACAGATCAGATAGAACTACTGTACAGAGAGGGAATGGACAGATCAGGTAGAACTACTGTACACAGAGGAATGGACAGATCAGATAGAACTACTGTACACAGAGGGGAATGGACAAATCAGACAGAACTACTGTACACGGGAATGAACAGATCAGATAGAACTACTGTACACAGAGGAATGGACAGATCAGATAGAATAATGTACACAGGAATGGACAGATCAGATAGAACAACTGTACACAGTGGAATGGACAGATCAGATAGAAGTACTTTACACAGGGGAATGGACAGATCAGATAGAACCACTGTACACAGGGGAATGGACAGATCAGATAGAACTACTGTACAGAGAGAAATGGACAGATCAGATAGAACTACTGTACACAGGGGAATGGACAGATCAGATAGAACTATTGTACACAGAGGGGAATGGACAGATCAGATAGAACTACTGACACAGAGAGGAATGGACAGATCAGATAGAACTACTGTACACAGGGGCATGGACAGATCAGATAGAACTACTGTACACAGGAATGGACAGATCAGATAGAACTACTGTACACAGGGGAATGAACAGATCAGATAGAACTACTGTACACAGAGGAATGGACAGATCAGATAGAACTACCGTACACAGGGGAACGGACAGATCAGATAGAACTACTGTACACAGAGATGAAATAACAGATCAGATAGAACTACTGTACACAGAGGAATGAACGGATCAGATAGAACTACAGTCCACAGAGGAATGGACAGATCAGATAGAACTACTGTATACAGCGGAATGGACAGATCAGATCGAACTACTGTACACAGAGGAATGGACAGATCAGATAGAACTACTGTACACAGGGGAATGGACAGATCAGATAGAACTATTGTACACAGAGGGGAATGGACAGATCAGATAGAACTACTGACACAGAGAGGAATGGACAGATCAGATAGAACTACTGTACACAGGGGCATGGACAGATCAGATAGAACTACTGTACACAGGAATGGACAGATCAGATAGAACTACTGTACACAGGGGAATGAACAGATCAGATAGAACTACTGTACACAGAGGAATGGACAGATCAGATAGAACTACCGTACACAGGGGAACGGACAGATCAGATAGAACTACTGTACACAGAGATGAAATAACAGATCAGATAGAACTACTGTACACAGAGGAATGAACGGATCAGATAGAACTACAGTCCACAGAGGAATGGACAGATCAGATAGAACTACTGTATACAGCGGAATGGACAGATCAGATCGAACTACTGTACACAGAGGAATGGACAGATCAGATAGAACTACTGTACACAGAGGAATGGACAGATCAGATAGAACTACGGTACACAGAGGGGAGTGGACAGATCAGACAGAAGTACTGTACACAGGGGAATGAATAGATCAGATAGAACTACTGTACACAGCGGGGAATGGACAGATCTGATAGAACTACTGTACACAGGGGAATGGACAGATGAGATAGAACTACTGTACACCAGGGAATGGACAGATCAGATAGAACTACTGTACACAGGGGAATGGACAGATCAGATAGAACTACTGTACACAGGGGAATGGACAGATCAGATAGAACTATTGTACACAGAGGAATGGACAGATCAGATAGAACTACTGTACACAGGTGAATGGACAGATCAGATAGAACTACTGGACACAGAGGGGAATGGACAGATCAGATAGAACTACTGTACACAGAGCGGAATGGACAGATCAGATAGAACTACTGTACACGGGGGAATGGACAGATCAGATAGAACTGCTCTACACAGAGGAATGGACAGATCAGATAGAACTAATGTACACAGAGGGGAATGGACAGATCAGATAGAGCTACTGTACACAGAGGAATGGACAGATCAGATAGAACTACTGTACACAGATGGGAATGGACAGATCAGATAGAACTACTGTACACAGAGGAATGGACAGATCAGATAGAGCTACTGTACACAGAGGGAATGGGCAGATCAGATGGAACTACTGTACACAGATGAATGAACAGATCAGATAGAACTACTGTACACAGGGGAATGGACAGATCAGATAGAACTACTGTACACAGAGGGAATGGACAGATCAGATAGAACTACTGTACACAGTGGAATGGACAGATCAGATAGAACTACTGTACACAGGGGAATGGACAGATCAGATAGAACTACTGTACACAGGGGAATGGACAGATCAGATAGAACTACTGTACACCGGCGGAATGGACAGATCAGATAGAGCTACTGTACACAGGGGAATGGACAGATCAGATAGGACTACTGTACACAGAGGGGAATGGACAGATCAGATAGGACTACTGTACACAGGGGAATGGACAGATCAGATGGAAGTACTGTACACAGAGGAATGGACAGATCAGATAGAACTACTCGACACAGAGGGGAATGGACAGATCAGATAGAACTACTGTACACAGAGGGAAATGGACAGATCAGATAGAACTATTGTACACAGAGGGAATGGACAGGTCAGATAGAACTACAGTACACTGGGGAATGGACAGATCAGATAGAACTATTGTACACAGAGGGGAAAGGACAGATCAGATAGAACTACTGTACACAGGGGGGAATGGACAGATCAGATAGAGCTACAGTACACAGGGGAATGGACAGATCAGATAGAACTACTGTACACGGGAGAATGGACAGATCAGATAGAACTACTGTACACAGGGGAATGGACGGATCAGATAGAACTACTGTCCACAGGGGAATGGACAGATCAGATAGAACTACTGTACACAGAGGGGAATAGACAGATCAGATAGAATTACTGTACACAGGAATGGACAGATCACAAAGAACTACTGTACACAGAGGAATGGACAGATCAGACAGAACTACTGTACACAGGGAAATGGACAGATCAGATAGAACTACTGTACACAGAGGAATGGACAGATCAGATAGAACTACTGTACACAGGGGAATGGACAGATCAAATAGAACTACTGTACACAGAGGAATGGACAGATCAGATAGAACTACTGTACACAGAGGGGAATGGACAGATCAGACAGAACTACTGTACACAGAGGGAATGGACAGATCAGATAGAACTACGGTACACAGAGGGCAATGGACAGATCAGATTGAACTACTGTAAACAGAGGGGAATGGACAGATCAGACAGAACAACTGTACAGAGAGGAATGGACAGATCAGATCGAACTACTGTACACAGAGGGGAATGGACAGATCAGATAGAACTACTGTACACAGAGGGGAATGGCCAGATCAGATAGAAATGCTGCACACAGAGGAATAGACACATCAGATAGAACTACTGTACACAGAGGGGAATGGACAGATCAGATAGAACTACTGTACACAGGGGAATGGACTGATCAGATAGAACTACTGTACACAGGGGAATGGACAGATCAGATAGAACTGCTGAACAGAGAGGGGAATGGACAGATTAGATAGAACTACTGTACACAGGGGAATGGACAGATCAGATAGAACTACTGTACACCGAGGAATGGACAGATCAGATAGAACTACTGTACAGAGAGGGAATGGACAGATCAGGTAGAACTACTGTACACAGAGGAATGGACAGATCAGATAGAACTACTGTACACAGAGGGGAATGGACAAATCAGACAGAACTACTGTACACGGGAATGAACAGATCAGATAGAACTACTGTACACAGAGGAATGGACAGATCAGATAGAATAATGTACACAGGAATGGACAGATCAGATAGAACAACTGTACACAGTGGAATGGACAGATCAGATAGAAGTACTTTACACAGGGGAATGGACAGATCAGATAGAACCACTGTACACAGGGGAATGGACAGATCAGATAGAACTACTGTACAGAGAGAAATGGACAGATCAGATAGAACTACTGTACACAGGGGAATGGACAGATCAGATAGAACTATTGTACACAGAGGGGAATGGACAGATCAGATAGAACTACTGACACAGAGAGGAATGGACAGATCAGATAGAACTACTGTACACAGGGGCATGGACAGATCAGATAGAACTACTGTACACAGGAATGGACAGATCAGATAGAACTACTGTACACAGGGGAATGAACAGATCAGATAGAACTACTGTACACAGAGGAATGGACAGATCAGATAGAACTACCGTACACAGGGGAACGGACAGATCAGATAGAACTACTGTACACAGAGATGAAATAACAGATCAGATAGAACTACTGTACACAGAGGAATGAACGGATCAGATAGAACTACAGTCCACAGAGGAATGGACAGATCAGATAGAACTACTGTATACAGCGGAATGGACAGATCAGATCGAACTACTGTACACAGAGGAATGGACAGATCAGATAGAACTACTGTACACAGAGGAATGGACAGATCAGATAGAACTACGGTACACAGAGGGGAGTGGACAGATCAGACAGAAGTACTGTACACAGGGGAATGAATAGATCAGATAGAACTACTGTACACAGCGGGGAATGGACAGATCTGATAGAACTACTGTACACAGGGGAATGGACAGATGAGATAGAACTACTGTACACCAGGGAATGGACAGATCAGATAGAACTACTGTACACAGGGGAATGGACAGATCAGATAGAACTACTGTACACAGGGGAATGGACAGATCAGATAGAACTATTGTACACAGAGGAATGGACAGATCAGATAGAACTACTGTACACAGGTGAATGGACAGATCAGATAGAACTACTGGACACAGAGGGGAATGGACAGATCAGATAGAACTACTGTACACAGAGCGGAATGGACAGATCAGATAGAACTACTGTACACGGGGGAATGGACAGATCAGATAGAACTGCTCTACACAGAGGAATGGACAGATCAGATAGAACTAATGTACACAGAGGGGAATGGACAGATCAGATAGAGCTACTGTACACAGAGGAATGGACAGATCAGATAGAACTACTGTACACAGATGGGAATGGACAGATCAGATAGAACTACTGTACACAGAGGAATGGACAGATCAGATAGAGCTACTGTACACAGAGGGAATGGGCAGATCAGATGGAACTACTGTACACAGATGAATGAACAGATCAGATAGAACTACTGTACACAGGGGAATGGACAGATCAGATAGAACTACTGTACACAGAGGGAATGGACAGATCAGATAGAACTACTGTACACAGTGGAATGGACAGATCAGATAGAGCTGCAGCACACAGAGGGAACTGACAGGTCATATAGAACTACTGCACACAGAGGAATGGACAGATCAGATAGAACTACTGCACACACAGGGGAATGTACAGGTCAGATAGAACTACTGTACACAGGGGAATGGACTGATCAGATAGAACAACTGTACACAGGGGAATGGACTGATCAGATAGAACTACTGTACACAGAGGGGAATGGACAGATCAGATAGAACTACTGTACACAGAGGGGAATGGACAGATCAGATAGAACTACTGTACACAGAGGATAGGACAGATCAGATAGTACTACTATACACAGGGGAATGGACAGATCAGATAGAACTACTGTACACAGAGGGGAATGGACAGATCAGATAGAACTACTGTACACAGAGGGGAATGGACAGATCAGATAGAACGACTGTGCACAGGGGAATGGACAGATCAGATAGAACTGCTGAACAGAGAGGGGAATGGACAGATTAGATAGAACTACTGTACACAGGGGAATGGACAGATCAGAGAGAACTACTGTACACAGATGAATGGACAGATCAGATAGAACTGCTGTACAGAGAGGGAATGGACAGAACAGATAGAACTACTGTACACAGAGGAATGGACAGATCAGATCGAACTACTGTACACAGAGGGGAATGGACAAATCAGACAGAACTACTGTACACAGGGGAATGAACAGATCAGATAGAACTACTGCCCACAGAGTGGAATGCACCGATCTGATAGAACTACTGTACACAGGGGAATGGACAGATCAGATAGAACTACTGTACACAGAGGAATGGACAGATCAGATAGAACTACTGTACATGGGAATGGACAGATCAGATAGAACGACTGTACACAGTGGAATGGACAGATCAGATTGAACTAATTTACACAGGGGAATGGACAGATCAGAAAAAACTACTGTACACAGGGGAATGGACAGATCAGATAGAACTACTGTACAGAGAGGAATGGACAGATCAGATAGAACTACTGTACACAGGGGAATGGACAGATCAGATCGAACTATTGTACACAGAGGGGAATGGACAGATCAGATAGAACTACTGACACAGAGAGGAATGGACAGATCAGATAGAACTACTGTTCACCGGGGAATGGACAGATCAGATAGAACTACTGTACACAGAGGAATGGACAGATCAGATAGAACTACTGTACACAGAGGGGAGTGAACAGATCAGATAGAACTACTGTTCAGAGAGGATGGACAGATCACATAGAAATACCGTACACAGGAGAATGGACAGATCAGATAGAACGACTGTACACAGAGGGGAATGGACAGATCAGATAGAACTACTGTACACAGAGGAATGGACAGATCAGATAGAACTACAGAGCACAGAGGAATGGACAGATCAGATAGAACTACTGTATACAGCGGAATGGACAGATCAGATACAACTACTGTACACAGTGGAAGGGACAGAGCAGATAGAACTACTGTATACAAAGGAATGGACAGATCAGATAGAACTACTGTACACAGAGGAATGGACAGATCAGATAGGACTACTGTACACAGAGGGAATGGGCAGATCAGATGGAACTACTGTACACAGAGGAATGTACAGATCAGATAGAGCTATTGTACACAGAGGGAATGGACAGATTATATAGAACTACTGTACACAGAGGAATGGACAGATCAGATAGAACTACTGTACACAGAGGAATGGAGAGATCGGAAAGAACTACTGTACACAGGGGAATGGACAGATCAGATAGAACTACGGTACACAGAGGAATGGACAGATCAGATAGAACTACTGTACACAGGCGAATGGACAGATCAGATAGAACTACTGTACCCAGAGGAATGGACAGATCAGATAGAACTACTGTACACAGGGGAATGGACAGATCTGATAGAACTACTGTACACGGAGGAATCGACAGATCAGATAGAACTACTGTACACAGGAATGGACAGATCAGATAGAACTACTGTACACAGAGGAATGGACAGATCAGATAGAACTACTGTACACAGAGGAGTGGACAGATCAGATAGAACTACTGTACACAGGGGAATGGACAGATCAGATAGAACTACTGAACAGAGAGGGGAATGGACAGATCAGATAGAACTACTGTACACAGGGGAATGGACAGATCAGATAGAACTACTGTACACAGAGGAATGGACAGATCAGATAGAGCTACTCTCCAAAGAGGAATGGACAGATCAGATAGAACTACTGTACACAGAGGGAAGGACAGATCAAATAGAACTACTGTACACAGACGAATGGACAGATCAGATAGAACTACTGTACACAGAGGGGAATGGACAGATCTGATAGAGCTACTGTACACAGGGGAATGGACAGATCAGATAGAACTGCTGTACACAGAGGAATGGACAGATCAGATAGAACTACTGTACACAGTGGAATGGACAGATCAGATAGAACTACGGTACACAGGGGAATGGACAGATCAGATAGAACTACTGTACCCAGGGGAATGGACAGATCAGATAGAACTACTGTAGATAGGGGAATGGACAGATCAGATAGAACTATTGTACACAGAGGAATGGACAGATCAGATAAAACTACTGTGCACAGGTGAATGGACTGATCAGATAGAACTACTGTACACAGAGCGGAATGGACAGATCAGATAGAACTACTGTACACAGAGAGGAATGGACAGATCAGAGAGAACTACTGTACACAGGGGAATGGACAGATCAGATAGAACTATTGCACAAAGAGGGGAAAGGACAGATCAGATAGAACTACTGTACACAGGGGGGAATGGACAGATCAGATAGAGCTACTGTACACAGGGGAATGGACAGATCAGATAGAACTACTCTGCACAGGGGAATGGACAGATCAGATAGAACTACTGTGCACGGGAATGGACAGATCAGATAGAACTCCTGTACACAGGGGAATGGGCAGATCAGATAGAACTACTCTACACAGAGGGGAATAGACAGATCAGATGGAATTACTGTACACAGGAATGGACAGATCAGATAGCACTACTGTACACAGAGGAATGGACGGATCAGACAGAACTACTGTGCACAGGGAAATGGACAGATCAGATAGAACTACTCTCCACAGAGGAATGGACAGATCAGATAGAACTACTGTACACAGGGAAATGGACAGATCAGATAGAACTACTGTACACAGAGGAATGGACAGATCAGATAGAACTACTGTACACAGAGTGGAATGGACAGATCAGACAGAACTACTGTACACAGAGAGAATGGACAGATCAGATAGAACTACGGTACACAGAGGGCAATGGACAGATCAGATAAACTACTGTAAAGAAAGGGGAATGGACAGATCAGACAGAACAACTGTACAGAGAGGAATGGACAGATCAGATAGAACTACTGTACACAGAGGGGAATGGACAGATCAGATAGAGTTACTGTACAGAGAGGGGAATGGCCAGATCAGATAGAACTGCTGTACACAGAGGAATAGACAGATCAGATAGAAATACTGTACACAGAGTGGAATGGACAGATCAGATAGAACTACTGTACACAGAGGGAATGAACAGATCATATAGAACTACTGCACACAGAGGAATGGACAGATCATATAGAACTACTGCATACAGAGGAATGGACAGTTCAGAGAGAACTACTGTACACAGGGGAATGGACAGATCAGATAGAACTACTGTACACAGGGGAATGGACAGATCAGATAGAACTACTGTACACAGGGGAATGGACAGATCAGATAGAACTACTGTACACAGGGGAATGGACAGATCAGATAGAACTACTGTACACGGGGGAATGGAAAGATCAGATAGAACTACTGTACACAGAGGAATGGACAGATCAGATAGAACTACTGTACACAGAGGAATGGACAGATCAGATAGAACTACTGTATACAGAGGAATGGACAGATCAGATAGAACTACTGTACACAGGGGAATGGACAGATCAGATAGAACTACTGTACACAGGGGAATGGACAGATCAGATGGAGCTACTGTACACAGAGGGAATGGACAGATCATATAGAACTACTGCACACAGAGGAATGGACAGATCAGATAGAACTACTGTACACAGGGGAATGGACAGATCAGATAGAACTACTGTGCACAGGGGAATGGACAGATTAGATAGAACTACTGTACACAGAGGGAATGGACAGATCAGATAGAACTACGGTACACAGGGGAATGGACAGATCAGATAGAAAAACTGTACACAGAGGGGAATGGACAGACCAGATAGGACTACTGAACACAGAGGAATGGACATATCAGATAGAACTACTGTACACAGAGGAATGGACAGATCCGATCGAACTACTGTACACAGTGGAATGGACAGATCAAATAGAACTACTGTACACAGAGGGGAATAGACAGATCAGATAGAACTACTGTACACAGAGGGGAATGGAGAGATCAGCTAGAACTACTGTACACAGAGGGGAATGGACAGATCAGATAGAACTATTGTACACGGGAATGGACAGATCAGATAGAACTACTGTACACGGGAATAGACAGAACAGATAGAACTACTGTACACAGAGGGGAATGGACAGATCAGATAGAACTACTGTACACAGAGGGGAATGGACAGATCAGATAGAACTATTGTACACGGGAATGGACAGATCAGATAGAACTACTGTACACGGGAATAGACAGAACAGATAGAACTACTGTACACAGAGGGGAATGGACAGATCAGATAGAACTACTGTACACAGGGGAATGGACAGATCAGATAGGACTTATGTACACAGAGGAATGGACAGATCAGATAGAACTACTGTACACAGGGGAATGGACAGATCAGATAGGACTTATGTACACAGAGGGAATGGGCAGATCAGATGGAACTACTGTACACAGAGGAATGAACAGATCAGATAGAGCTATTGTACACAGAGGGGATGGACAGATCATATAGAACTACTGTACACCGAGGAAAGGACAGATCAGATAGAACTACTGTACACAGAGGAATGGAAAGATCAGATAGAACTACTGTACACAGGGGAATGGACAGATCAGATAGATCTACCGTACACAGAGGAATTGACAGATCAGATAGAACTACTGTACACAGGTGAATGGACAGATCAGATAGAACTACTGTACACAGAGGAATGGACAGATCAGATAGAACTACTGTACACAGGGGAATGGACAGATCAAATAGAACTACTGTACACAGAGGAATGGACAGATCAGATAGAACTACTGTACACAGAGGGGAATGGACAGATCAGACAGAACTACTGTACACAGAGGGAATGGACAGATCAGATAGAACTACGGTACACAGAGGGCAATGGAAAGATCAGATTGAACTACTGTAAACAGAGGGGAATGGACAGATCAGACAGAACAACTGTACAGAGAGGAATGGACAGATCAGATCGAACTACTGTACACAGAGGGGAATGGACAGATCAGATAGAACTACTGTACACAGAGGGGAATGGACAGATCAGATAGAACTACTGTACACAGGGGAATGGACTGATCAGATAGAACTACTGTACACAGGGGAATGGACAGATCAGATAGAACTGCTGAACAGAGAGGGGAATGGACAGATTAGATAGAACTACTGTACACAGGGGAATGGACAGATCAGATAGAACTACTGTACACCGAGGAATGGACAGATCAGATAGAACTACTGTACAGAGAGGGAATGGACAGATCAGGTAGAACTACTGTACACAGAGGAATGGACAGATCAGATAGAACTACTGTACACAGAGGGGAATGGACAAATCAGACAGAACTACTGTACACGGGAATGAACAGATCAGATAGAACTACTGTCCACAGAGGGGAATGCACAGATCTGACAGAACTACTGTACACAGGGGAATGGACAGATCAGATAGAACTACTGTACACAGAGGAATGGACAGATCAGATAGAATAATGTACACAGGAATGGACAGATCAGATAGAACAACTGTACACAGTGGAATGGACAGATCAGATAGAAGTACTTTACACAGGGGAATGGACAGATCAGATAGAACCACTGTACACAGGGGAATGGACAGATCAGATAGAACTACTGTACAGAGAGAAATGGACAGATCAGATAGAACTACTGTACACAGGGGAATGGACAGATCAGATAGAACTATTGTACACAGAGGGGAATGGACAGATCAGATAGAACTACTGACACAGAGAGGAATGGACAGATCAGATAGAACTACTGTACACAGGGGCATGGACAGATCAGATAGAACTACTGTACACAGGAATGGACAGATCAGATAGAACTACTGTACACAGGGGAATGAACAGATCAGATAGAACTACTGTACACAGAGGAATGGACAGATCAGATAGAACTACCATACACAGGGGAACGGACAGATCAGATAGAACTACTGTACACAGAGATGAAATAACAGATCAGATAGAACTACTGTACACAGAGGAATGAACAGATCAGATAGAACTACAGTCCACAGAGGAATGGACAGATCAGATAGAACTACTGTATACAGCGGAATGGACAGATCAGATCGAACTACTGTACACAGAGGAATGGACAGATCAGATAGAACTACTGTATACAGAGGAATGGACAGATCAGATAGGACTACTGTACACAGAGGGAATGGGCAGATCAGATGGAACTACTGTACACAGAGGAATGAACAGATCAGATAGAGCTATTGTACACAGAGGGGATGGACAGATCATATAGAACTACTGTACACCGAGGAAAGGACAGATCAGATAGAACTACTGTACACAGAGGAATGGAAAGATCAGATAGAACTACTGTACACAGGGGAATGGACAGATCAGATAGATCTACCGTACACAGAGGAATTGACAGATCAGATAGAACTACTGTACACAGGTGAATGGACAGATCAGATAGAACTACTGTACACAGAGGAATGGACAGATCAGATAGAACTACTGTCCACAGGGGAATGGACAGATCAGATAGAACTACTGTACACAGAGCAATGGACAGATCAGATAGAACTACTGTGCACAGGAATGGACAGATCAGATAGAACTACTGTACACAGAGGAATGGACAGATCACATAGAACTACTGTACACAGAGGAATGGACAGATCAGATAGGACTACTGTACACAGAGGGAATGGGCAGATCAGATGGAACTACTGTACACAGAGGAATGAACAGATCAGATAGAGCTATTGTACACAGAGGGGATCGACAGATCATATAGAACTACTGTACACCGAGGAATGGACAGATCAGATAGAACTACTGTACACAGAGGAATGGAAAGATCAGATAGAACTACTGCACACAGGGGAATGGACAGATCAGATAGATCTACCGTACACAGAGGAATTGACAGATCAGATAGAACTACTGTACACAGGGGAATGGACAGATCAGATAGAACTACTGTACACAGAGGAATGGACAGATCAGATAGAACTACTGTACACAGGGGAATGGACAGATCAGATAGAACTACTGTACACAGAGCAATGGACAGATCAGATAGAACTACTGTACACAGGGGAATGGACAGATCAGATAGAACTACTGTACACAGAGGAATGGACAGATCAGAAAGAACTACTGAACAGAGAGGGGAATGGACAGATCAGATAGAACTACTGTACACAGGGGAATGGACAGATCAGATAGAACTACTGTACACAGAGGAATGGACAGATCAGTTAGAACTACTGTACACAGAGGGGAGTGGACAGATCAGACAGAAGTACTGTACACAGGGGAATGAATAGATCAGATAGAACTACTGTACACAGCGGGGAATGGACAGATCTGATAGAACTACTGTACACAGGGGAATGGACAGATGAGATAGAACTACTGTACACGGGAATGTACAGATCAGATAGAACTACTGTACACAGGGGAATGGACAGATCAGATAGAACGACTGTACACAGGTGAATTGACAGATCAGATAGAACTACTGTACACAGGGGAATGGACAGATCAGATAGAACTACTGTACACAGTGGAATGGACAGATCAGATAGAACTACTGTACACAGAGGAATGGACAGATCAGATAGAATTACTGTACACAGGGGAATGGACAGATCAGATAGAACTACTGTACACAGAGCAATGGACAGATCAGATAGAACTACTGTACACAGGAATGGACAGATCAGGTAGAACTACTGCACACAGAGGAATGGACAGATCAGATAGAACTACTGTACACAGGGGAATGGACAGATCAGATAAAACTACTGTACACAGAGGAATGGACAGATCAGATAGAACTACTGAACAGAGAGGGGAATGGACAGATCAGATAGAACTACTGTACACAGGGGAATGGACAGATCAGATAGAACTACTGTACACAGAGGAATGGACAGATCAGATAGAACTACGGTACACAGAGGGGAGTGGACAGATCAGACAGAAGTACTGTACACAGGGGAATGAATAGATCAGATAGAACTACTGTACACAGCGGGGAATGGACAGATCTGATAGAACTACTGTACACAGGGGAATGGACAGATGAGATAGAACTACTGTACACCGGGGAATGGACAGATCAGATAGAACTACTGTACACAGGGGAATGGACAGATCAGATAGAACTACTGTACACAGGGGAATGGACAGATCAGATAGAACTATTGTACACAGAGGAATGGACAGATCAGATAGAACTACTGTACACAGGTGAATGGACAGATCAGATAGAACTACTGGACACAGAGGGGAATGGACAGATCAGATAGAACTACTGTACACAGAGCGGAATGGACAGATCAGATAGAACTACTGTACACGGGGGAATGGACAGATCAGATAGAACTGCTCTACACAGAGGAATGGACAGATCAGATAGAACTAATGTACACAGAGGGGAATGGACAGATCAGATAGAGCTACTCTACACAGAGGAATGGACAGATCAGATAGAACTACTGTACACAGATGGGAATGGACAGATCAGATAGAACTACTGTACACAGAGGAATGGACAGATCAGATAGAACTACTGTACACAGTGGAATGGACAGATCAGATAGAACTACTGTACACAGGGGAATGGACAGATCAGATAGAACTACTGTAAACAGAGGGAATGGACAGATCAGATAGAACTACTGTACACAGTGGAATGGACAGATCAGATAGAGCTGCAGCACACAGAGGGAATTGACAGGTCATATAGAACTACTGCACACAGAGGAATGGACAGATCAGATAGAACTACTGCACACACAGGGGAATGTACAGGTCAGATAGAACTACTGTACACAGGGGAATGGACTGATCAGATAGAACAACTGTACACAGGGGAATGGACTGATCAGATAGAACTACTGTACACAGAGGGGAATGGACAGATCAGATAGAACTACTGTACACAGAGGGGAATGGACAGATCAGATAGAACTACTGTACACAGAGGATTGGACAGATCAGATAGTACTACTATACACAGGGGAATGGACAGATCAGATAGAACTACTGTACACAGAGGGGAATGGACAGATCAGATAGAACTACTGTACACAGAGGGGAATGGACAGATCAGATAGAACGACTGTGCACAGGGGAATGGACAGATCAGATAGAACTGCTGAACAGAGAGGGGAATGGACAGATTAGATAGAACTACTGTACACAGGGGAATGGACAGATCAGAGAGAACTACTGTACACAGATGAATGGACAGATCAGATAGAACTGCTGTACAGAGAGGGAATGGACAGATCAGATAGAACTACTGTACACAGAGGAATGGACAGATCAGATCGAACTACTGTACACAGAGGGGAATGGACAAATCAGACAGAACTACTGTACACAGGGGAATGAACAGATCAGATAGAACTACTGCCCACAGAGTGGAATGCACCGATCTGATAGTAATACTGTACACAGGGGAATGGACAGATCAGATAGAACTACTGTACACAGAGGAATGGACAGATCAGATAGAACTACTGTACACGGGAATGGACAGATCAGATAGAACGACTGTACACAGTGGAATGGACAGATCAGATAGAACTAATTTACACAGGGGAATGGACAGATCAGAAAAAACTACTGTACACAGGGGAATGGACAGATCAGATAGAACTACTGTACAGAGAGGAATGGACAGATCAGATAGAACTACTGTACACAGGGGAATGGACAGATCAGATCGAACTATTGTACACAGAGGGGAATGGACAGATCAGATAGAACTACTGACACAGAGAGGAATGGACAGATCAGATAGAACTACTGTTCACCGGGGAATGGACAGATCAGATAGAACTACTGTACACAGAGGAATGGACAGATCAGATAGAACTACTGTACACAGAGGGGAGTGAACAGATCAGATAGAACTACTGTTCAGAGAGGATGGACAGATCACATAGAAATACCGTACACAGGGGAATGGACAGATCAGATAGAACGACTGTACACAGAGGGGAATGGACAGATCAGATAGAACTACTGTACACAGAGGAATGGACAGATCAGATAGAACTACAGAGCACAGAGGAATGGACAGATCAGATAGAACTACTGTATACAGCGGAATGGACAGATCAGATAGAACTACTGTACACAGAGGAAGGGACAGAGCAGATAGAACTACTGTATACAAAGGAATGGACAGATCAGATAGAACTACTGTACACAGAGGAATGGACAGATCAGATAGGACTACTGTACACAGAGGGAATGGGCAGATCAGATGGAACTACTGTACACAGAGGAATGTACAGATCAGATAGAGCTATTGTACACAGAGGGAATGGACAGATCATATAGAACTACTGTACACAGAGGAATGGACAGATCAGATAGAACTACTGTACACAGAGGAATGGAGAGATCGGAAAGAACTACTGTACACAGGGGATTGGACAGATCAGATAGAACTACGGTACACAGAGGAATGGACAGATCAGATAGAACTACTGTACACAGGCGAATGGACAGATCAGATAGAACTACTGTACCCAGAGGAATGGACAGATCAGATAGAACTACTGTACACAGGGGAATGGACAGATCTGATAGAACTACTGTACACAGAGGAATCGACAGATCAGATAGAACTACTGTACACAGGAATGGACAGATCAGATAGAACTACTGTACACAGGGGAATGGACAGATCAGATAGAACTACTGTACACAGAGGAGTGGACAGATCAGATAGAACTACTGTACACAGGGGAATGGACAGATCAGATAGAACTACTGTACACAGAGGAGTGGACAGATCAGATAGAACTACTGTATACAGGGGAATGGACAGATCAGATAGAACTACTGAACAGAGAGGGGAATGGACAGATCAGATAGAACTACTGTACACAGGGGAATGGACAGATCAGATAGAACTACTGTACACAGAGGAATGGACAGATCAGATAGAGCTACTCTCCAAAGAGGAATGGACAGATCAGATAGAACTACTGTACACAGAGGGAAGGACAGATCAAATAGAACTACTGTACACAGACGAATGGACAGATCAGATAGAACTACTGTACACAGAGGGGAATGGACAGATCTGATAGAACTACTGTACACAGGGGAATGGACAGATCAGATAGAACTGCTGTACACAGAGGAATGGACAGATCAGATAGAACTACTGTACACAGTGGAATGGACAGATCAGATAGAACTACGGTACACAGGGGAATGGACAGATCAGATAGAACTACTGTACCCAGGGGAATGGACAGATCAGATAGAACTACTGTACACAGGTGAATGGACAGATCAGATAGAACTATTGTACACAGAGGAATGGACAGATCAGATAAAACTACTGTGCACAGGTGAATGGACTGATCAGATAGAACTACTGTACACAGAGCGGAATGGACAGATCAGATAGAACTACTGTACACAGAGAGGAATGGACAGATCAGAGAGAACTACTGTACACAGGGGAATGGACAGATCAGATAGAACTGCTCTACACAGAGGAATGGACAGATCAGAAAGAACTAATGTACACAGAGGGGAATGGACAGATCAGATAGAGCTACTGTACACAGAGGAATGCACAGATCAGATAGAACTACTGTACACAGAGGGGAATGGACAGATCAGCTAGAATTATTGTACACAGAGGAATGGACAGATCAGATAGATCTACTGTACACAGAGGAATGGACAGATCAGATAGAACTACTGTACACAGAGGAATGGACAGATCAGATAGCACTACTCTACACAGGGGAATGGACAGATCAGATAGAACTACTGTACACAGAGGAATGGACAGGTCAGGTAGAACTACTGTACACAGAGGAATGGACAAATCAGATGGAACTACTGTACACAGAGGAATGGACAGATCAGATAGAACTTCTGTACACAGAGGGAATGGGCAGATCAGATGGAACTACTGTACACAGAGGAATGAACAGATCAGATAGAACTCCTTTACACAAGGGAATGGACAGATCAGATAGAACTACTGTACACAGAGGGAATGGACAGATCAGATAGAACTACTGTACACAGGGGAATGGACAGATCTGATAGACCTACTGTCCACAGAGGGGAATGGACAGATCAGATAGAACTACTGTACACAGAGGGGAATGGACAGATCAGAGAGAACTACTGTACACTGAGGAATGGACAGATCAGATAGAACTACTATACACAGGGGAATGGACAGATCAGAGAGAACTACTGTACACAGAGGGGAATGGACAGATCAGATAGAACTACTGTACACAGAGGGGAATGGACAGATCAGATAGAACTACTGTACACAGGGGAATGGACAGATCAGATAGAACTACTGAACAGAGAGGGGAATGAACAGATCGGATAGAACTACTGTACACAGGGGAATGGACAGATCAGATAGATCTACTGTACACAGAGGAATGGACAGATCAGATAGAACTACTGTACACAGAGGGAATGGACAGATCAGATAGAACTACTGTACACAGAGGAATTGACAGATCAGACAGAACTATTGTACACAGAGGGGAATGGACAAATCAGACAGAACTACTGTACACAGGGGAAAGAACAGATCAGATAGAACTACTGTACACAGAGGGGAATGGACAGATCAGGTAGAACTATTGTACACAGAGGGGAATGGACAGATCAGATAGAACTACTGTACACAGATGAATGGACAGATCAGATAAAACTACAGTACACAGAGGAATGGACAGATCAGAAAGAACTACTGTATACAGCGGAATGGACAGATCAAATAGAACTACTCTGCACAGAGGAATGGACAGATCAGATAGAACTACTGTATACAGAGGAATGGACAGATCAGATAGAACTAATGTACACAGAGGAATGGACAGATCAGATAGGACTACTGCACACAGAGGGAATGGGCAGATCAGATGGAACTACTGTACACAGAGGAATGAACAGATCACATCGAACTACTGTACACAGGGGAATGGACAGGTCAGATAGAACTACTGTACACACAGGGAATGGACAGATCAGATAGAACTACTGTACACAGGGGAATGGGCAGATCAGATAGAGCTACTGTACACAGAGGGAAATGACAGATCATATAGAACTACTGTACACAGAGGAATGGACATAGCAGCTAGAACTACTGTACACAGAGGAATGGAGAGATCAGATAGAACTACTGTACACAGGGGAATGGACAGATCAGATAGAACTACGGTACACAGAGGAATGGACAGATCAGATAGAACTACTGCACACAGGGGAACGGACAGATCAGATAGAACTACTGTACACAGAGCAATGGACAGATCCGATAGAACTACTGTACACAGGGGAATGGACAGATCAGACAGAAGTACTGTACACAGAGGGGAATGGACAGATCAGATAGAACTACTGTACACAGGGGAATGGACAGATCAGATAGAACTACTGTACACAGGGGAATGGACAGATCACATAGAACTACTGTACACGGGGGAATGGACAGATCAGATAGAACTACTGTACACAGGGGAATGGACAGATCAGATAGAACTACTGTGCACAGCGGGGAATGGACAGATCTGATAGAACTACTGTACACAGGGGAATGGACAGATGAGATAGAACTACTGTACACCGGGGAATGGACAGATCAGATAGAACTACTGTACACAGGGGAATGGACAGATCAGATAGAACTACTGTACACAGGGGAATGGACAGATCAGATAGAACTATTGTACACAGAGGAATGGACAGATCAGATAGAACTACTGTACACAGGTGAATGGACAGATCAGATAGAACTACTGGACACAGAGGGGAATGGACAGATCAGATAGAACTACTGTACACAGAGCGGAATGGACAGATCAGATAGAACTACTGTACACGGGGGAATGGACAGATCAGATAGAACTGCTCTACACAGAGGAATGGACAGATCAGATAGAACTAATGTACACAGAGGGGAATGGACAGATCAGATAGAGCTACTCTACACAGAGGAATGGACAGATCAGATAGAACTACTGTACACAGATGGGAATGGACAGATCAGATAGAACTACTGTACACAGAGGAATGGACAGATCAGATAGAACTACTGTACACAGTGGAATGGACAGATCAGATAGAACTACTGTACACAGGGGAATGGACAGATCAGATAGAACTACTGTAAACAGAGGGAATGGACAGATCAGATAGAACTACTGTACACAGTGGAATGGACAGATCAGATAGAGCTGCAGCACACAGAGGGAATTGACAGGTCATATAGAACTACTGCACACAGAGGAATGGACAGATCAGATAGAACTACTGCACACACAGGGGAATGTACAGGTCAGATAGAACTACTGTACACAGGGGAATGGACTGATCAGATAGAACAACTGTACACAGGGGAATGGACTGATCAGATAGAACTACTGTACACAGAGGGGAATGGACAGATCAGATAGAACTACTGTACACAGAGGATAGGACAGATCAGATAGTACTACTATACACAGGGGAATGGACGGATCAGATAGAACTACTGTACACAGAGGGGAATGGACAGATCAGATAGAACTACTGTACACAGAGGGGAATGGACAGATCAGATAGAACGACTGTGCACAGGGGAATGGACAGATCAGATAGAACTGCTGAACAGAGAGGGGAATGGACAGATTAGATAGAACTACTGTACACAGGGGAATGGACAGATCAGAGAGAACTACTGTACACAGATGAATGGACAGATCAGATAGAACTGCTGTACAGAGAGGGAATGGACAGATCAGATAGAACTACTGTACACAGAGGAATGGACAGATCAGATCGAACTACTGTACACAGAGGGGAATGGACAAATCAGACAGAACTACTGCACACAGGGGAATGAACAGATCAGATAGAACTACTGCCCACAGAGTGGAATGCACCGATCTGATAGTAATACTGTACACAGGGGAATGGACAGATCAGATAGAACTACTGTACACAGAGGAATGGACAGATCAGATAGAACTACTGTACACGGGAATGGACAGATCAGATAGAACGACTGTACACAGTGGAATGGACAGATCAGATAGAACTAATTTACACAGGGGAATGGACAGATCAGAAAAAACTACTGTACACAGGGGAATGGACAGATCAGATAGAACTACTGTACAGAGAGGAATGGACAGATCAGATAGAACTACTGTACACAGGGGAATGGACAGATCAGATCGAACTATTGTACACAGAGGGGAATGGACAGATCAGATAGAACTACTGACACAGAGAGGAATGGACAGATCAGATAGAACTACTGTTCACCGGGGAATGGACAGATCAGATAGAACTACTGTACACAGAGGAATGGACAGATCAGATAGAACTACTGTACACAGAGGGGAGTGAACAGATCAGATAGAACTACTGTTCAGAGAGGATGGACAGATCACATAGAAATACCGTACACAGGGGAATGGACAGATCAGATAGAACGACTGTACACAGAGGGGAATGGACAGATCAGATAGAACTACTGTACACAGAGGAATGGACAGATCAGATAGAACTACAGAGCACAGAGGAATGGACAGATCAGATAGAACTACTGTATACAGCGGAATGGACAGATCAGATAGAACTACTGTACACAGAGGAAGGGACAGAGCAGATAGAACTACTGTATACAAAGGAATGGACAGATCAGATAGAACTACTGTACACAGAGGAATGGACAGATCAGATAGGACTACTGTACACAGAGGGAATGGGCAGATCAGATGGAACTACTGTACACAGAGGAATGTACAGATCAGATAGAGCTATTGTACACAGAGGGAATGGACAGATCATATAGAACTACTGTACACAGAGGAATGGAGAGATCAGATAGAACTACTGTACACAGAGGAATGGAGAGATCGGAAAGAACTACTGTACACAGGGGATTGGACAGATCAGATAGAACTACGGTACACAGAGGAATGGACAGATCAGATAGAACTACTGTACACAGGCGAATGGACAGATCAGATAGAACTACTGTACCCAGAGGAATGGACAGATCAGATAGAACTACTGTACACAGGGGAATGGACAGATCTGATAGAACTACTGTACACAGAGGAATCGACAAATCAGATAGAACTACTGTACACAGGAATGGACAGATCAGATAGAACTACTGTACACAGAGGAATGGACAGATCAGATAGAACTACTGTACACAGGGGAATGGACAGATCAGATAGAACTACTGTACACAGAGGAGTGGACAGATCAGATAGAACTACTGTACACAGGGGAATGGACAGATCAGATAGAACTACTGAACAGAGAGGGGAATGGACAGATCAGATAGAACTACTGTACACAGGGGAATGGACAGATCAGATAGAACTACTGTACACAGAGGAATGGACAGATCAGATAGAGCTACTCTCCAAAGAGGAATGGACAGATCAGATAGAACTACTGTACATAGAGGGAAGGACAGATCAAATAGAACTACTGTACACAGACGAATGGACAGATCAGATAGAACTACTGTACACAGAGGGGAATGGACAGATCTGATAGAACTACTGTACACAGGGGAATCGACAGATCAGATAGAACTGCTGTACACAGAGGAATGGACAGATCAGATAGAACTACTGTACACAGTGGAATGGACAGATCAGATAGAACTACGGTACACAGGGGAATGGACAGATCAGATAGAACTACTGTACCCAGGGGAATGGACAGATCAGATAGAACTACTGTACACAGGTGAATGGACAGATCAGATAGAACTATTGTACACAGAGGAATGGACAGATCAGATAAAACTACTGTGCACAGGTGAATGGACTGATCAGATAGAACTACTGTACACAGAGCGGAATGGACAGATCAGATAGAACTACTGTACACAGAGAGGAATGGACAGATCAGAGAGAACTACTGTACACAGGGGAATGGACAGATCAGATAGAACTGCTCTACACAGAGGAATGGACAGATCAGAAAGAACTAATGTACACAGAGGGGAATGGACAGATCAGATAGAGCTACTGTACACAGAGGAATGCACAGATCAGATAGAACTACTGTACACAGAGGGGAATGGACAGATCAGCTAGAATTATTGTACACAGAGGAATGGACAGATCAGATAGATCTACTGTACACAGAGGAATGGACAGATCAGATAGAACTACTGTACACAGAGGAATGGACAGATCAGATAGCACTACTCTACACAGGGGAATGGACAGATCAGATAGAACTACTGTACACAGAGGAATGGACAGGTCAGGTAGAACTACTGTACACAGAGGAATGGACAAATCAGATGGAACTACTGTACACAGAGGAATGGACAGATCAGATAGAACTTCTGTACACAGAGGGAATGGGCAGATCAGATGGAACTACTGTACACAGAGGAATGAGCAGATCAGATAGAACTCCTTTACACAGGGGAATGGACAGATCAGATAGAACTACTGTACACAGAGGGAATGGACAGATCAGATAGAACTACTGTACACAGGGGAATGGACAGATCTGATAGACCTACTGTCCACAGAGGGGAATGGACAGATCAGATAGAACTACTGTACACAGAGGGGAATGGACAGATCAGAGAGAACTACTGTACACTGAGGAATGGACAGATCAGATAGAACTACTATACACAGGGGAATGGACAGATCAGAGAGAACTACTGTACACAGAGGGGAATGGACAGATCAGATAGAACTACTGTACACAGAGGGGAATGGACAGATCAGATAGAACTACTGTACACAGGGGAATGGACAGATCAGATAGAACTACTGAACAGAGAGGGGAATGAACAGATCGGATAGAACTACTGTACACAGGGGAATGGACAGATCAGATAGATCTACTGTACACAGAGGAATGGACAGATCAGATAGAACTACTGTACACAGAGGGAATGGACAGATCAGATAGAACTACTGTACACAGAGGAATTGACAGATCAGACAGAACTATTGTACACAGAGGGGAATGGACAAATCAGACAGAACTACTGTACACAGGGGAAAGAACAGATCAGATAGAACTACTGTACACAGAGGGGAATGGACAGATCAGGTAGAACTATTGTACACAGAGGGGAATGGACAGATCAGATAGAACTACTGTACACAGATGAATGGGCAGATCAGATAAAACTACAGTACACAGAGGAATGGACAGATCAGAAAGAACTACTGTATACAGCGGAATGGTCAGATCAGATAGAACTACTCTGCACAGAGGAATGGACAGATCAGATAGAACTACTGTATACAGAGGAATGGACAGATCAGATAGAACTAATGTACACAGAGGAATGGACAGATCAGATAGGACTACTGTACACAGAGGGAATGGGCAGATCAGATGGAACTACTGTACACAGAG
This sequence comes from Somniosus microcephalus, assembly GCF_052327205.1. Taxonomy (NCBI): domain Eukaryota; kingdom Metazoa; phylum Chordata; class Chondrichthyes; order Squaliformes; family Somniosidae; genus Somniosus; species Somniosus microcephalus. The sequence continues at coordinate 11,849,462 of NC_141019.1, forward strand.
GAATGAACAGATCACATCGAACTACTGTACACAGGGGAATGGACAGGTCAGATAGAACTACTGTACACACAGGGAATGGACAGATCAGATAGAACTACTGTACACAGGGGAATGGGCAGATCAGATAGAGCTACTGTACACAGAGGGAAATGACAGATCATATAGAACTACTGTACACAGAGGAATGGACATATCAGCTAGAACTACTGTACACAGAGGAATGGAGAGATCAGATAGAACTACTGTACACAGGGGAATGGACAGATCAGATAGAACTACGGTACACAGAGGAATGGACAGATCAGATAGAACTACTGCACACAGGGGAACGGACAGATCAGATAGAACTACTGTACACAGAGCAATGGACAGATCCGATAGAACTACTGTACACAGGGGAAAGGACAGATCAGACAGAAGTACTGTACACAGAGGGGAATGGACAGATCAGATAGAACTACTGTACACAGGGGAATGGACAGATCAGATAGAACTACTGTACACAGGGGAATGGACAGATCACATAGAACTACTGTACACGGGGGAATGGACAGATCAGATAGAACTACTGTACACAGGGGAATGGACAGATCAGATAGAACTACTGTACACAGAGGAATGGACAGATCAGATAGTACTACTGTACACAGGGGAATGGACAGATCAGATAGAACTACTGTACACAGAGGGGAACGGACAGATCAGATAGAACTACTGTACACAGAGAGGAATGGACAGATCAGATAGAACTACAGTACACAGGGGAATGGACAGATCAGATAGAACTACTCTACACAGAGGAATGGACAGATCAGATAGAACTACTGTACACAGAAATGAATGGGCAGATCAGATAGAACTACTGTACACAGAGGGGAATGGGCAGATCAGCTAGAACTACTGTACACAGAGAGGAATGGACAGATCAGATAGAACTACTGTACACAGGGGAATGGACAGGTCAGATAGAACTACTCGACACAGAGGAATGGACAGATCAGATAGAGCTACTGTACACAGAGGGGAATGGACAGATCAGATTGAACTACTGTACACAGAGGGGAATGGACAGATCAGATAGAACTACTGCACACAGGGGAATGGACAGATCAGATAGAACTACTGTACACAGAGGAATGGACAGATCAGATAGAACTACTGTACACAGAGGGGAATGGACAGATCAGATAGAACTACTGTACACAGAGAGGAATGGACAGATCAGATAGAACTACTGTACACCGGGGAATGGACAGATCAGATAGAACTACTGAACGGAGAGGGGAATGGACAGATCAGATAGAACTACTGTACACAGGGGAATGGACAGATCAGATAGAACTACTGTACACAGCGAAATGGACAGATCAGATAGAACTACTGTACACAGAGGGAATGGACAGATCAGATAGAACTACTGTACACAGAGGAATGGACAGATCAGATGGAACTACTGTACACAGAGGGGAATGGACAGATCAGACAGAACTCCTGTACACAGCGGAATGAAAAGATCAGATAGAACTACTGTACACAGAGGGGAATGGACAGATCAGGTAGAACTACTGTACACAGAGGAATGGACAGATCAGAGAGAACTACTTCACACAGGGGAATGGACAGATCAGATGGAACTACTGTACACAGAGGGACTGGACAGATCAGATAGAACTACTGTACACAGGGGAATGGACAGATCAGATAGAGCTACTGTCCACAGAGGGAATGGACAGATCATACAGAACTACTGCACACAGAGGAATGGACAGATCAGATACAACTACCGTACACAGAGGGGAATGGACAGTTCAGATAGAACTACTGCACACAGAGGAATGGACAGATCAGATAGAACTACTGTACACAGAGGGGAATGAACAGATCAGATAGAACTACTGTACACAGAGGAATGGACAGATCAGATAGAACTGCCGTACACAGGGGAATGGACAGATCAGATAGAACTACTGTACACAGAGAGGACATAACAGATCAGATAGAACTACTGCACACAGAGGAATGGACAGATCAGATAGAACTACAGTACACAGAGGAACGGACAGATCAGATAGAACTACTGTATACAGCGGAATGGACAGATCAGATAGAACTACTGTACACAGAGGAATGGACAGATCAGATAGAACTACTGTATACAGCGGAATGGACAGATCAAATAGAACTTATGTACACAGAGCGGAATGGACAGATCAGATAGAACTACTGTACACAGAGAGGAATGGACAGGATAGACAGAACGACTGGAAACAGGGGAATGGACAGATCAGATAGAACTGCTCCACACAGAGGAATGGACAGATCAGATAGAACTAATGTACACAGGGGAATGAACAGATCAGATAGAACTACTGCACACAGAGGGGAATGGACAGATCTGATAGAACTACTGTACACAGGGCAATGGACAGATCAGATAGAACGACTGTACACAGAGCGGAATGGACAGATCAGATAGAACTACTGTACACAGAGAGGAATGGACAGATCAGATAGAACTACTGTACACAGACGAATGGACAGATCAGATAGAACTACTGTACACAGAGGGGAATGGACAGATCAGACAGAACTACTGTACACAGGGGAATGAACAGATTAGATAGAACGACTGCACACAGAGGGGAATGGACAGATCTGACAGAACTATTGTACACAGGGGAATGGACAGATCAGATAGAACTACTGTACACAGAGGAATGGACAGATCAGATAGAACTACTGTACACAGTGGAATGGACAGATCAGATAGAACTACGGTACACAGGGGAATGGACAGATCAGATAGAACTACTGTACCGAGGGGAATGGACAGATCAGATAGAACTACTGTACACAGGGGAATGGACAGATCAGATAGAACTATTGTACACAGAGGAATGGACTGATCAGATAGAACTACTGTACACAGAGCGGAATGGACAGATCAGATAGAACTACTGTACACAGAGAGGAATGGACAGATCAGATAGAACTACTGTACACATGGGAATGGACAGATCAGATAGAACTGCTCTACACAGAGGAATGGACAGATCAGATAGAACTAATGTACACAGAGGGGAATGGACAGATCAGATAGAGCTACTGTATACAGAGGAATGCACAGATCAGATAGAACTACTGTACACAGGGGAATGGACAGATCAGCTAGAATTATTGTACACAGAGGAATGGACAGATCAGATAGATCTACTGTACACAGAGGAATGGACAGATGAGATAGAACTACTGTACACAGAGGAATGGACAGATCAGATAGCACTACTGTACACAGGGGAATGGACAGATCAGATAGAACTACTGTACACAGAGGAATGGACAGGTCAGGTAGAACTACTGTACACAGAGGAATGGACAAATCAGATGGAACTACTGTACACAGAGGAATGGACAGATCAGATAGAAATCTGTACACAGAGGGAATGGGCAGATCAGATGGAACTACTGTACACAGAGGAATGAGCAGATCAGATAGAACTACTTTACACAGGGGAATGGACAGATCAGATAGAACTACTGTACACAGAGGGAATGGACAGATCAGACAGAACTACTGTACACAGGGGAACGGACAGATCTGATAGACCTACTTTCCACAGAGGGGAATGGACAGATCAGATAGAACTACTGTACACAGAGGGGAATGGACAGATCAGAGAGAACTACTGTACACTGAGGAATGGACAGATCAGATAGAACTACTATACACAGGGGAATGGACAGATCAGATAGAACTACTGTACACAGAGGGGAATGGACAGATCAGATAGAACTACTGTACACAGAGGGGAATGGACAGATCAGATAGAACTACTGTACACAGTGGAATGGACAGATCAGATAGAACAACTGAACAGAGAGGGGAATGAACAGATCGGATAGAACTACTGTACACAGGGGAATGGACAGATCAGATAGAACTACTGTACACAGAGGAATGGACAGATCAGATAGAACTACTGTACACAGGGGGAATGGACAGATCAGATAGAACTACTGTACACAGAGGAATGGACAGATCAGATAGAACTATTGTACACAGAGGGGAATGGACAAATCAGACAGAACTACTGCACACAGGGGAAAGAACAGATCAGATAGAACTACTGTACACAGAGGGGAATGGACAGATCAGGTAGAACTACTGTACACAGAGGGGAATGGACAGATCAGATAGAACTACTGTACACAGATGAATGGACAGATCAGATAAAACTACAGTACACAGAGGAATGGACAGATCAGATAGAACTACTGTATACAGCGGAATGGACAGATCAGATAGAACTAATCTGCACAGAGTAATGGACAGATCAGATAGAACTACTGTATGCAGAGGAATGGACAGATCAGATAGAACTAATGTACACAGGGGAATGGACAGATCAGATAGAACTACTGTACACAGAGGAATGGACAGATCAGATAGAACTACTGTACACAGGAATGGACAGATCAGATAGAACTAATGTACACAGGGGAATGGACAGATCAGATAGAACTAATGTAAACAGAGGAATGGACAGATCAGATAGGACTACTGTACACAGAGGGAATGGGCAGATCAGATGGAACTACTGTACACAGGAATGAACAGATCAGATAGAACTACTGTACACAGGGGAATGGACAGATCAGATAGAACTACTGTACACACAGGGAATGGACAGATCAGATAGAACTACTGTACACAGGGGAATGGACAGATCAGATAGAGCTACTGTACACAAAGGGAAATGACAGATCATATAGAACTACTGCACACAGAGGAATGGACAGATCAGATAGAACTACTGTACACAGGGGAATGGACAGATCAGATAGAACTACGGTACACAGAGGAATGGACAGATCAGATAGAACTACTGTACACAGGGGAATGGACAGATCAGGTAGAACTACTGTACACAGAGCAATGGACAGATCAGATAGAACTACTGTACACAGGGGAATGGACAGATCAAATAGAACTACTGTACACAGAGGAATGGACAGATCAGATAGAACTACTGTACACAGGAATGGACAGATCAGATAGAACTACTGTACACAGAGGAATGGACAGAACAGATAGAACTACTGTACACAGGGGAATGGACAGATCAGATAGAACTACTGTACACAGAGGGGAATGGACAGATCAGATAGAACTACTGTACACAGAGGAATGGACAGATCAGATAGAACTACTATACACAGGGGAATGGACAGATCAGATAGAAGTACTGTACACAGGGGGGCATGGACAGATCAGATAGAACTACTGTACACAGGGGAATGGACAGATCAGATAGAACTACTGTACACAGAGGAATGGACAGATCAGATAGAACTACAGTACACAGAGGAATGGACAGATCAGATAGAACTACTGTATACAGCGGAATGGACAGATCAGATAGAACTACTGTACACAGAGGAATGGACAGATCAGATAGAACTACTGTATACAGAGGAATGGACAGACCAGATAGAACTACTGTACACAGAGGAATGGACAGATCAGATAGGACTACTGTACACAGAGGGAATGGGCAGATCAGATGGAACTACTGTACACAGAGGAATGAACAGATCAGATAGAGCTATTGTACACAGAGGGGATGGACAGATCATATAGAACTACTGTACACCGAGGAATGGACAGATCAGATAGAACTACTGTACACAGAGGAATGGAAAGATCAGATAGAACTACTGTACACAGGGGAATGGACAGATCAGATAGATCTACGGTACACAGAGGAATTGACAGATCAGATAGAACTACTGTACACAGGGGAATGGACAGATCACATAGAACTACTGTACACAGAGGAATGGACAGATCAGATAGAACTACTGTACACAGGGGAATGGACAGATCAGATAGAACTACTGTACACAGAGCAATGGACAGATCAGATAGAACTACTGTACACAGGAATGGACAGATCAGATAGAACTACTGTACACAGAGGAATGGACAGATCAGATAGAACTACTGTACACAGGGGAATGGACAGATCAGATAGAACAACTGTACACAGAGGAATGGACAGATCAGATAGAACTACTGAACAGAGAGGGGAATGGACAGATCAGATAGAACTACTGTACACAGGGGAATGGACAGATCAGATAGAACTACTGTACACAGAGGAATGGAGAGATCAGATAGAACTACTGTACACAGAGGGGAGTGGACAGATCAGACAGAAGTACTGTACACAGGGGAATGAATAGATCAGATAGAACTACTGTACACAGCGGGGAATGGACAGATCTGATAGAACTACTGTACACAGGGGAATGGACAGATGAGATAGAACTACTGTACACAGGGGAATGGACAGATCAGATAGAACTACTGTACACAGGGGAATGGACAGATCAGATAGAACTACTGTACACAGGGGAATGGACAGATCAGATAGAACTATTGTCCACAGAGGAATGGACAGATCAGATAGAACTACTGTACACAGGTGAATGGACAGATCAGATAGAACTACTGTACACAGAGGGGAATGGACAGATCAGATAGAACTACTGTACACAGAGTGGAATGGACAGATCAGATAGAACTACTGTACACAGGGGAATGGACAGATCAGATAGAACTGCTCTACACAGAGGAATGGATAGATCAGATAGAACTAATGTACACAGAGGGGAATGGGCAGATCAGATAGAGCTACTGTACACAGAGGAATGGACAGATCAGATAGAACTACTGTACACAGATGGGAATGGACAGATCAGATAGAACTACTGTACACAGAGGAATGGACAGATCAGATAGAACTCCTGTACACAGCGGGAATGGGCAGATCAGATGGAACTACTGTACACAGATGAATGAACAGATCAGATAGAACTACTGTACACAGGGGAATGGACAGATCAGATAGAACTACTGTACACAGAGGGAATGGACAGATCAGATAGAACTACTGTACACAGGGGAATGGACAGATCAGATAGAGCGACAGCACACAGAGGGAATTGACAGTTCATATAGAACTACTGCACACAGAGGAATGGACAGATCAGATAGAACTACTGCACACACAGGGGAATGTACAGGTCAGATAGAACTACTGTACACAGAGGGGAATGGACAGATCAGATAGGACTACTGTACACAGGGGGGAATGGACAGATCTGATAGAACTACTGTACACAGGGGAATGGACAGATCAGATAGAACTACTGTACACAGGGGAATGGACAGATCAGATAGAACTACTGTACACAGGGGAATGGACAGATCAGATAGAACTACTGTACACAGGGGAATGGACAGATCAAATAGAACTACTGGACACAGGGGAATGGACAGATCAGATAGAACTACTGTACAGAGAGGGGAATGGACAGATCAGATAGAAGTACTGTACACAGAGAGGAATGGACAGATCAGATAGAACTACTGTACACAGGGGAATGGACAGATCAGATAGAACTACTGTAGAAAGAGGAGTGGACAGATCAGATAGAACTCCTGTACACAGGGGAATGGACAGATCAGATAGACCTACTGTACACAGAGGAATGGGCAGATCAGATAGAACTACTGCACACAGAGGAATGGCCAGATCAGATAGCACTACTGTACACAGGGGAATCGACAGATCAGATAGAACTACTGTGCACAGAGGGGAATGGACAGATCAGATAGAACTACTATACACAGAGGAATGGACAGATCAGAGAGAACGACCATACACAGGGGAATGGACAGATCAGATAGAACTACTGTACACAGAGGGGAATGGACAGATCAGATAGCACTACTGTACACAGAGGAATGGACAGATCAGATAGAACTACAGGACACAGAGGAATGGACAGATCAGATAGAACTACTGTATACAGCGGAATGGACAGATCAGATCGAACTACTGTACACAGGGGGGAATGGACAGATCTGATAGAACTACTGTACACAGGGGAATGGACAGATCAGATAGAACTACTGTACACAGGGGAATGGACAGATCAGATAGAACTACTGTACACAGGGGAATGGACAGATCAGATAGAACTACTGTACACACGGGAATGGACAGATCAAATAGAACTACTGGACACAGGGGAATGGACAGATCAGATAGAACTACTGTACACAGAGGGAAATGGACAGATCAGATAGAAGTACTGTACACAGAGAGGAATGGACAGATCAGATAGAACCACTGTACACAGGGGAATGGACAGATCAGATAGAACTACTGTACACAGAGGAATGGACAGATCAGATAGAAAAACTGTACACAGAGGAATTGACAGATCAGATAGAACCACTGTACACAGAGGAATGGACAGATCACATAAAACTACTGTACACAGGGAACGGACAGATCAGATAGAACTACTGTACACAGGGGAATGGACAGATCACATAGAACTACTGTACACAGAGGAATGGACAGATTAGATAGAACTACTGTACACAGGGGAATGTATAGATCAGATAGAACTACTGTACACAGAGGGGAATGGACAGATCAGAGAGAACTACTGTACACAGGGGCTGGACAGACCAGATAGAACTACTCTACACAGAGGAATGGACAGATCAGATAGAACTACTGTACACAGAGGGGAATGGCCAGATCAGATAGAACTACTGTACACAGAGGAATGGACAGATCAGATAGAACTACTGTACACAGAGCAATTGACAGATCAGATAGAACTACTGTACACAGAGGAATGGACAGATCAGATAGAACTACTGTACACAGGGGAATGGACAGATCAGATAGAACTACTGTACACAGAGGAATGGACAGATCAGATAGAAGTACTGTACACAGAGGAATGGACAGATCAGATAGAACTACTGTACACAGCTTAATGGGCAGATCAGATAGAACTACTGTACAGAGAGGGAATGGGCAGATCAGATGGAACTACTTTACACAGAGGAATGAACAGATCAGATAGAACTACTGTACACAGAGGGGAATGGACAGATCAGATAGAACTACTGTACACAGGGGAATGGACTGATCAGATAGAACTACTGTACACAGAGGGGAATGGACAGATCAGATAGAACAACTGTACACAGAGGGGAATGGACAGATCAGATAGAACTACTGTACACAGAGGAATGGACAGAACAGATAGAACTACTATACACGGGAATGAGCAGATCAGATAGAACTACTGTACACAGAGGGGAATGGACAGATCAGATAGAACTACTGTACAGAGAGGGGAATGGACAGATCAGATAGAACTACTGTACACAGTGGAATGGACAGATCAGATAGAACTACTGAACAGCGAGGGGAATGGACAGATCAGATAGAACCACTGTACACAGGGGAATTGACAGATCAGATAGAACTACTGTACACAGAGGAATGGACAGATCAGATAGAACTACTGTACACAGAGGGAATGGACAGATCAGATAGAACTACTGTACACAGAGGAATGGACAGATCAGATAGAACTACTGTACACAGAGGGGAATGGACAGATCAGACAGAACTACTGTACACAGGGGAATGAGCAGATCAAATAGAACTACTGTACACAGATGGGAAGGGACAGATCTGATAGAACTACTGTACACAGGGGAATGGACAGATCAGATAGAACTACTGTACACAGAGGAATGGACAGATCAGATAGAATTACTGTACATGGGAATGGACAGATCAGATAGAACTACTGTACACAGGGGAATGGACAGATCAGCTAGAACTACTGTACACAGGGGAATGGACAGATCAGATAGAACTACTGTACACAGGGGAATGGACAGATCAGATAGAACTACTGTACACAGGGGGGAATGGACAGGTCAGATAGAACTACTGTACACAGAGAGGAATGGACAGATCAGATAGAACTACTGTACACAGGGGAATGGGCAGATGAGATAGAACTACTGTACAGAGGAATGGACAGATCAGATAGAACTACTGTACACAGAGGGGAATGGACAGATCAGATAGAACGACTGTACACAGAGGAATGGACAGATCAGATAGAACTACTGTACACAGGTGAATGGACAGATCAGATAGAACTACTGCACACAGAGGAATGGACAGATCAGATAGAACTACTGTACACTGAGGGGAATGGACAGATCAGATAGAACTACTGTACACAGGGGAATGGACAGATCAGATAGAACTACAGTACACAGAGGAATGGACAGATCAGATAGAACTACAGTACACAGAGGAATGGACAGATCAGATAGAACGACTGTATACAGCGGAATGGACAGCTCAGATAGAACTACTGCACACAGAGGAATGGACAGATCAGATAGAACTACTGTATGCAGAGGAATGGACAGATCAGATAGAACTAATGTACACAGAGGAAAGAACAGATCAGATAGGAATACTGTACACAGAGGGAATGGGCAGATCAGATGGAACTACTGTACACAGAGGAATGAACAGATCAGATAGAACTACTGTACACAGGCTAATGGACAGACCAGATAGAACTACTGTACACAGAGGGAATGGACAGATCAGAAGGAACTACTGTACACAGGGGAATGGACAGATCAGATAGAGCTACTGTACACAGAGGGAATGGACAGATCATATAGAACTATTGTACACAGAGGGGAATGGACAGATCAGATAGAACTACTGTACACAGAGAGGAATGGACAGATCAGATAGAACTTCTGCACACAGGGGAATGGACAGATCAGATAGAACTACTGTACAAAGAGGAAAGGACAGATCAGATAGAACTACTGTACACAGAGGGGAATGGACAGATCAGATAGAACTACTGTACACAGAGGAATGGACAGATCAGATAGATCTACTGTACACAGAGGAATGGACAGATCAGATAGAACTACTGTACACAGGGGAATGGACAGATCAGATAGAACTACTGTACACAGAGGAATGGGCAGATCAGATAGAACTACTGTACACAGAGGAATGGCCAGATCAGATAGAACTACTGTACACAGGGGAATGGACAGACCAGATAGAACTACTGTACACAGAGGGGAATGGACAGATCAGATCGAACTACTATACACAGAGGAATGGACAGATCAGAGAGAACTGCCGTACACAGGGGAATGGACAGATCAGATAGAACTACTGTACACAGAGGGGAATGGACAGATCAGATAGCACTACTGTACACAGAGGAATGGACAGATCAGATAGAACTACAGTACACAGAGGAATGGACAGATCAGATAGAACTACTGTATACAGCGGAATGGACAGATCAGATAGAACTACTGTACAGAGGGGGGAATGGACAGATCTGATAGAACTACTGTACACAGGGGAATGGACAGATCAGATAGAACTACTGTACACAGTGGAATGGACAGATCAGACAGAACTACTGTACACATGGGAATGGACAGATCAAATAGAACTACAGTACACGGGAATGGACAGATCAGCTAGAACTACTGTACACAGAGGGGAATGGACAGATCAGATAGAACTACTGTACACAGAGAGGAATGGACAGATCAGATAGAACCACTGTACACAGGGGAATGGACAGATCAGATAGAACGACTGTACACAGAGGAATGTACAGATCAGATAGAACTACTGTACACAGAGGAATTGACAGATCAGATAGAACTACTGTACACAGAGGAATGGACAGATCACATAGAACTACTGTACACAGGGGAATGGACAGATCAGATAGAACTACTGTACACATGGGAATGGACAGATCACATAGAACTACTGTACGCAGAGGAATGGACAGGTTAGATAGAACTACTGTACACAGGGGAATGGACAGATCAGATAGAACTACTGTACACAGAGGGGAATGGACAGATCAGATAGAACTACTGTACACAGAGAGGAATGGACAGATCAGATAGAACTCCTGTACACAGGGGCTGGACAGATCAGATAGAACTACTCTGCACAGAGGAATGGACAGATCAGATAGAACTACTGTACACAGAGGGGAATTGACAGATCAGATAGAACGACTGTACACAGAGGAATGGACAGATCAGATAGAACTACTGTACACAGAGGAATGGACAGATCAGATAGAACTACTGTACACAGAGGAATTGACAGATCAGATAGAACTACTGTACACAGAGGAATGGACAGATCAGATAGAACTACTGTACACAGGGGAATGGACAGATCAGATAGAACTACTGTACACAGAGAAATGGACAGATCAGATAGAACTACTGTACACTGAGGAATGGACAGATCAGATAGAACTACTGTACACAGATTAATGGGCAGATCAGATAGAACTACTGTACAGAGAGGGAATGGGCAGATCAGATGGAACTACTTTACACAGAGGAATGAACAGATCAGAGAGAACTACTGTACACAGGGGAATGGACAGTTCAGATAGAACTACTGTACACAGGGGAATGGACTGATCAGATAGAACTACTGTACACAGGGGAATGGACAGATCAGATAGAACTACTGTGCACAGAGGGGAATGGACAGCTCAGATAGCATGATTGTACACAGAGGGGAATGGACAGATCAGATAGCACTACTGTACACAGAGGAATGGGCAGATCAGATAGAACTACTGTACACAGGGGAATGGGCAGATCAGATAGAACTACTGTACAGAGAGGGAATGGACAGATCAGATAGAACTACAGGACACAGAGGAATGGACAGATCAGATAGAACTGCTGTATACAGCGGAATGGACAGATCAGATAGAACTACTGTACACAGAGGGGAATGGACAGATCAGATAGAACTACTGTACACAGAGGAATGGACAGATCAGATAGAACTACTATACACAGGGGAATGAACAGATCAGATAGAACTACTGTACACAGAGGGGAATGGACAGATCAGATAGAACTACTGTACACAGAGGAATGGACAGGTCAGATAGAACTACTGTACACAGAGGGGAATTGACAGATCAGACAGAACTACTGTACACAGGGGAATGAACAGATCAGATAGCACTGCTGTACACAGAGGGGAATGGACAGATCTGATAGAACTACTGTACACAGAGGAATGGACAGATCAGATAGAACTACTGTACACAGAGGAATGGACAGATCAGATAGAATTACGGTACACAGGAATGGACACATCAGATAGAACTACTGTACACAGGGGAATGGACAGATCAGCGAGAACTACTGTACACAGGGGAATGGACAGATGAGATAGAACTACTGTACAGAGGGGAATGGACAGATCAGATAGAACTACTGTACACAGAGGGGAATGGACAGATCAGATCGAACTACTGTACACAGAGGAATGGACAGATCAGATAGAACTACTGTACACAGGGGAATGGACAGATCAGATAGAACTACTGTACAAAGAGGAATGGACAGATCAGATAGAACTACTGTACACAGAGGGGAATGGACAGATCAGATAGATCTACTGTACACAGAGGAATGGACAGATCAGATAGAACTACTGTACACAGGGGAATGGACAGATCAGATAGAACTACTGTACACAGAGGAATGGGCAGATCAGATAGAACTACTGTACACAGAGGAATGGCCAGATCAGATAGCACTACTGTACACAGGGGAATGGACAGATCAGATAGAACGACTGCACACAGAGGGGAATGGACAGATCAGATAGAACTACTATACACAGAGGAATGGACAGATCAGGGAGAACTACCGTACACAGGGGAATGGACAGATCAGATAGAACTACTGTACACAGAGGGGAATGGACAGATCAGATAGCACTACTGTACACAGAGGAATGGGCAGATCAGATAGAACTACAGGACACAGAGGAATGGACAGATCAGATAGAACTACTGTACAGAGAGGAATGGACAGATCAGATAGAAATACCGTACACAGGGGAATGGACAGATCAGATAGAACTACAGTACACAGAGGGGAATGGACAGATCAGATAGAACTACTGTACACAGAGGAATGGACAGATCAAATAGAACTACAGAGCACAGAGGAATGGACAGATCAGATAGAACTACTGTATACAGCGGAATGGACAGATCAGATAGAACTACTGTACACAGAGGAAGGGACAGAGCAGATAGAACTACTGTATACAAAGGAATGGACAGATCAGATAGAACTACTGTACACAGAGGAATGGACAGATCAGATCGGACTACTGTACACAGAGGGAATGGGCAGATCAGATGGAACTACTGTACACAGAGGAATGTACAGATCAGATAGAGCTATTGTACACAGAGGGAATGGACAGATCATATAGAACTACTGTACACAGAGGAATGGACAGATCAGATAGAACTACTGTCCACAGAGGAATGGAGAGATCGGATAGAACTACTGTACACAGGGGAATGGACAGATCAGATAGAACTACGGTACACAGAGGAATGGACAGATCAGATAGAACGACTGTACACAGGCGAATGGACAGATCAGATAGAACTACTGTACCCAGAGGAATGGACAGATCAGATAGAACTACTGTACACAGGGGAATGGACAGATCAGATAGAACTACTGTACACAGAGGAATCGACAGATCAGATAGAACTACTGTACACAGGAATGGACAGATCAGATAGAACTACTGTACACAGAGGAATGGACAGATCAAATAGAACTTATGTACACAGAGCGGAATGGACAGATCAGATAGAAGTACTGTACACAGAGAGGAATGGACAGGTCAGATAGAACGACTGGACACAGGGGAATGGACAGATCAGATAGAACTGCTCCACACAGAGGAATGGACAGATCAGATAGAACTAATGTACACAGGGGAATGAACAGATCAGATAGAACTACTGCACACAGAGGGGAATGGACAGTTCTGATAGAACTACTGTACACAGGGGAATGGACAGATCAGATAGAACGACTGTACACAGAGCGGAATGGACAGATCAGATAGAACTACTGTACACAGAGAGGAATGGACAGATCAGATAGAACTACTGTACACAGACGAATGGACAGATCAGATAGAACTACTGTACACAGAGGGGAATGGACAGATCAGACAGAACTACTGTACACAGGGGAATGAACAGATTAGATAGAACGACTGCACACAGAGGGGAATGGACAGATCTGACAGAACTATTGTACACAGGGGAATGGACAGATCAGATAGAACTACTGTACACAGAGGAATGGACAGATCAGATAGAACTACTGTACACAGTGGAATGGACAGATCAGATAGAACTACGGTACACAGGGGAATGGACAGATCAGATAGAACTACTGTACCGAGGGGAATGGACAGATCAGATAGAACTACTGTACACAGGGGAATGGACAGATCAGATAGAACTATTGTACACAGAGGAATGGACTGATCAGATAGAACTACAGTACACAGAGCGGAATGGACAGATCAGATAGAACTACTGTACACAGAGAGGAATGGACAGATCAGATAGAACTACTGTACACATGGGAATGGACAGATCAGATAGAACTGCTCTACACAGAGGAATGGACAGATCAGATAGAACTAATGTACACAGAGGGGAATGGACAGATCAGATAGAGCTACTGTATACAGAGGAATGCACAGATCAGATAGAACTACTGTACACAGGGGAATGGACAGATCAGCTAGAATTATTGTACACAGAGGAATGGACAGATCAGATAGATCTACTGTACACAGAGGAATGGACAGATGAGATAGAACTACTGTACACAGAGGAATGGACAGATCAGATAGCACTACTGTACACAGGGGAATGGACAGTTCAGATAGAACTACTGTACACAGAGGAATGGACAGGTCAGGTAGAACTACTGTACACAGAGGAATGGACAAATCAGATGGAACTACTGTACACAGAGGAATGGACAGATCAGATAGAACTACTGTACACAGAGGGGAATGGACAGATCAGACAGAACTACTGTACACAGGGGAATGAGCAGATCAAATAGAACTACTGTACACAGATGGGAAGGGACAGATCTGATAGAACTACTGTACACAGGGGAATGGACAGATCAGATAGAACTACTGTACACAGAGGAATGGACAGATCAGATAGAATTACTGTACATGGGAATGGACAGATCAGATAGAACTACTGTACACAGGGGAATGGACAGATCAGCTAGAACTACTGTACACAGGGGAATGGACAGATCAGATAGAACTACTGTACACAGGGGAATGGACAGATCAGATAGAACTACTGTACACAGGGGGGAATGGACAGGTCAGATAGAACTACTGTACACAGAGAGGAATGGACAGATCAGATAGAACTACTGTACACAGGGGAATGGGCAGATGAGATAGAACTACTGTACAGAGGAATGGACAGATCAGATAGAACTACTGTACACAGAGGGGAATGGACAGATCAGATAGAACGACTGTACACAGAGGAATGGACAGATCAGATAGAACTACTGTACACAGGTGAATGGACAGATCAGATAGAACTACTGCACACAGAGGAATGGACAGATCAGATAGAACTAATGTACACTGAGGGGAATGGACAGATCAGATAGAACTACTGTACACAGGGGAATGGACAGATCAGATAGAACTACAGTACACAGAGGAATGGACAGATCAGATAGAACTACAGTACACAGAGGAATGGACAGATCAGATAGAACGACTGTATACAGCGGAATGGACAGCTCAGATAGAACTACTGCACACAGAGGAATGGACAGATCAGATAGAACTACTGTATGCAGAGGAATGGACAGATCAGATAGAACTAATGTACACAGAGGAAAGAACAGATCAGATAGGAATACTGTACACAGAGGGAATGGGCAGATCAGATGGAACTACTGTACACAGAGGAATGAACAGATCAGATAGAACTACTGTACACAGGCTAATGGACAGACCAGATAGAACTACTGTACACAGAGGGAATGGACAGATCAGAAGGAACTACTGTACACAGGGGAATGGACAGATCAGATAGAGCTACTGTACACAGAGGGAATGGACAGATCATATAGAACTATTGTACACAGAGGGGAATGGACAGATCAGATAGAACTACTGTACACAGAGAGGAATGGACAGATCAGATAGAACTTCTGCACACAGGGGAATGGACAGATCAGATAGAACTACTGTACAAAGAGGAAAGGACAGATCAGATAGAACTACTGTACACAGAGGGGAATGGACAGATCAGATAGAACTACTGTACACAGAGGAATGGACAGATCAGATAGATCTACTGTACACAGAGGAATGGACAGATCAGATAGAACTACTGTACACAGGGGAATGGACAGATCAGATAGAACTACTGTACACAGAGGAATGGGCAGATCAGATAGAACTACTGTACACAGAGGAATGGCCAGATCAGATAGAACTACTGTACACAGGGGAATGGACAGACCAGATAGAACTACTGTACACAGAGGGGAATGGACAGATCAGATCGAACTACTATACACAGAGGAATGGACAGATCAGAGAGAACTGCCGTACACAGGGGAATGGACAGATCAGATAGAACTACTGTACACAGAGGGGAATGGACAGATCAGATAGCACTACTGTACACAGAGGAATGGACAGATCAGATAGAACTACAGTACACAGAGGAATGGACAGATCAGATAGAACTACTGTATACAGCGGAATGGACAGATCAGATAGAACTACTGTACAGAGGGGGGAATGGACAGATCTGATAGAACTACTGTACACAGGGGAATGGACAGATCAGATAGAACTACTGTACACAGTGGAATGGACAGATCAGACAGAACTACTGTACACATGGGAATGGACAGATCAAATAGAACTACAGTACACGGGAATGGACAGATCAGCTAGAACTACTGTACACAGAGGGGAATGGACAGATCAGATAGAACTACTGTACACAGAGAGGAATGGACAGATCAGATAGAACCACTGTACACAGGGGAATGGACAGATCAGATAGAACGACTGTACACAGAGGAATGTACAGATCAGATAGAACTACTGTACACAGAGGAATTGACAGATCAGATAGAACTACTGTACACAGAGGAATGGACAGATCACATAGAACTACTGTACACAGGGGAATGGACAGATCAGATAGAACTACTGTACACATGGGAATGGACAGATCACATAGAACTACTGTACGCAGAGGAATGGACAGGTTAGATAGAACTACTGTACACAGGGGAATGGACAGATCAGATAGAACTACTGTACACAGAGGGGAATGGACAGATCAGATAGAACTACTGTACACAGAGAGGAATGGACAGATCAGATAGAACTCCTGTACACAGGGGCTGGACAGATCAGATAGAACTACTCTGCACAGAGGAATGGACAGATCAGATAGAACTACTGTACACAGAGGGGAATTGACAGATCAGATAGAACGACTGTACACAGAGGAATGGACAGATCAGATAGAACTACTGTACACAGAGGAATGGACAGATCAGATAGAACTACTGTACCGAGGGGAATGGACAGATCAGATAGAACTACTGTACACAGGGGAATGGACAGATCAGATAGAACTATTGTACACAGAGGAATGGACTGATCAGATAGAACTACTGTACACAGAGCGGAATGGACAGATCAGATAGAACTACTGTACACAGAGAGGAATGGACAGATCAGATAGAACTACTGTACACATGGGAATGGACAGATCAGATAGAACTGCTCTACACAGAGGAATGGACAGATCAGATAGAACTAATGTACACAGAGGGGAATGGACAGATCAGATAGAGCTACTGTATACAGAGGAATGCACAGATCAGATAGAACTACTGTACACAGGGGAATGGACAGATCAGCTAGAATTATTGTACACAGAGGAATGGACAGATCAGATAGATCTACTGTACACAGAGGAATGGACAGATGAGATAGAACTACTGTACACAGAGGAATGGACAGATCAGATAGCACTACTGTACACAGGGGAATAGACAGATCAGATAGAACTACTGTACAGAGGAATGGACAGGTCAGGTAGAACTACTGTACACAGAGGAATGGACAAATCAGATGGAACTACTGTACACAGAGGAATGGACAGATCAGATAGAACTACTGTACACAGAGGGGAATGGACAGATCAGACAGAACTACTGTACACAGGGGAATGAGCAGATCAAATAGAACTACTGTACACAGATGGGAAGGGACAGATCTGATAGAACTACTGTACACAGGGGAATGGACAGATCAGATAGAACTACTGTACACAGAGGAATGGACAGATCAGATAGAATTACTGTACATGGGAATGGACAGATCAGATAGAACTACTGTACACAGGGGAATGGACAGATCAGCTAGAACTACTGTACACAGGGGAATGGACAGATCAGATAGAACTACTGTACACAGGGGAATGGACAGATCAGATAGAACTACTGTACACAGGGGGGAATGGACAGGTCAGATAGAACTACTGTACACAGAGAGGAATGGACAGATCAGATAGAACTACTGTACACAGGGGAATGGGCAGATGAGATAGAACTACTGTACAGAGGAATGGACAGATCAGATAGAACTACTGTACACAGAGGGGAATGGACAGATCAGATAGAACGACTGTACACAGAGGAATGGACAGATCAGATAGAACTACTGTACACAGGTGAATGGACAGATCAGATAGAACTACTGCACACAGAGGAATGGACAGATCAGATAGAACTACTGTACACTGAGGGGAATGGACAGATCAGATAGAACTACTGTACACAGGGGAATGGACAGATCAGATAGAACTACAGTACACAGAGGAATGGACAGATCAGATAGAACTACAGTACACAGAGGAATGGACAGATCAGATAGAACGACTGTATACAGCGGAATGGACAGCTCAGATAGAACTACTGCACACAGAGGAATGGACAGATCAGATAGAACTACTGTATGCAGAGGAATGGACAGATCAGATAGAACTAATGTACACAGAGGAAAGAACAGATCAGATAGGAATACTGTACACAGAGGGAATGGGCAGATTAGATGGAACTACTGTACACAGAGGAATGAACAGATCAGATAGAACTACTGTACACAGGCTAATGGACAGACCAGATAGAACTACTGTACACAGAGGGAATGGACAGATCAGAAGGAACTACTGTACACAGGGGAATGGACAGATCAGATAGAGCTACTGTACACAGAGGGAATGGACAGATCATATAGAACTATTGTACACAGAGGGGAATGGACAGATCAGATAGAACTACTGTACACAGAGAGGAATGGACAGATCAGATAGAACTTCTGCACACAGGGGAATGGACAGATCAGATAGAACTACTGTACAAAGAGGAAAGGACAGATCAGATAGAACTACTGTACACAGAGGGGAATGGACAGATCAGATAGAACTACTGTACACAGAGGAATGGACAGATCAGATAGATCTACTGTACACAGAGGAATGGACAGATCAGATAGAACTACTGTACACAGGGGAATGGACAGATCAGATAGAACTACTGTACACAGAGGAATGGGCAGATCAGATAGAACTACTGTACACAGAGGAATGGCCAGATCAGATAGAACTACTGTACACAGGGGAATGGACAGACCAGATAGAACTACTGTACACAGAGGGGAATGGACAGATCAGATCGAACTACTATACACAGAGGAATGGACAGATCAGAGAGAACTGCCGTACACAGGGGAATGGACAGATCAGATAGAACTACTGTACACAGAGGGGAATGGACAGATCAGATAGCACTACTGTACACAGAGGAATGGACAGATCAGATAGAACTACAGTACACAGAGGAATGGACAGATCAGATAGAACTACTGTATACAGCGGAATGGACAGATCAGATAGAACTACTGTACAGAGGGGGGAATGGACAGATCTGATAGAACTACTGTACACAGGGGAATGGACAGATCAGATAGAACTACTGTACACAGTGGAATGGACAGATCAGACAGAACTACTGTACACATGGGAATGGACAGATCAAATAGAACTACAGTACACGGGAATGGACAGATCAGCTAGAACTACTGTACACAGAGGGGAATGGACAGATCAGATAGAACTACTGTACACAGAGAGGAATGGACAGATCAGATAGAACCACTGTACACAGGGGAATGGACAGATCAGATAGAACGACTGTACACAGAGGAATGTACAGATCAGATAGAACTACTGTACACAGAGGAATTGACAGATCAGATAGAACTACTGTACACAGAGGAATGGACAGATCACATAGAACTACTGTACACAGGGGAATGGACAGATCAGATAGAACTACTGTACACATGGGAATGGACAGATCACATAGAACTACTGTACGCAGAGGAATGGACAGGTTAGATAGAACTACTGTACACAGGGGAATGGACAGATCAGATAGAACTACTGTACACAGAGGGGAATGGACAGATCAGATAGAACTACTGTACACAGAGAGGAATGGACAGATCAGATAGAACTCCTGTACACAGGGGCTGGACAGATCAGATAGAACTACTCTGCACAGAGGAATGGACAGATCAGATAGAACTACTGTACACAGAGGGGAATTGACAGATCAGATAGAACGACTGTACACAGAGGAATGGACAGATCAGATAGAACTACTGTACACAGAGGTATGGACAGATCAGATAGAACTACTGTACACAGAGGAATTGACAGATCAGATAGAACTACTGTACACAGAGGAATGGACAGATCAGATAGAACTACTGTACACAGGGGAATGGACAGATCAGATAGAACTACTGTACACAGAGAAATGGACAGATCAGATAGAACTACTGTACACTGAGGAATGGACAGATCAGATAGAACTACTGTACACAGATTAATGGGCAGATCAGATAGAACTACTGTACAGAGAGGGAATGGGCAGATCAGATGGAACTACTTTACACAGAGGAATGAACAGATCAGAGAGAACTACTGTACACAGGGGAATGGACAGTTCAGATAGAACTACTGTACACAGGGGAATGGACTGATCAGATAGAACTACTGTACACAGGGGAATGGACAGATCAGATAGAACTACTGTGCACAGAGGGGAATGGACAGCTCAGATAGCATGATTGTACACAGAGGAATGGACAGATCAGATAGAACTACAGGACACAGAGGAATGGACAGATCAGATAGAACTGCTGTATACAGCGGAATGGACAGATCAGATAGAACTACTGTACACAGAGGGGAATGGACAGATCAGATAGAACTACTGTACACAGAGGAATGGACAGATCAGATAGAACTACTATACACAGGGGAATGAACAGATCAGATAGAACTACTGTACACAGAGGGGAATGGACAGATCAGATAGAACTACTGTACACAGAGGAATGGACAGGTCAGATAGAACTACTGTACACAGAGGGGAATTGACAGATCAGACAGAACTACTGTACACAGGGGAATGAACAGATCAGATAGCACTGCTGTACACAGAGGGGAATGGACAGATCTGATAGAACTACTGTACACAGAGGAATGGACAGATCAGATAGAACTACTGTACACAGAGGAATGGACAGATCAGATAGAATTACGGTACACAGGAATGGACACATCAGATAGAACTACTGTACACAGGGGAATGGACAGATCAGCGAGAACTACTGTACACAGGGGAATGGACAGATGAGATAGAACTACTGTACAGAGGGGAATGGACAGATCAGATAGAACTACTGTACACAGAGGGGAATGGACAGATCAGATCGAACTACTGTACACAGAGGAATGGACAGATCAGATAGAACTACTGTACACAGGGGAATGGACAGATCAGATAGATCTACTGTACACAGAGGAATGGACAGATCAGATAGAACTACTGTACACAGGGGAATGGACAGATCAGATAGAACTACTGTACACAGAGGAATGGGCAGATCAGATAGAACTACTGTACACAGAGGAATGGCCAGATCAGATAGCACTACTGTACACAGGGGAATGGACAGATCAGATAGAACGACTGCACACAGAGGGGAATGGACAGATCAGATAGAACTACTATACACAGAGGAATGGACAGATCAGGGAGAACTACCGTACACAGGGGAATGGACAGATCAGATAGAACTACTGTACACAGAGGGGAATGGACAGATCAGATAGCACTACTGTACACAGAGGAATGGGCAGATCAGATAGAACTACAGGACGCAGAGGAATGGACAGATCAGATAGAACTACTGTACAGAGAGGAATGGACAGATCAGATAGAAATACCGTACACAGGGGAATGGACAGATCAGATAGAACTACAGTACACAGAGGGGAATGGACAGATCAGATAGAACTACTGTACACAGAGGAATGGACAGATCAAATAGAACTACAGAGCACAGAGGAATGGACAGATCAGATAGAACTACTGTATACAGCGGAATGGACAGATCAGATAGAACTACTGTACACAGAGGAAGGGACAGAGCAGATAGAACTACTGTATACAAAGGAATGGACAGATCAGATAGAACTACTGTACACAGAGGAATGGACAGATCAGATCGGACTACTGTACACAGAGGGAATGGGCAGATCAGATGGAACTACTGTACACAGAGGAATGTACAGATCAGATAGAGCTATTGTACACAGAGGGAATGGACAGATCATATAGAACTACTGTACACAGAGGAATGGACAGATCAGATACAACTACTGTCCACAGAGGAATGGAGAGATCGGATAGAACTACTGTACACAGGGGAATGGACAGATCAGATAGAACTACGGTACACAGAGGAATGGACAGATCAGATAGAACGACTGTACACAGGCGAATGGACAGATCAGATAGAACTACTGTACCCAGAGGAATGGACAGATCAGATAGAACTACTGTACACAGGGGAATGGACAGATCAGATAGAACTACTGTACACAGAGGAATCGACAGATCAGATAGAACTACTGTACACAGGAATGGACAGATCAGATAGAACTACTGTACACAGAGGAATGGACAGATCAAATAGAACTTATGTACACAGAGCGGAATGGACAGATCAGATAGAACTACTGTACACAGAGAGGAATGGACAGGTCAGATAGAACGACTGGACACAGGGGAATGGACAGATCAGATAGAACTGCTCCACACAGAGGAATGGACAGATCAGATAGAACTAATGTACACAGGGGAATGAACAGATCAGATAGAACTACTGCACACAGAGGGGAATGGACAGATCTGATAGAACTACTGTACACAGGGGAATGGACAGATCAGATAGAACGACTGTACACAGAGCGGAATGGACAGATCAGATAGAACTACTGTACACAGAGAGGAATGGACAGATCAGATAGAACTACTGTACACAGACGAATGGACAGATCAGATAGAACTACTGTACACAGAGGGGAATGGACAGATCAGACAGAACTACTGTACACAGGGGAATGAACAGATTAGATAGAACGACTGCACACAGAGGGGAATGGACAGATCTGACAGAACTATTGTACACAGGGGAATGGACAGATCAGATAGAACTACTGTACACAGAGGAATGGACAGATCAGATAGAACTACTGTACACAGTGGAATGGACAGATCAGATAGAACTACGGTACACAGGGGAATGGACAGATCAGATAGAACTACTGTACCGAGGGGAATGGACAGATCAGATAGAACTACTGTACACAGGGGAATGGACAGATCAGATAGAACTATTGTACACAGAGGAATGGACTGATCAGATAGAACTACTGTACACAGAGCGGAATGGACAGATCAGATAGAACTACTGTACACAGAGAGGAATGGACAGATCAGATAGAACTACTGTACACATGGGAATGGACAGATCAGATAGAACTGCTCTACACAGAGGAATGGACAGATCAGATAGAACTAATGTACACAGAGGGGAATGGACAGATCAGATAGAGCTACTGTATACAGAGGAATGCACAGATCAGATAGAACTACTGTACACAGGGGAATGGACAGATCAGCTAGAATTATTGTACACAGAGGAATGGACAGAACAGATAGATCTACTGTACACAGAGGAATGGACAGATGAGATAGAACTACTGTACACAGAGGAATGGACAGATCAGATAGCACTACTGTACACAGGGGAATGGACAGATCAGATAGAACTACTGTACACAGAGGAATGGACAGGTCAGGTAGAACTACTGTACACAGAGGAATGGACAAATCAGATGGAACTACTGTACACAGAGGAATGGACAGATCAGATAGAAATCTGTACACAGAGGGAATGGGCAGATCAGATGGAACTACTGTACACAGAGGAATGAGCAGATCAGATAGAACTACTTTACACAGGGGAATGGACAGATCAGATAGAACTACTGTACACAGAGGGAATGGACAGATCAGATAGAACTACTGTACACAGGGGAACGGACAGATCTGATAGACCTACTTTCCACAGAGGGGAATGGACAGATCAGATAGAACTACTGTACACAGAGGGGAATGGACAGATCAGAGAGAACTACTGTACACTGAGGAATGGACAGATCAGATAGAACTACTATACACAGGGGAATGGACAGATCAGATAGAACTACTGTACACAGAGGGGAATGGACAGATCAGATAGATCTACTGTACACAGAGGGGAATGGACAGATCAGATAGAACTACTGTACACAGTGGAATGGACAGATCAGATAGTACAACTGAACAGAGAGGGGAATGAACAGATCGGATAGAACTACTGTCCACAGGGGAATGGACAGATCAGATAGAACTACTGTACACAGAGGAATGGACAGATCAGATAGAACTACTGTACACAGAGGGAATGGACAGATCAGATAGAACTACTGTACACAGAGGAATGGACAGATCAGATAGAACTATTGTACACAGAGGGGAATGGACAAATCAGACAGAACTACTGCACACAGGGGAAAGAACAGATCAGATAGAACTACTGTACACAGAGGGGAATGGACAGATCAGGTAGAACTACTGTACACAGAGGGGAATGGACAGATCAGATAGAACTACTGTACACAGATGAATGGACAGATCAGATAAAACTACAGTACACAGAGGAATGGACAGATCAGATAGAACTACTGTATACAGCGGAATGGACAGATCAGATAGAACTAATCTGCACAGAGGAATGGACAGATCAGATAGAACTACTGTATGCAGAGGAATGGACAGATCAGATAGAACTAATGTACACAGGGGAATGGACAGATCAGATAGAACTACTGTACACAGAGGAATGGACAGATCAGATAGAACTACTGTACACAGGAATGGACAGATCAGATAGAACTAATGTACACAGGGGAATGGACAGATCAGATAGAACTAATGTAAACAGAGGAATGGACAGATCAGATAGGACTACTGTACACAGAGGGAATGGGCAGATCAGATGGAACTACTGTACACAGAGGAATGAACAGATCAGATAGAACTACTGTACACAGGGGAATGGACAGATCAGATAGAACTACTGTACACACAGGGAATGGACAGATCAGATAGAACTACTGTACACAGGGCAATGGACAGATCAGATAGAGCTACTGTACACAAAGGGAAATGACAGATCATATAGAACTACTGCACACAGAGGAATGGACAGATCAGATAGAACTACGGTACACAGAGGAATGGACAGATCAGATAGAACTACTATACACAGGGGAATGGACAGATCAGATAGAAGTACTGTACACAGGGGGGAATGGACAGATCAGATAGAACTACTGTACACAGGGGAATGGACAGATCAGATAGAACTACTGTACACAGAGGAATGGACAGATCAGATAGAACTACAGTACACAGAGGAATGGACAGATCAGATAGAACTACTGTACACAGAGGAATGGACAGATCAGATAGGACTACTGTACACAGAGGGAATGGGCAGATCAGATGGAACTACTGTACACAGAGGAATGAACAGATCAGATAGAGCTATTGTACACAGAGGGGATGGACAGATCATATAGAACTACTGTACACCGAGGAATGGACAGATCAGATAGAACTACTGTACACAGAGGAATGGAAAGATCAGATAGAACTACTGTACACAGGGGAATGGACAGATCAGATAGATCTACGGTACACAGAGGAATTGACAGATCAGATAGAACTACTGTACACAGGGGAATGGAGAGATCAGATAGAACTACTGTACACAGAGGGGAATGGACAGATCAGATAGAACTACTGTACACAGGGGAATGGACAGATCAGATAGAACTACTGTACACAGAGCAATGGACAGATCAGATAGAACTACTGTACACAGGAATGGACAGATCAGATAGAACTACTGTACACAGAGGAATGGACAGATCAGATAGAACTACTGTACACAGGGGAATGGACAGATCAGATAGAACAACTGTACACAGAGGAATGGACAGATCAGATAGAACTACTGAACAGAGAGGGGAATGGACAGATCAGATAGAACTACTGTACACAGGGGAATGGACAGATCAGATAGAACTACTGTACACAGAGGAATGGACAGATCAGATAGAACTACTGTACACAGAGCGGAGTGGACAGATCAGACAGAAGTACTGTACACAGGGGAATGAATAGATCAGATAGAACTACTGTACACAGCGGGGAATGGACAGATCTGATAGAACTACTGTACACAGGGGAATGGACAGATGAGATAGAACTACTGTACACAGGGGAATGGACAGATCAGAGAGAACTACTGTACACAGGGGAATGGACAGATCAGATAGAACTACTGTACACAGGGGAATGGACAGATCAGGTAGAACTATTGTCCACAGAGGAATGGACAGATCAGATAGAACTACTGTACACAGAGGGGAATGGACAGATCAGATAGAACTACTGTACACAGAGTGGAATGGAGAGATCAGATAGAACTACTGTACACAGGGGAATGGACAGATCAGATAGAACTGCTCTACACAGAGGAATGGATAGATCAGATAGAACTAATGTACACAGAGGGGAATGGGCAGATCAGATAGAGCTACTGTACACAGAGGAATGGACAGATCAGATAGAACTACTGTACACAGATGGGAATGGACAGATCAGATAGAACTACTGTACACAGAGGAATGGACAGATCAGATAGAACTCCTGTACACAGCGGGAATGGGCAGATCAGATGGAACTACTGTACACAGATGAATGAACAGATCAGATAGAACTACTGTACACAGGGGAATGGACAGATCAGATAGAACTACTGTACACAGAGGGAATGGACAGATCAGATAGAACTACTGTACACAGGGGAATGGACAGATCAGATAGAGCTACAGCACACAGAGGGAATTGACAGGTCATATAGAACTACTGCACACAGAGGAATGGACAGATCAGATAGAACTACTGCACACACAGGGGAATGTACAGGTCAGATAGAACTACTGTACACAGAGGGGAATGGACAGATCAGATAGGACTACTGTACACGGGGGAATGGACAGATCTGATAGAACTACTGTACACAGGGGAATGGACAGATCAGATAGAACTACTGTACACAGGGGAATGGACAGATCAGATAGAACTACTGTACACAGGGGAATGGACAGATCAGATAGAACTACTGTACACACAGGAATGGACAGATCAAATAGAACTACTGGGCACAGGGGAATGGACAGATCAGATAGAACTACTGTACAGAGAGGGGAATGGACAGATCAGATAGAAGTACTGTACACAGAGAGGAATGGACAGATCAGATAGAACTACTGTACACATGGGAATGGACAGATCAGATAGAACTACTGTAGAAAGAGGAGTGGACAGATCAGATAGAACTAATGTACACAGAGGGGAATGGACAGATCAGATAGAGCTACTGTATACAGAGGAATGCACAGATCAGATAGAACTACTGTACACAGGGGAATGGACAGATCAGCTAGAATTATTGTACACAGAGGAATGGACAGAACAGATAGATCTACTGTACACAGAGGAATGGACAGATGAGATAGAACGACTGTACACAGAGGAATGGACAGATCAGATAGCACTACTGTACACAGGGGAATGGACAGATCAGATAGAACTACTGTACACAGAGGAATGGACAGGTCAGGTAGAACTACTGTACACAGAGGAATGGACAAATCAGATGGAACTACTGTACACAGAGGAATGGACAGATCAGATAGAAATCTGTACACAGAGGGAATGGGCAGATCAGATGGAACTACTGTACACAGAGGAATGAGCAGATCAGATAGAACTACTTTACACAGGGGAATGGACAGATCAGATAGAACTACTGTACACAGAGGGAATGGACAGATCAGATAGAACTACTGTACACAGGGGAACGGACAGATCTGATAGACCTACTTTCCACAGTGGGGAATGGACAGATCAGATAGAACTACTGTACACAGAGGGGAATGGACAGATCAGAGAGAACTACTGTACACTGAGGAATGGACAGATCAGATAGAACTACTATACACAGGGGAATGGACAGATCAGATAGAACTACTGTACACAGAGGGGAATGGACAGATCAGATAGATCTACTGTACACAGAGGGGAATGGACAGATCAGATAGAACTACTGTACACAGTGGAATGGACAGATCAGATAGTACAACTGAACAGAGAGGGGAATGAACAGATCGGATAGAACTACTGTCCACAGGGGAATGGACAGATCAGATAGAACTACTGTACACAGAGGAATGGACAGATCAGATAGAACTACTGTACACAGAGGGAATGGACAGATCAGATAGAACTACTGTACACAGAGGAATGGACAGATCAGATAGAACTATTGTACACAGAGGGGAATGGACAAATCAGACAGAACTACTGCACACAGGGGAAAGAACAGATCAGATAGAACTACTGTACACAGAGGGGAATGGACAGATCAGGTAGAACTACTGTACACAGAGGGGAATGGACAGATCAGATAGAACTACTGTACACAGATGAATGGACAGATCAGATAAAACTACAGTACACAGAGGAATGGACAGATCAGATAGAACTACTGTATACAGCGGAATGGACAGATCAGATAGAACTAATCTGCACAGAGGAATGGACAGATCAGATAGAACTACTGTATGCAGAGGAATGGACAGATCAGATAGAACTAATGTACACAGGGGAATGGACAGATCAGATAGAACTACTGTACACAGAGGAATGGACAGATCAGATAGAACTACTGTACACAGGAATGGACAGATCAGATAGAACTAATGTACACAGGGGAATGGACAGATCAGATAGAACTAATGTAAACAGAGGAATGGACAGATCAGATAGGACTACTGTACACAGAGGGAATGGGCAGATCAGATGGAACTACTGTACACAGAGGAATGAACAGATCAGATAGAACTACTGTACACAGGGGAATGGACAGATCAGATAGAACTACTGTACACACAGGGAATGGACAGATCAGATAGAACTACTGTACACAGGGGAATGGACAGATCAGATAGAGCTACTGTACACAAAGGGAAATGACAGATCATATAGAACTACTGCACACAGAGGAATGGACAGATCAGATAGAACTACTGTACACAGGGGAATGGACAGATCAGATAGAACTACGGTACACAGAGGAATGGACAGATCAGATAGAACTACTATACACAGGGGAATGGACAGATCAGATAGAAGTACTGTACACAGGGGGGAATGGACAGATCAGATAGAACTACTGTACACAGGGGAATGGACAGATCAGATAGAACTACTGTACACAGAGGAATGGACAGATCAGATAGAACTACAGTACACAGAGGAATGGACAGATCAGATAGAACTACTGTACACAGAGGAATGGACAGATCAGATAGGACTACTGTACACAGAGGGAATGGGCAGATCAGATGGAACTACTGTACACAGAGGAATGAACAGATCAGATAGAGCTATTGTACACAGAGGGGATGGACAGATCATATAGAACTACTGTACACCGAGGAATGGACAGATCAGATAGAACTACTGTACACAGAGGAATGGAAAGATCAGATAGAACTACTGTACACAGGGGAATGGACAGATCAGATAGATCTACGGTACACAGAGGAATTGACAGATCAGATAGAACTACTGTACACAGGGGAATGGACAGATCAGATAGAACTACTGTACACAGAGGAATGGACAGATCAGATCGAACTACTGTACACAGGGGAATGGACAGATCAGATAGAACTACTGTACACAGAGCAATGGACAGATCAGATAGAACTACTGTACACAGGAATGGACAGATCAGATAGAACTACTGTACACAGAGGAATGGACAGATCAGATAGAACTACTGTACACAGGGGAATGGACAGATCAGATAGAACAACTGTACACAGAGGAATGGACAGATCAGATAGAACTACTGAACAGAGAGGGGAATGGACAGATCAGATAGAACTACTGTACACAGGGGAATGGACAGATCAGATAGAACTACTGTACACAGAGGAATGGACAGATCAGATAGAACTACTGTACACAGAGCGGAGTGGACAGATCAGACAGAAGTACTGTACACAGGGGAATGAATAGATCAGATAGAACTACTGTACACAGCGGGGAATGGACAGATCTGATAGAACTACTGTACACAGGGGAATGGACAGATGAGATAGAACTACTGTACACAGGGGAATGGACAGATCAGAGAGAACTACTGTACACAGGGGAATGGACAGATCAGATAGAACTACTGTACACAGGGGAATGGACAGATCAGGTAGAACTATTGTCCACAGAGGAATGGACAGATCAGATAGAACTACTGTACACAGAGGGGAATGGACAGATCAGATAGAACTACTGTACACAGAGTGGAATGGAGAGATCAGATAGAACTACTGTACACAGGGGAATGGACAGATCAGATAGAACTGCTCTACACAGAGGAATGGATAGATCAGATAGAACTAATGTACACAGAGGGGAATGGGCAGATCAGATAGAGCTACTGTACACAGAGGAATGGACAGATCAGATAGAACTACTGTACACAGATGGGAATGGACAGATCAGATAGAACTAATGTACACAGAGGGGAATGGGCAGATCAGATAGAGCTACTGTACACAGAGGAATGGACAGATCAGATAGAACTACTGTACACAGATGGGAATGGACAGATCAGATAGAACTACTGTACACAGAGGAATGGACAGATCAGATAGAACTCCTGTACACAGCGGGAATGGGCAGATCAGATGGAACTACTGTACACAGATGAATGAACAGATCAGATAGAACTACTGTACACAGGGGAATGGACAGATCAGATAGAACTACTGTACACAGAGGGAATGGACAGATCAGATAGAACTACTGTACACAGGGGAATGGACAGATCAGATAGAGCTACAGCACACAGAGGGAATTGACAGGTCATATAGAACTACTGCACACAGAGGAATGGACAGATCAGATAGAACTACTGCACACACAGGGGAATGTACAGGTCAGATAGAACTACTGTACACAGAGGGGAATGGACAGATCAGATAGGACTACTGTACACGGGGGAATGGACAGATCTGATAGAACTACTGTACACAGGGGAATGGACAGATCAGATAGAACTACTGTACACAGGGGAATGGACAGATCAGATAGAACTACTGTACACAGGGGAATGGACAGATCAGATAGAACTACTGTACACACGGGAATGGACAGATCAAATAGAACTACTGGGCACAGGGGAATGGACAGATCAGATAGAACTACTGTACAGAGAGGGGAATGGACAGATCAGATAGAAGTACTGTACACAGAGAGGAATGGACAGATCAGATAGAACTACTGTACACATGGGAATGGACAGATCAGATAGAACTACTGTAGAAAGAGGAGTGGACAGATCAGATAGAACTCCTGTACACAGGGGAATGGACAGATCAGATAGAACTACTGTACACAGAGGAATGGGCAGATCAGATAGAACGACTGCACACAGAGGAATGGCCAGATCAGATAGCACTACTGTACACAGGGGAATCGACAGATCAGATAGAACTACTGTGCACAGAGCGGAATGGACAGATCAGATAGAACTACTATACACAGAGGAATGGACAGATCAGAGAGAACGACCGTACACAGGGGAATGGACAGATCAGATAGAACTACTGTACACAGAGAGGAATGGACAGATCAGATAGCACTACTGTACACAGAGGAATGGACAGATCAGATAGAACTACAGGACACAGAGGAATGGACAGATCAGATAGAACTACTGTATACAGCGGAATGGACAGATCAGATCGAACTACTGTACACAGGGGGGAATGGACAGATCTGATAGAACTACTGTACACAGAGGAATTGACAGATCAGATAGAACCACTGTACACAGAGGAATGGACAGATCACATAAAACTACTGTACACAGGGAACGGACAGATCAGATAGAACTACTGTACACAGGGGAATGGACAGATCACATAGAACTACTGTACACAGAGGAATGGACAGATTAGATAGAACTACTGTACACAGGGGAATGTACAGATCAGATAGAACTACTGTACACAGAGGGGAATGGACAGATCAGATAGAACTACTGTACACAGGGGCTGGACAGATCAGATAGAACTACTCTACACAGAGGAATGGACAGATCAGATAGAACTACTGTACACAGAGGGGAATGGCCAGATCAGATAGAACTACTGTACACAGAGGAATGGACAGATCAGATAGAACTACTGTACACAGAGGAATGGACAGATCAGATAGAACTACTGTACACAGAGCAATTGACAGATCAGATAGAACTACTGTACACAGAGGAATGGACAGATCAGATAGAACTACTGTACACAGGGGAATGGACAGATCAGATAGAACTACTGTACACAGAGGAATGGACAGATCAGATAGAAGTACTGTACACAGAGGAATGGATAGATCAGATAGAACTACTGTACACAGCTTAATGGGCAGATCAGATAGAACTACTGTACAGAGAGGGAATGGGCAGATCAGATGGAACTACTTTACACAGAGGAATGAACAGATCAGATAGAACTACTGTACACAGAGGGGAATGGACAGATCAGATAGAACTACTGTACACAGGGGAATGGACTGATCAGATAGAACTACTGTACACAGAGGGGAATGGACAGATCAGATAGAACAACTGTACACAGAGGGGAATGGACAGATCAGATAGAACTACTGTACATAGAGGAATGGACAGAACAGATAGAATTACTATACACAGGGGAATGAGCAGATCAGATAGAACTACTGTACACAGAGGGGAATGGACAGATCAGATAGAACTACTGTACAGAGAGGGGAATGGACAGATCAGATAGAACTACTGTACACAGTGGAATGGACAGATCAGATAGAACTACTGAACAGTGAGGGGAATGGACAGATCAGATAGAACCACTGTACACAGGGGAATTGACAGATCAGATAGAACTACTGTACACAGAGGAATGGACAGATCAGATAGAACTACTGTACACAGAGGGAATGGACAGATCAGATAGAACTACTGTACACAGAGGAATGGACAGATCAGATAGAACTACTGTACACAGAGGGGAATGGACAGATCAGACAGAACTACTGTACACAGGGGAATGAGCAGATCAAATAGAACTACTGTACACAGATGGGAAGGGACAGATCTGATAGAACTACTGTACACAGGGGAATGGACAGATCAGATAGAACTACTGTACACAGAGGAATGGATAGATCAGATAGAATTACTGTACATGGGAATGGACAGATCAGATAGAACTACTGTACACAGGGGAATGGACAGATCAGCTAGAACTACTGTACACAGGGGAATGGACAGATCAGATAGAACTACTGTACACAGGGGAATGGACAGATCAGATAGAACTACTGTACACAGGGGGGAATGGACAGGTCAGATAGAACTACTGTACACAGAGAGGAATGGACAGATCAGATAGAACTACTGTACACAGGGGAATGGGCAGATGAGATAGAACTACTGTACAGAGGAATGGACAGATCAGATAGAACTACTGTACACAGAGGGGAATGGACAGATCAGATAGAACTACTGTACACAGAGGAATGGACAGATCAGCTAGAACTACTGTACACAGGTGAATGGACAGATCAGATAGAACTACTGCACACAGAGGAATGGACAGATCAGATAGAACTACTGTACACTGAGGGGAATGGACAGATCAGATAGAACTACTGTACACAGGGGAATGGACAGATCAGATAGAACTACAGTACACAGAGGAATGGACAGATCAGATAGAACTACAGTACACAGAGGAATGGACAGATCAGATAGAACGACTGTATACAGCGGAATGGACAGCTCAGATAGAACTACTGTACACAGAGGAATGGACAGATCAGATAGAACTACTGTATGCAGAGGAATGGACAGATCAGATAGAACTAATGTACACAGAGGAAAGAACAGATCAGATAGGAATACTGTACACAGAGGGAATGGGCAGATCAGATGGAACTACTGTACACAGAGGAATGAACAGATCAGATAGAACTACTGTACACAGGCGAATGGACAGACCAGATAGAACTACTGTACACAGAGGGAATGGACAGATCAGAAGGAACTACTGTACACAGGGGAATGGACAGATCAGATAGAGCTACTGTACACAGAGGGAATGGACAGATCATATAGAACTATTGTACACAGAGGGGAATGGACAGATCAGATAGAACTACTGTACACAGAGAGGAATGGACAGATCAGATAGAACTTCTGCACACAGGGGAATGGACAGATCAGATAGAACGACTGTACAAAGAGGAAAGGACAGATCAGATAGAACTACTGTACACAGAGGGGAATGGACAGATCAGATAGAACTACTGTACACAGAGGAATGGACAGATCAGATAGATCTACTGTACACAGAGGAATGGACAGATCAGATAGAACTACTGTACACAGGGGAATGGACAGATCAGATAGAACTACTGTACACAGAGGAATGGGCAGATCAGATAGAACTACTGTACACAGAGGAATGGCCAGATCAGATAGAACTACTGTACACAGGGGAATGGACAGACCAGATAGAACTACTGTACACAGAGGGGAATGGACAGATCAGATCGAACTACTATACACAGAGGAATGGACAGATCAGAGAGAACTGCCGTACACAGGGGAATGGACAGATCAGATAGAACTACTGTACACAGAGGGGAATGGACAGATCAGATAGCACTACTGTACACAGAGGAATGGACAGATCAGATAGAACTACAGTACACAGAGGAATGGACAGATCAGATAGAACTACTGTATACAGCGGAATGGACAGATCAGATAGAACTACTGTACAGAGGGGGGAATGGACAGATCTGATAGAACTACTGTACACAGGGGAATGGACAGATCAGATAGAACTACTGTACACAGTGGAATGGACAGATCAGACAGAACTACTGTACACATGGGAATGGACAGATCAAATAGAACTACAGTACACGGGAATGGACAGATCAGCTAGAACTACTGTACACAGAGGGGAATGGACAGATCAGATAGAACTACTGTACACAGAGGAATTGACAGATCAGATAGAACTACTGTACACAGAGGAATGGACAGATCACATAGAACTACTGTACACAGGGGAATGGACAGATCAGATAGAACTACTGTACACATGGGAATGGACAGATCACATAGAACTACTGTACGCAGAGGAATGGACAGGTTAGATAGAACTACTATACACAGGGGAATGGACAGATCAGATAGAACTACTGTACACAGAGGGGAATGGACAGATCAGATAGAACTCCTGTACACAGGGGCTGGACAGATCAGATAGAACTACTCTGCACAGAGGAATGGACAGATCAGATAGAACTACTGTACACAGAGGGTAATTGACAGATCAGATAGAACTACTGTACACAGAGGAATGGACAGATCAGATAGAACTACTGTACACAGAGGAATGGACAGATCAGATAGAACTACTGTACACAGAGAAATGGACAGATCAGATAGAACTACTGTACACTGAGGAATGGACAGATCAGATAGAACTACTGTACACAGATTAATGGGCAGATCAGATAGAACTACTGTACAGAGAGGGAATGGGCAGATCAGATGGAACTACTTTACACAGAGGAATGAACAGATCAGAGAGAACTACTGTACACAGGGGAATGGACAGTTCAGATGGAACTACTGTACACAGGGGAATGGACTGATCAGATAGAACTACTGTACACAGGGGAATGGACAGATCAGATAGAACTACTGTACACAGAGGGGAATGGACAGCTCAGATAGCATGATTGTACACAGAGGAATGGACAGATCAGATAGAACTACAGGACACAGAGGAATGGACAGATCAGATAGAACTGCTGTATACAGCGGAATGGACAGATCAGATAGAACTACTGTACACAGAGGGGAATGGACAGATCAGATAGAACTACTGTACACAGAGGAATGGACAGATCAGATAGAACTACTATACACAGGGGAATGAACAGATCAGATAGAACTACTGTACACAGAGGGGAATGGACAGATCAGATAGAACTACTGTACACAGAGGAATGGACAGGTCAGATAGAACTACTGTACACAGAGGGGAATTGACAGATCAGACAGAACTACTGTACACAGGGGAATGAACAGATCAGATAGCACTGCTGTACACAGAGGGGAATGGACAGATCTGATAGAACTACTGTACACAGAGGAATGGACAGATCAGATAGAACTACTGTACACAGAGGAATGGACAGATCAGATAGAATTACGGTACACAGGAATGGACACATCAGATAGAACTACTGTACACAGGGGAATGGACAGATCAGCGAGAACTACTGTACACAGGGGAATGGACAGATGAGATAGAACTACTGTACAGAGGGGAATGGACAGATCAGATAGAACTACTGTACACAGAGGGGAATGGACAGATCAGATCGAACTACTGTACACAGAGGAATGGACAGATCAGATAGAACTACTGTACACAGGGGAATGGACAGATCAGATAGAACTACTGTACAAAGAGGAATGGACAGATCAGATAGAACTACTGTACACAGAGGGGAATGGACAGATCAGATAGATCTACTGTAGACAGAGGAATGGACAGATCAGATAGAACTACTGTACTCAGGGGAATGGACAGATCAGATAGAACTACTGTACACAGAGGAATGGGCAGATCAGATAGAACTACTGTACACAGAGGAATGGCCAGATCAGATAGCACTACTGTACACAGGGGAATGGACAGTTCAGATAGAACGACTGCACACAGAGGGGAATGGACAGATCAGATAGAACTACTATACACAGAGGAATGGACAGATCAGGGAGAACTACCGTACACAGGGGAATGGACAGATCAGATAGAACTACTGTACACAGAGGGGAATGGACAGATCAGATAGCACTACTGTACACAGAGGAATGGGCAGATCAGATAGAACTACAGGACACAGAGGAATGGACAGATCAGATAGAACTACTGTACAGAGAGGAATGGACAGATCAGATAGAAATACCATACACAGGGGAATGGACAGATCAGATAGAACTACAGTACACAGAGGGGAATGGACAGATCAGATAGAACTACTGTACACAGAGGAATGGACAGATCAGATAGAACTACAGAGCGCAGAGGAATGGACAGATCAGATAGAACTACTGCAAACAGCGGAATGGACAGATCAGATAGAACTACTGTACACAGAGGAAGGGACAGAGCAGATAGAACTACTGTATACAAAGGAATGGACAGATCAGATAGAACTACTGTACACAGAGGAATGTACAGATCAGATAGAGCTATTGTACACAGAGGGAATGGGCAGATCAGATGGAACTACTGTACACAGAGGAATGTACAGATCAGATAGAGCTATTGTACACAGAGGGAATGGACAGATCATATAGAACTACTGTACACAGAGGAATGGACAGATCAGATAGAACTACTTTCCACAGAGGAATGGAGAGATCGGATAGAACTACTGTACACAGGGGAATGGACAGACCAGATAGAACTACGGTACACAGAGGAATGGACAGATCAGATAGAACTACTGTACACAGGCGAATGGACAGATCAGATAGAACTATTGTACCCAGAGGAATGGACAGATCAGATAGAACTACTGTACACAGGGGAATGGACAGATCAGATAGAACTACTGTACACAGAGGAATCGACAGATCAGATAGAACTACTGTACACAGGAATGGACAGATCAGATAGAACTACTGTACACAGAGGAATGGACAGATCAAATAGAACTTATGTACACAGAGCGGAATGGACAGATCAGATAGAACTACTGTACACAGTGAGGAATGGACAGGTCAGATAGAACGACTGGACACAGGGGAATGGACAGATCAGATAGAACTGCTCCACACAGAGGAATGGACAGATCAGATAGAACTAATGTACACAGGGGAATGAACAGATCAGATAGAACTACTGCTCACAGAGGGGAATGGACAGATCTGAGAGAACTACTGTACACAGTGGAATGGACAGATCAGATAGAACGACTGTACACAGAGCGGAATGGACAGATCAGATAGAACTACTGTACACAGAGAGTAATGGACAGATCAGATAGAACTACTGTACACAGACGAATGGACAGATCAGATAGAACTACTGTACACAGAGGGGAATGGACAGATCAGACAGAACTACTGTACACAGGGGAATGAACAGATTAGATAGAACGACTGCACACAGAGGGGAATGGACAGATCTGACAGAACTATTGTACACAGGGGAATGGACAGATCAGATAGAACTACTGTACACAGAGGAATGGACAGATCAGATAGAACTACTGTACACAGTGGAATGGACAGATCAGATAGAACTACGGTACACAGGGGAATGGACAGATCAGATAGAACTACTGTACCGAGGGGAATGGACAGATCAGATAGAACTACTGTACACAGGGGAATGGACAGATCAGATAGAACTATTGTACACAGAGGAATGGACTGATCAGATAGAACTACTGTACACAGAGCGGAATGGACAGATCAGATAGAACTACTGTACACAGAGAGGAATGGACAGATCAGATAGAACTACTGTACACATGGGAATGGACAGATCAGATAGAACTGCTCTACACAGAGGAATGGACAGATCAGATAGAACTAATGTACACAGAGGGGAATGGACAGATCAGATAGATCTACTGTAGACAGAGGAATGGACAGATCAGATAGAACTACTGTACTCAGGGGAATGGACAGATCAGATAGAACTACTGTACACAGAGGAATGGGCAGATCAGATAGAACTACTGTACACAGAGGAATGGCCAGATCAGATAGCACTACTGTACACAGGGGAATGGACAGTTCAGATAGAACGACTGCACACAGAGGGGAATGGACAGATCAGATAGAACTACTATACACAGAGGAATGGACAGATCAGGGAGAACTACCGTACACAGGGGAATGGACAGATCAGATAGAACTACTGTACACAGAGGGGAATGGACAGATCAGATAGCACTACTGTACACAGAGGAATGGGCAGATCAGATAGAACTACAGGACACAGAGGAATGGACAGATCAGATAGAACTACTGTACAGAGAGGAATGGACAGATCAGATAGAAATACCATACACAGGGGAATGGACAGATCAGATAGAACTACAGTACACAGAGGGGAATGGACAGATCAGATAGAACTACTGTACACAGAGGAATGGACAGATCAGATAGAACTACAGAGCGCAGAGGAATGGACAGATCAGATAGAACTACTGCAAACAGCGGAATGGACAGATCAGATAGAACTACTGTACACAGAGGAAGGGACAGAGCAGATAGAACTACTGTATACAAAGGAATGGACAGATCAGATAGAACTACTGTACACAGAGGAATGTACAGATCAGATAGAGCTATTGTACACAGAGGGAATGGGCAGATCAGATGGAACTACTGTACACAGAGGAATGTACAGATCAGATAGAGCTATTGTACACAGAGGGAATGGACAGATCATATAGAACTACTGTACACAGAGGAATGGACAGATCAGATAGAACTACTTTCCACAGAGGAATGGAGAGATCGGATAGAACTACTGTACACAGGGGAATGGACAGACCAGATAGAACTACGGTACACAGAGGAATGGACAGATCAGATAGAACTACTGTACACAGGCGAATGGACAGATCAGATAGAACTATTGTACCCAGAGGAATGGACAGATCAGATAGAACTACTGTACACAGGGGAATGGACAGATCAGATAGAACTACTGTACACAGAGGAATCGACAGATCAGATAGAACTACTGTACACAGGAATGGACAGATCAGATAGAACTACTGTACACAGAGGAATGGACAGATCAAATAGAACTTATGTACACAGAGCGGAATGGACAGATCAGATAGAACTACTGTACACAGTGAGGAATGGACAGGTCAGATAGAACGACTGGACACAGGGGAATGGACAGATCAGATAGAACTGCTCCACACAGAGGAATGGACAGATCAGATAGAACTAATGTACACAGGGGAATGAACAGATCAGATAGAACTACTGCTCACAGAGGGGAATGGACAGATCTGAGAGAACTACTGTACACAGTGGAATGGACAGATCAGATAGAACGACTGTACACAGAGCGGAATGGACAGATCAGATAGAACTACTGTACACAGAGAGGAATGGACAGATCAGATAGAACTACTGTACACAGACGAATGGACAGATCAGATAGAACTACTGTACACAGAGGGGAATGGACAGATCAGACAGAACTACTGTACACAGGGGAATGAACAGATTAGATAGAACGACTGCACACAGAGGGGAATGGACAGATCTGACAGAACTATTGTACACAGGGGAATGGACAGATCAGATAGAACTACTGTACACAGAGGAATGGACAGATCAGATAGAACTACTGTACACAGGGGAATGGACAGATCAGATAGAACTACTGTACCGAGGGGAATGGACAGATCAGATAGAACTACTGTACACAGTGGAATGGACAGATCAGATAGAACTACGGTACACAGGGGAATGGACAGATCAGATAGAACTACTGTACCGAGGGGAATGGACAGATCAGATAGAACTACTGTACACAGGGGAATGGACAGATCAGATAGAACTATTGTACACAGAGGAATGGACTGATCAGATAGAACTACTGTACACAGAGCGGAATGGACAGATCAGATAGAACTACTGTACACAGAGAGGAATGGACAGATCAGATAGAACTACTGTACACATGGGAATGGACAGATCAGATAGAACTGCTCTACACAGAGGAATGGACAGATCAGATAGAACTAATGTACACAGAGGGGCATGGACAGATCAGATAGAGCTACTGTATACAGAGGAATGCACAGATCAGATAGAACTACTGTACACAGGGGAATGGACAGATCAGCTAGAATTATTGTACACAGAGGAATGGACAGATCAGATAGATCTACTGTACACAGAGGAATGGACAGATGAGATAGAACTACTGTACACAGAGGAATGGACAGATCAGATAGCACTACTGTACACAGGGGAATGGACAGATCAGATAGAACTACTGTACACAGAGGAATGGACAGGT
Source organism: Somniosus microcephalus (assembly GCF_052327205.1). Lineage (NCBI taxonomy): Eukaryota > Metazoa > Chordata > Chondrichthyes > Squaliformes > Somniosidae > Somniosus > Somniosus microcephalus. The sequence goes on from NC_141019.1 coordinate 11,892,143, forward strand.
CAGGTAGAACTACTGTACACAGAGGAATGGACAAATCAGATGGAACTACTGTTCACAGAGGAATGGACAGATCAGATAGAAATCTGTACACAGAGGGAATGGGCAGATCAGATGGAACTACTGTACACAGAGGAATGAGCAGATCAGATAGAACTACTTTACACAGGGGAATGGACAGATCAGATAGAACTACTGTACACAGAGGGAATGGACAGATCAGATAGAACTACTGTACACAGGGGAACGGACAGATCTGATAGACCTACTTTCCACAGAGGGGAATGGACAGATCAGATAGAACTACTGTACACAGAGGGGAATGGACAGATCAGAGAGAACTACTGTACACTGAGGAATGGACAGATCAGATAGAACTACTATACACAGGGGAATGGACAGATCAGATAGAACGACTGTACACAGAGGGGAATGGACAGATCAGATAGAACTACTGTACACAGAGGGGAATGGACAGATCAGATAGAACTACTGTACACAGTGGAATGGACAGATCAGATAGAACAACTGAACAGAGAGGGGAATGAACAGATCGGATAGAACTACTGTCCACAGGGGAATGGACAGATCAGATAGAACTACTGTACACAGAGGAATGGACAGATCAGATAGAACTACTGTACACAGAGGGAATGGACAGATCAGATAGAACTACTGTACACAGAGGAATGGACAGATCAGATAGAACTATTGTACACAGAGGGGAATGGACAAATCAGACAGAACTACTGCACACAGGGGAAAGAACAGATCAGATAGAACTACTGTACACAGAGGGGAATGGACAGGTCAGGTAGAACTACTGTACACAGAGGGGAATGGACAGAGCAGATAGAACTACTGTACACAGATGAATGGACAGATCAGATAAAACTACAGTACACAGAGGAATGGACAGATCAGATAGAACTACTGTATACAGCGGAATGGACAGATCAGATAGAACTAATCTGCACAGAGGAATGGACAGATCAGATAGAACTACTGTATGCAGAGGAATGGACAGATCAGATAGAACTAATGTACACAGGGGAATGGACAGATCAGATAGAACTACTGTACACAGAGGAATGGACAGATCAGATAGAACTACTGTACACAGGAATGGACAGATCAGATAGAACTAATGTACACAGGGGAATGGACAGATCAGATAGAACTAATGTAAACAGAGGAATGGACAGATCAGATAGGACTACTGTACACAGAGGGAATGGGCAGATCAGATGGAACTACTGTACACAGAGGAATGAACAGATCAGATAGAACTACTGTACACAGGGGAATGGACAGATCAGATAGAACTACTGTACACACAGGGAATGGACAGATCAGATAGAACTACTGTACACAGGGGAATGGACAGATCAGATAGAGCTACTGTACACAAAGGGAAATGACAGATCATATAGAACTACTGCACACAGAGGAATGGACAGATCAGATAGAACTACTGTACACAGGGGAATGGACAGATCAGATAGAACTACGGTACACAGAGGAATGGACAGATCAGATAGAACTACTGTACACAGGGGAATGGACAGATCAGGTAGAACTACTGTACACAGAGCAATGGACAGATCAGATAGAACTACTGTACACAGGGGAATGGACAGATCAGATAGAACTACTGTACACAGAGGAATGGACAGATCAGATAGAACTACTGTACACAGGAATGGACAGATCAGATAGAACTACTGTACACAGAGGAATGGACAGAACAGATAGAACTACTGTACACAGGGGAATGGACAGATCAGATAGAACTACTGTACACAGAGGGGAATGGACAGATCAGATAGAACTACTGTACACAGAGGAATGGACAGATCAGATAGAACTACTATACACAGGGGAATGGACAGATCAGATAGAAGTACTGTACACACAGGGGAATGGACAGATCAGATAGAACTACTGTACACAGGGGAATGGACAGATCAGATAGAACTACTGTACACAGAGGAATGGACAGATCAGATAGAACTACAGTACACAGAGGAATGGACAGATCAGATAGAACTACTGTATACAGCGGAATGGACAGATCAGATAGAACTACTGTACACAGAGGAATGGACAGATCAGATAGAACTACTGTATACAGAGGAATGGACAGATCAGATAGAACTACTGTACACAGAGGAATGGACAGATCAGATAGGACTACTGTACACAGAGGGAATGGGCAGATCAGATGGAACTACTGTACACAGAGGAATGAACAGATCAGATAGAGCTATTGTACACAGAGGGGATGGACAGATCATATAGAACTACTGTACACCGAGGAATGGACAGATCAGATAGAACTACTGTACACAGAGGAATGGAAAGATCAGATAGAACTACTGTACACAGGGGAATGGACAGATCAGATAGATCTACGGTACACAGAGGAATTGACAGATCAGATAGAACTACTGTACACAGGGGAATGGACAGATCAGATAGAACTACTGTACACAGAGGAATGGACAGATCAGATAGAACTACTGTACACAGGGGAATGGACAGATCAGATAGAACTACTGTACACAGAGCAATGGACAGATCAGATAGAACTACTGTACACAGGAATGGACAGATCAGATAGAAATACTGTACACAGAGGAATGGACAGATCAGATAGAACTACTGTACACAGGGGAATGGACAGATCAGATAGAACAACTGTACACAGAGGAATGGACAGATCAGATAGAACTACTGTACACAGGGGAATGGACAGATCAGATAGAACTACTGTACACAGAGGAATGGACAGATCAGATAGAACTACTGTACACAGAGGGGAGTGGACAGATCAGACAGAAGTACTGTACACAGGGGAATGAATAGATCAGATAGAACTACTGTACACAGCGGGGAATGGACAGATCTGATAGAACTACTGTACACAGGGGAATGGACAGATGAGATAGAACTACTGTACACAGGGGAATGGACAGATCAGATAGAACTACTGTACACAGGGGAATGGACAGATCAGATAGAACTACTGTACACAGGGGAATGGACAGATCAGATAGAACTATTGTCCACAGAGGAATGGACAGATCAGATAGAACTACTGTACACAGGTGAATGGACAGATCAGATAGAACTACTGTACACAGAGGGGAATGGACAGATCAGATAGAACTACTGTACACAGAGTGGAATGGACAGATCAGATAGAACCACTGTACACAGGGGAATGGACAGATCAGATAGAACTGCTCTACACAGAGGAATGGATAGATCAGATAGAACTAATGTACACAGAGGGGAATGGGCAGATCAGATAGAGCTACTGTACACAGAGGAATGGACAGATCAGATAGAACTACTGTACACAGATGGGAATGGACAGATCAGATAGAACTACTGTACACAGAGGAATGGACAGATCAGATAGAACTCCTGTACACAGCGGGAATGGGCAGATCAGATGGAACTACTGTACACAGATGAATGAACAGATCAGATAGAACTACTGTACACAGGGGAATGGACAGATCAGATAGAACTACTGTACACAGAGGGAATGGACAGATCAGATAGAACTACTGTACACAGGGGAATGGACAGATCAGATAGAGCTACAGCACACAGAGGGAATTGACAGGTCATATAGAACTACTGCACACAGAGGAATGGACAGATCAGATAGAACTACTGCACACACAGGGGAATGTACAGGTCAGATAGAACTACTGTACACAGAGGGGAATGGACAGATCAGATAGGACTACTGTACACAGGGGGGAATGGACAGATCTGATAGAACTACTGTACACAGGGGAATGGACAGATCAGATAGAACTACTGTACACAGGGGAATGGACAGATCAGATAGAACTACTGTACACAGGGGAATGGACAAATCAGATAGAACTACTGTACACACGGGAATGGACAGATCAAATAGAACTACTGGACACAGGGGAATGGACAGATCAGATAGAACTACTGTACAGAGAGGGGAATGGACAGATCAGATAGAAGTACTGTACACAGAGAGGAATGGACAGATCAGATAGATCTACTGTACACAGGGGAATGGACAGATCAGATAGAACTACTGTAGAAAGAGGAGTGGACAGATCAGATAGAACTCCTGTACACAGGGGAATGGACAGATCAGATAGAACTACTGTACACAGAGGAATGGGCAGATCAGATAGAACTACTGCACACAGAGGAATGGCCAGATCAGATAGCACTACTGTACACAGGGGAATCGACAGATCAGATAGAACTACTGTACACAGGGGAATGGACAGATCAGATAGAACTACTGTACACAGAGGGGAATGGACAGATCAGATAGAACTACTGTACACAGAGGAATGGACAGATCAGATAGAACTACTATACACAGGGGAATGGACAGATCAGATAGAAGTACTGTACACAGAGGGGAATGGACAGATCAGATAGAACTACTGTACACAGGGGAATGGACAGATCAGATAGAACTACTGTACACAGAGGAATGGACAGATCAGATAGAACTACAGTACACAGAGGAATGGACAGATCAGATAGAACTACTGTATACAGCGGAATGGACAGATCAGATAGAACTACTGTACACAGAGGAATGGACAGATCAGATAGAACTACTGTATACAGAGGAATGGACAGATCAGATAGAACTACTGTACACAGAGGAATGGACAGATCAGATAGGACTACTGTACACAGAGGGAATGGGAAGATCAGATGGAACTACTGTACACAGAGGAATGAACAGATCAGATAGAGCTATTGTACACAGAGGGGATGGACAGATCATATAGAACTACTGTACACCGAGGAATGGACAGATCAGATAGAACTACTGTACACAGAGGAATGGAAAGATCAGATAGAACTACTGTACACAGGGGAATGGACAGATCAGATAGATCTACGGTACACAGAGGAATTGACAGATCAGATAGAACTACTGTACACAGGGGAATGGACAGATCAGATAGAACTACTGTACACAGAGGAATGGACAGATCAGATAGAACTACTGTACACAGGGGAATGGACAGATCAGATAGAACTACTGTACACAGAGCAATGGACAGATCAGATAGAACTACTGTACACAGGAATGGACAGATCAGATAGAACTACTGTACACAGAGGAATGGACAGATCAGATAGAACTACTGTACACAGGGGAATGGACAGATCAGATAGAACAACTGTACACAGAGGAATGGACAGATCAGATAGAACTACTGTACACAGGGGAATGGACAGATCAGATAGAACTACTGTACACAGAGGAATGGACAGATCAGATAGAACTACTGTACACAGAGGGGAGTGGACAGATCAGACAGAACTACTGTACACAGAGGGAATGGGCAGATCAGATAGAACTACCGTACACAGGGGAATGGACAGATCAGATATAGCTACAGCACACAGAGGGAATTGACAGGTCATATAGAACTACTGCACACACAGGGGAATGTACAGGTCAGATAGAACTACTGTACACAGAGGGGAATGGACAGATCAGATAGGACTACTGTACACAGGGGGGAATGGACAGATCTGATAGAACTACTGTACACAGGGGAATGGACAGATCAGATAGAACTACTGTACACAGGGGAATGGACAGATCAGATAGAACTACTGTACACAGGGGAATGGACAGATCAGATAGAACTACTGTACACACGGGAATGGACAGATCAAATAGAACTACTGGACACAGGGGAATGGACAGATCAGATAGAACTACTGTACAGAGAGGGGAATGGACAGATCAGATAGAAGTACTGTACACAGAGAGGAATGGACAGATCAGATAGAACTACTGTACACAGGGGAATGGACAGATCAGATAGAACTACTGTAGAAAGAGGAGTGGACAGATCAGATAGAACTCCTGTACACAGGGGAATGGACAGATCAGATAGAACTACTGTACACAGAGGAATGGGCAGATCAGATAGAACTACTGCACACAGAGGAATGGCCAGATCAGATAGCACTACTGTACACAGGGGAATCGACAGATCAGATAGAACTACTGTGCACAGAGGGGAATGGACAGATCAGATAGAACTACTGTACACAGAGGAATGGACAGATCAGAGAGAACGACCGTACACAGGGGAATGGACAGATCAGATAGAACTACTGTACACAGAGGGGAATGGACAGATCAGATAGCACTACTGTACACAGAGGAATGGACAGATCAGATAGAACTACAGGACACAGAGGAATGGACAGATCAGATAGAACTACTGTATACAGCGGAATGGACAGATCAGATCGAACTACTGTACACAGGGGGGAATGGACAGATCTGATAGAACTACTGTACACAGGGGAATGGACAGATCAGATAGAACTACTGTACACAGGGGAATGGACAGATCAGATAGAACTACTGTACACAGGGGAATGGACAGATCAGATAGAACTACTGTACACACGGGAATGGACAGATCAAATAGAACTACTGGACACAGGGGAATGGACAGATCAGATAGAACTACTGTACACAGAGGGGAATGGACAGATCAGATAGAAGTACTGTACACAGAGAGGAATGGACAGATCAGATAGAACCACTGTACACAGGGGAATGGACAGATCAGATAGAACTACTGTACACAGAGGAATGGACAGATCAGATAGAAAAACTGTACACAGAGGAATTGACAGATCAGATAGAACCACTGTACACAGAGGAATGGACAGATCACATAAAACTACTGTACACAGGGAACGGACAGATCAGATAGAACTACTGTACACAGGGGAATGGACAGATCACATAGAACTACTGTACACAGAGGAATGGACAGATTAGATAGAACTACTGTACACAGAGGGGAATGGACAGATCAGATAGAACTACTGTACACAGGGGCTGGACAGATCAGATAGAACTACTCTACACAGAGGAATGGACAGATCAGATAGAACTACTGTACACAGAGGGGAATGGCCAGATCAGATAGAACTACTGTACACAGAGGGGAATGGACAGATCAGATAGAACTACTGTACACAGGGGCTGGACAGATCAGATAGAACTACTCTACACAGAGGAATGGACAGATCAGATAGAACTACTGTACACAGAGGGGAATGGCCAGATCAGATAGAACTACTGTACACAGAGGAATGGACAGATCAGATAGAACTACTGTACACAGAGGAATGGACAGATCAGATAGAACTACTGTACACAGAGCAATTGACAGATCAGATAGAACTACTGTACACAGAGGAATGGACAGATCAGATAGAACTACTGTACACAGGGGAATCGACAGATCAGATAGAACTACTGTACACAGAGGAATGGACAGATCAGATAGAAGTACTGTACACAGAGGAATGGACAGATCAGATAGAACTACTGTACACAGCTTAATGGGCAGATCAGATAGAACTACTGTACAGAGAGGGAATGGGCAGATCAGATGGAACTACTTTACACAGAGGAATGAACAGATCAGATAGAACTACTGTACACAGAGGGGAATGGACAGATCAGATAGAACTACTGTACACAGGGGAATGGACTGATCAGATAGAACTACTGTACACAGAGGGGAATGGACAGATCAGGTAGAACAACTGTACACAGAGGGGAATGGACAGATCAGATAGAACTACTGTACACAGAGGAATGGACAGAACAGATAGAGCTACTATACACAGGGGAATGAGCAGATCAGATAGAACTACTGTACACAGAGGGGAATGGACAGATCAGATAGAACTACTGTACAGAGAGGGGAATGGACAGATCAGATAGAACTACTGTACACAGTGGAATGGACAGATCAGATAGAACTACTGAAAAGTGAGGGGAATGGACAGATCAGATAGAACCACTGTACACAGGGGAATTGACAGATCAGATAGAACTACTGTACACAGAGGAATGGACAGATCAGATAGAACTACTGTACACAGAGGGAATGGACAGATCAGATAGAACTACTGTACACAGAGGAATGGACAGATCAGATAGAACTACTGTACACAGAGGGGAATGGACAGATCAGACAGAACTACTGTACACAGGGGAATGAGCAGATCAAATAGAACTACTGTACACAGATGGGAAGGGACAGATCTGATAGAACTACTGTACACAGGGGAATGGACAGATCAGATAGAACTACTGTACACAGAGGAATGGACAGATCAGATAGAATTACTGTACATGGGAATGGACAGATCAGATAGAACTACTGTACACAGGGGAATGGACAGATCAGCTAGAACTACTGTACACAGGGGAATGGACAGATCAGATAGAACTACTGTACACAGGGGAATGGACAGATCAGATAGAACTACTGTACACAGGGGGGAATGGACAGGTCAGATAGAACTACTGTACACAGAGAGGAATGGACAGATCAGATAGAACTACTGTACACAGGGGAATGGGCAGATGAGATAGAACTACTGTACAGAGGAATGGACAGATCAGATAGAACTACTGTACACAGGTGAATGGACAGATCAGATAGAACTACTGCACACAGAGGAATGGACAGATCAGATAGAACTACTGTACACTGAGGGGAATGGACAGATCAGATAGAACTACTGTACACAGGGGAATGGACAGATCAGATAGAACTACAGTACACAGAGGAATGGACAGATCAGATAGAACTACAGTACACAGAGGAATGGACAGATCAGATAGAACGACTGTATACAGCGGAATGGACAGCTCAGATAGAACTACTGTACACAGAGGAATGGACAGATCAGATAGAACTACTGTATGCAGAGGAATGGACAGATCAGATAGAACTAATGTACACAGAGGAAAGAACAGATCAGATAGGAATACTGTACACAGAGGGAATGGGCAGATCAGATGGAACTACTGTACACAGAGGAATGAACAGATCAGATAGAACTACTGTACACAGGCTAATGGACAGACCAGATAGAACTACTGTACACAGAGGGAATGGACAGATCAGAAGGAACTACTGTACACAGGGGAATGGACAGATCAGATAGAGCTACTGTACACAGAGGGAATGGACAGATCATATAGAACTATTGTACACAGAGGGGAATGGACAGATCAGATAGAACTACTGTACACAGAGAGGAATGGACAGATCAGATAGAACTTCTGCACACAGGGGAATGGACAGATCAGATAGAACTACTGTACAAAGAGGAAAGGACAGATCAGATAGAACTACTGTACACAGAGGGGAATGGACAGATCAGATAGAACTACTGTACACAGAGGAATGGACAGATCAGATAGATCTACTGTACACAGAGGAATGGACAGATCAGATAGAACTACTGTACACAGGGGAATGGACAGATCAGATAGAACTACTGTACACAGAGGAATGGGCAGATCAGATAGAACTACTGTACACAGAGGAATGGCCAGATCAGATAGAACTACTGTACACAGGGGAATGGACAGACCAGATAGAACTACTGTACACAGAGGGGAATGGACAGATCAGATCGAACTACTATACACAGAGGAATGAACAGATCAGAGAGAACTGCCGTACACAGGGGAATGGACAGATCAGATAGAACTACTGTACACAGAGGGGAATGGACAGATCAGATAGCACTACTGTACACAGAGGAATGGACAGATCAGATAGAACTACAGTACACAGAGGAATGGACAGATCAGATAGAACTACTGTATACAGCGGAATGGACAGATCAGATAGAACTACTGTACAGAGGGGGGAATGGACAGATCTGATAGAACTACTGTACACAGGGGAATGGACAGATCAGATAGAACTACTGTACACAGTGGAATGGACAGACCAGACAGAACTACTGTACACATGGGAATGGACAGATCAAATAGAACTACAGTACACGGGAATGGACAGATCAGCTAGAACTACTGTACACAGAGGGGAATGGACAGATCAGATAGAACTACTGTACACAGAGAGGAATGGACAGATCAGATAGAACCACTGTACACAGGGGAATGGACAGATCAGATAGAACGACTGTACACAGAGGAATGTACAGATCAGATAGAACTACTGTACACAGAGGAATTGACAGATCAGATAGAACTACTGTACACAGAGGAATGGACAGATCACATAGAACTACTGTACACAGGGGAATGGACAGATCAGATAGAACTACTGTACATATGGGAATGGACAGATCACATAGAACTACTGTACGCAGAGGAATGGACAGGTTAGATAGAACTACTGTACACAGGGGAATGGACAGATCAGATAGAACTACTGTACACAGAGAGGAATGGACAGATCAGATAGAACTCCTGTACACAGGGGCTGGACAGATCAGATAGAACTACTCTGCACAGAGGAATGGACAGATCAGATAGAACTACTGTACACAGAGGGGAATTGACAGATCAGATAGAACTACTGTACACAGAGGAATGGACAGATCAGATATAACTACTGTACCCAGAGGAATGGACAGATCAGATAGAACTACTGTACACAGAGGAATTGACAGATCAGATAGAACTACTGTACACAGAGGAATGGACAGATCAGATAGAACTACTGTACACAGGGGAATGGACAGATCAGATAGAACTACTGTACACAGAGAAATGGACAGATCAGATAGAACTACTGTACACTGAGGAATGGACAGATCAGATAGAACTACTGTCCACAGATTAATGGGCAGATCAGATAGAACTACTGTACAGAGAGGGAATGGGCAGATCAGATGGAACTACTTTACACAGAGGAATGAACAGATCAGAGAGAACTACTGTACACAGGGGAATGGACAGTTCAGATAGAACTACTGTACACAGGGGAATGGACTGATCAGATAGAACTACTGTACATAGGGGAATGGACAGATCAGATAGAACTACTGTACACAGAGGGGAATGGACAGCTCAGATAGCACGATTGTACACAGAGGAATGGACAGATCAGATAGAACTACAGGACACAGAGGAATGGACAGATCAGATAGAACTGCTGTATACAGCGGAATGGACAGATCAGATAGAACTACTGTACACAGAGGGGAATGGACAGATCAGATAGAACTACTGTACACAGAGGAATGGACAGATCAGATAGAACTACTATACACAGGGGAATGAACAGATCAGATAGAACTACTGTACACAGAGGGGAATGGACAGATCAGATAGAACTACTGTACACAGAGGAATGGACAGGTCAGATAGAACTACTGTACACAGAGGGGAATTGACAGATCAGACAGAACTACTGTACACAGGGGAATGAACAGATCAGATAGCACTGCTGTACACAGAGGGGAATGGACAGATCTGATAGAACTACTGTACACAGAGGAATGGACAAATCAGATAGAACTACTGTACACAGAGGAATGGACAGATCAGATAGAATTACGGTACACAGGAATGGACACAACAGATAGAACTACTGTACACAGGGGAATGGACAGATCAGCGAGAACTACTGTACACAGGGGAATGGACAGATGAGATAGAACTACTGTACAGAGGGGAATGGACAGATCAGATAGAACTACTGTACACAGAGGGGAATGGACAGATCAGATCGAACTACTGTACACAGAGGAATGGACAGATCAGATAGAACTACTGTACACAGGGGAATGGACAGATCAGATAGAACTACTGTACAAAGAGGAATGGACAGATCAGATAGAACTACTGTACACAGAGGGGAATGGACAGATCAGATAGATCTACTGTACACAGAGGAATGGACAGATCAGATAGAACTACTGTACACAGGGGAATGGACAGATCAGATAGAACTACTGTACACAGAGGAATGGGCAGATCAGATAGAACTACTGTACACAGAGGAATGGCCAGATCAGATAGCACTACTGTACACAGGGGAATGGACAGATCAGATAGAACGACTGCACACAGAGGGGAATGGACAGATCAGATAGAACTACTATACACAGAGGAATGGACAGATCAGGGAGAACTACCGTACACAGGGGAATGGACAGATCAGATAGAACTACTGTACACAGAGGGGAATGAACAGATCAGATAGCACTACTGTACACAGAGGAATGGGCAGATCAGATAGAACTACAGGACACAGAGGAATGGACAGATCAGATAGAGCTGCTGTATACAGCGGAATGGACAGATCAGATAGAACTACTGTACACAGGGGGAAATGGACAGATCTGATAGAACTACTGTACACAGGGGAATGGACAGATCAGATAGAACTACTGTACACAGAGGGGAATGGACAGATCAGATAGAACTACTGTACACAGGGTAATGGACAGATCAGATAGAACTACTGTACACACGGGAATGGACAGATCAAATAGAACTACTGTACACAGAGGAATGGACAGATCAGATAGAAAAACTGAACACAGAGGAATTGACAGATCATATGGAACTACTGTACACAGAGGAATGGACAGATCACATAGAACTACTGTACACAGGGAACGGACAGATCAGATAGAACTACTGTACACAGGGGAATGGACAGATCACATAGAACTACTGTACACAGAGGAATGGACAGATTAGATAGAACTACAGTACACAGGGGAATGTACAGATCAGATAGAACTACTGTACACAGAGGGGAATGGACAGATCAGATAGAACTACTGTACACAGGGGCTGGACAGATCAGATAGAACTACTTTACACAGAGGAATGAACAGATCAGATAGAACTACTGTACACAGAGGGGAATGGACAGATCAGATAGAACTACTGTACACAGCGGAATGGACTGATCAGATAGAGCTACTGTACACAGAGGGGAATGGACAGATCAGATAGAACTACTGTACACAGAGTGGAATGGACAGATCAGATAGAACTGCTGTACACAGAGGAATGGACAGAACAGATAGAACTACTATACACAGGGGAATGAGCAGATCAGATCGAACTACAGTACACAGAGGGGAATGGACAGATCAGATAGAACTACTGTACAGAGAGGGGAATGGACAGGTCAGATAGAACTACTGTACACAGTGGAATGGACAGATCAGATAGAACTACTGAACAGTGAGGGGAATGGACAGATCAGATAGAACCACTGTACACAGGGGAATTGACAGATCAGATAGAACGACTGTACACAGAGGAATGGGCAGATCAGATAGAACTACTGTACACAGAGGGAATGGACAGATCAGATAGAACTACTGTACACAGAGGAATGGACAGATCAGATAGAACTACTGTACACAGAGGGGAATGGACAGATCAGACAGAACGACTGTACACAGGGGAATGAGCAGATCAAATAGAACTACTGTACACAGAGGGGAAGGGACAGATCTGATAGAACTACTGTACACAGGGGAATGGACAGATCAGATAGAACTACTGCACACAGAGGAATGGACAGATCAGATAGAATTACTGTACATGGGAATGGACAGATCAGATAGAACTACTGTACACAGGGGAATGGACAGATCAGCTAGAACTACTGTACACAGGGGAATGGACAGATCAGATAGAACTACTGTACACAGGGGAATGGACAGATCAGATAGAACTACTGTACACAGGGGGGAATGGACAGGTCAGATAGAACTACTGTACACAGAGAGGAATGGACAGATCAGATAGAACTACTGTACACAGGAGCATGGACAGATCAGATAGAACTACTGTACACAGGAATGGACAGATCAGATAGAACTACTGTACACAGAGGGGAATGGACAGATCAGATAGAACTACTGCACACAGAGGAATGGACAGATCAGATAGAACTACTGTACACAGGTGAATGGACAGATCAGATAGAACTACTGTACACAGAGGAATGGACAGATCAGATAGAACTACTGTACACTGAGGGGAATGGACAGATCAGATAGAACTACTGTACACAGAGGAATGGACAGATCAGATAGATCTACTGTACACAGAGGAATGGACAGATCAGATAGAACTACTGTACACAGAGGAATGGACAGATCAGATAGAACTACTGTACACGGGAATGGACAGATCAGATAGAACTACTGTTCACAGAGGGGAATGGACAGATCAGATAGAACTACTGTACACAGAGGAATGGACAGATCAGATAGAACTACCGTACACAGGGGAATGGACAGATCAGATAGAACTACAGTACACAGAGGAATGGACAGATCAGATAGAACGACTGTATACAGCGGAATGGACAGCTCAGATAGAACTACTGTACACAGAGGAATGGACAGATCAGATAGAACTACTGTATGCAGAGGAATGGACAGATCAGATAGAACTAGTGTACACAGAGGAAAGAACAGATCAGATAGGAATACTGTACACAGAGGGAATGGGCAGATCAGGTGGAACTACTGTACACAGAGGAATGAACAGATCAGATAGAACTACTGTACACAGGCTAATGGACAGACCAGATAGAACTACTGTACACAGAGGGAATGGACAGATCAGAAGGAACTACTGTACACAGGGGAATGGACAGATCAGATAGAACTACTGTACACAGGGGAATGGACAGATCAGATAGAACTGCTCTACACAGAGGAATGGATAGATCAGATAGAACTAATGTACACAGAGGGGAATGGGCAGATCAGATAGAGCTACTGTACACAGAGGAATGGACAGATCAGATAGAACTACTGTACACAGATGGGAATGGACAGATCAGATAGAACTACTGTACACAGAGGAATGGACAGATCAGATAGAACTCCTGTACACAGCGGGAATGGGCGGATCAGATGGAACTACTGTACACAGATGAATGAACAGATCAGATAGAACTACTGTACACAGGGGAATGGACAGATCAGATAGAACTACTGTACACAGAGGGAATGGACAGATCAGATAGAACTACTGTACACAGGGGAATGGACAGATCAGATATAGCTACAGCACACAGAGGGAATTGACAGGTCATATAGAACTACTGCACACAGAGGAATGGACAGATCAGATAGAACTACTGCACACACAGGGGAATGTACAGGTCAGATAGAACTACTGTACACAGAGGGGAATGGACAGATCAGATAGGACTACTGTACACAGGGGGGAATGGACAGATCTGATAGAACTACTGTACACAGGGGAATGGACAGATCAGATAGAACTACTGTACACAGGGGAATGGACAGATCAGATAGAACTACTGTACACAGGGGAATGGACAGATCAGATAGAACTACTGTACACACGGGAATGGACAGATCAAATAGAACTACTGGACACAGGGGAATGGACAGATCAGATAGAACTACTGTACAGAGAGGGGAATGGACAGATCAGATAGAAGTACTGTACACAGAGAGGAATGGACAGATCAGATAGAACTACTGTACACAGGGGAATGGACAGATCAGATAGAACTACTGTAGAAAGAGGAGTGGACAGATCAGATAGAACTCCTGTACACAGGGGAATGGACAGATCAGATAGAACTACTGTACACAGAGGAATGGGCAGATCAGATAGAACTACTGCACACAGAGGAATGGCCAGATCAGATAGCACTACTGTACACAGGGGAATCGACAGATCAGATAGAACTACTGTGCACAGAGGGGAATGGACAGATCAGATAGAACTACTGTACACAGAGGAATGGACAGATCAGAGAGAACGACCGTACACAGGGGAATGGACAGATCAGATAGAACTACTGTACACAGAGGGGAATGGACAGATCAGATAGCACTATTGTACACAGAGGAATGGACAGATCAGATAGAACTACAGGACACAGAGGAATGGACAGATCAGATAGAACTACTGTATACAGCGGAATGGACAGATCAGATCGAACTACTGTACACAGGGGGGAATGGACAGATCTGATAGAACTACTGTACACAGGGGAATGGACAGATCAGATAGAACTACTGTACACAGGGGAATGGACAGATCAGATAGAACTACTGTACACAGGGGAATGGACAGATCAGATAGAACTACTGTACACACGGGAATGGACAGATCAAATAGAACTACTGGACACAGGGGAATGGACAGATCAGATAGAACTACTGTACACAGAGGGGAATGGACAGATCAGATAGAAGTACTGTACACAGAGAGGAATGGACAGATCAGATAGAACCACTGTACACAGGGGAATGGACAGATCAGATAGAACTACTGTACACAGAGGAATGGACAGATCAGATAGAAAAACTGTACACAGAGGAATTGACAGATCAGATAGAACCACTGTACACAGAGGAATGGACAGATCACATAAAACTACTGTACACAGGGAACGGACAGATCAGATAGAACTACTGTACACAGGGGAATGGACAGATCACATAGAACTACTGTACACAGAGGAATGGACAGATTAGATAGAACTACTGTACACAGAGGGGAATGGACAGATCAGATAGAACTACTGTACACAGGGGCTGGACAGATCAGATAGAACTACTCTACACAGAGGAATGGACAGATCAGATAGAACTACTGTACACAGAGGGGAATGGCCAGATCAGATAGAACTACTGTACACAGAGGGGAATGGACAGATCAGATAGAACTACTGTACACAGGGGCTGGACAGATCAGATAGAACTACTCTACACAGAGGAATGGACAGATCAGATAGAACTACTGTACACAGAGGGGAATGGCCAGATCAGATAGAACTACTGTACAGAGAGGAATGGACAGATCAGATAGAACTACTGTACACAGAGGAATGGACAGATCAGATAGAACTACTGTACACAGAGCAATTGACAGATCAGATAGAACTACTGTACACAGAGGAATGGACAGATCAGATAGAACTACTGTACACAGGGGAATCGACAGATCAGATAGAACTACTGTACACAGAGGAATGGACAGATCAGATAGAAGTACTGTACACAGAGGAATGGACAGATCAGATAGAACTACTGTACACAGCTTAATGGGCAGATCAGATAGAACTACTGTACAGAGAGGGAATGGGCAGATCAGATGGAACTACTTTACACAGAGGAATGAACAGATCAGATAGAACTACTGTACACAGAGGGGAATGGACAGATCAGATAGAACTACTGTACACAGGGGAATGGACTGATCAGATAGAACTACTGTACACAGAGGGGAATGGACAGATCAGGTAGAACAACTGTACACAGAGGGGAATGGACAGATCAGATAGAACTACTGTACACAGAGGAATGGACAGAACAGATAGAGCTACTATACACAGGGGAATGAGCAGATCAGATAGAACTACTGTACACAGAGGGGAATGGACAGATCAGATAGAACTACTGTACAGAGAGGGGAATGGACAGATCAGATAGAACTACTGTACACAGTGGAATGGACAGATCAGATAGAACTACTGAAAAGTGAGGGGAATGGACAGATCAGATAGAACCACTGTACACAGGGGAATTGACAGATCAGATAGAACTACTGTACACAGAGGAATGGACAGATCAGATAGAACTACTGTACACAGAGGGAATGGACAGATCAGATAGAACTACTGTACACAGAGGAATGGACAGATCAGATAGAACTACTGTACACAGAGGGGAATGGACAGATCAGACAGAACTACTGTACACAGGGGAATGAGCAGATCAAATAGAACTACTGTACACAGATGGGAAGGGACAGATCTGATAGAACTACTGTACACAGGGGAATGGACAGATCAGATAGAACTACTGTACACAGAGGAATGGACAGATCAGATAGAATTACTGTACATGGGAATGGACAGATCAGATAGAACTACTGTACACAGGGGAATGGACAGATCAGCTAGAACTACTGTACACAGGGGAATGGACAGATCAGATAGAACTACTGTACACAGGGGAATGGACAGATCAGATAGAACTACTGTACACAGGGGGGAATGGACAGGTCAGATAGAACTACTGTACACAGAGAGGAATGGACAGATCAGATAGAACTACTGTACACAGGGGAATGGGCAGATGAGATAGAACTACTGTACAGAGGAATGGACAGATCAGATAGAACTACTGTACACAGGTGAATGGACAGATCAGATAGAACTACTGCACACAGAGGAATGGACAGATCAGATAGAACTACTGTACACTGAGGGGAATGGACAGATCAGATAGAACTACTGTACACAGGGGAATGGACAGATCAGATAGAACTACAGTACACAGAGGAATGGACAGATCAGATAGAACTACAGTACACAGAGGAATGGACAGATCAGATAGAACGACTGTATACAGCGGAATGGACAGCTCAGATAGAACTACTGTACACAGAGGAATGGACAGATCAGATAGAACTACTGTATGCAGAGGAATGGACAGATCAGATAGAACTAATGTACACAGAGGAAAGAACAGATCAGATAGGAATACTGTACACAGAGGGAATGGGCAGATCAGATGGAACTACTGTACACAGAGGAATGAACAGATCAGATAGAACTACTGTACACAGGCTAATGGACAGACCAGATAGAACTACTGTACACAGAGGGAATGGACAGATCAGAAGGAACTACTGTACACAGGGGAATGGACAGATCAGATAGAGCTACTGTACACAGAGGGAATGGACAGATCATATAGAACTATTGTACACAGAGGGGAATGGACAGATCAGATAGAACTACTGTACACAGAGAGGAATGGACAGATCAGATAGAACTTCTGCACACAGGGGAATGGACAGATCAGATAGAACTACTGTACAAAGAGGAAAGGACAGATCAGATAGAACTACTGTACACAGAGGGGAATGGACAGATCAGATAGAACTACTGTACACAGAGGAATGGACAGATCAGATAGATCTACTGTACACAGAGGAATGGACAGATCAGATAGAACTACTGTACACAGGGGAATGGACAGATCAGATAGAACTACTGTACACAGAGGAATGGGCAGATCAGATAGAACTACTGTACACAGAGGAATGGCCAGATCAGATAGAACTACTGTACACAGGGGAATGGACAGACCAGATAGAACTACTGTACACAGAGGGGAATGGACAGATCAGATCGAACTACTATACACAGAGGAATGAACAGATCAGAGAGAACTGCCGTACACAGGGGAATGGACAGATCAGATAGAACTACTGTACACAGAGGGGAATGGACAGATCAGATAGCACTACTGTACACAGAGGAATGGACAGATCAGATAGAACTACAGTACACAGAGGAATGGACAGATCAGATAGAACTACTGTATACAGCGGAATGGACAGATCAGATAGAACTACTGTACAGAGGGGGGAATGGACAGATCTGATAGAACTACTGTACACAGGGGAATGGACAGATCAGATAGAACTACTGTACACAGTGGAATGGACAGACCAGACAGAACTACTGTACACATGGGAATGGACAGATCAAATAGAACTACAGTACACGGGAATGGACAGATCAGCTAGAACTACTGTACACAGAGGGGAATGGACAGATCAGATAGAACTACTGTACACAGAGAGGAATGGACAGATCAGATAGAACCACTGTACACAGGGGAATGGACAGATCAGATAGAACGACTGTACACAGAGGAATGTACAGATCAGATAGAACTACTGTACACAGAGGAATTGACAGATCAGATAGAACTACTGTACACAGAGGAATGGACAGATCACATAGAACTACTGTACACAGGGGAATGGACAGATCAGATAGAACTACTGTACATATGGGAATGGACAGATCACATAGAACTACTGTACGCAGAGGAATGGACAGGTTAGATAGAACTACTGTACACAGGGGAATGGACAGATCAGATAGAACTACTGTACACAGAGAGGAATGGACAGATCAGATAGAACTCCTGTACACAGGGGCTGGACAGATCAGATAGAACTACTCTGCACAGAGGAATGGACAGATCAGATAGAACTACTGTACACAGAGGGGAATTGACAGATCAGATAGAACTACTGTACACAGAGGAATGGACAGATCAGAT
Source organism: Somniosus microcephalus (assembly GCF_052327205.1). Classification (NCBI taxonomy): domain Eukaryota; kingdom Metazoa; phylum Chordata; class Chondrichthyes; order Squaliformes; family Somniosidae; genus Somniosus; species Somniosus microcephalus. The sequence continues at coordinate 11,912,111 of NC_141019.1, forward strand.
ATAACTACTGTACCCAGAGGAATGGACAGATCAGATAGAACTACTGTACACAGAGGAATTGACAGATCAGATAGAACTACTGTACACAGAGGAATGGACAGATCAGATAGAACTACTGTACACAGGGGAATGGACAGATCAGATAGAACTACTGTACACAGAGAAATGGACAGATCAGATAGAACTACTGTACACTGAGGAATGGACAGATCAGATAGAACTACTGTCCACAGATTAATGGGCAGATCAGATAGAACTACTGTACAGAGAGGGAATGGGCAGATCAGATGGAACTACTTTACACAGAGGAATGAACAGATCAGAGAGAACTACTGTACACAGGGGAATGGACAGTTCAGATAGAACTACTGTACACAGGGGAATGGACTGATCAGATAGAACTACTGTACATAGGGGAATGGACAGATCAGATAGAACTACTGTACACAGAGGGGAATGGACAGCTCAGATAGCACGATTGTACACAGAGGAATGGACAGATCAGATAGAACTACAGGACACAGAGGAATGGACAGATCAGATAGAACTGCTGTATACAGCGGAATGGACAGATCAGATAGAACTACTGTACACAGAGGGGAATGGACAGATCAGATAGAACTACTGTAAACAGAGGAATGGACAGATCAGATAGAACTACTATACACAGGGGAATGAACAGATCAGATAGAACTACTGTACACAGAGGGGAATGGACAGATCAGATAGAACTACTGTACACAGAGGAATGGACAGGTCAGATAGAACTACTGTACACAGAGGGGAATTGACAGATCAGACAGAACTACTGTACACAGGGGAATGAACAGATCAGATAGCACTGCTGTACACAGAGGGGAATGGACAGATCTGATAGAACTACTGTACACAGAGGAATGGACAAATCAGATAGAACTACTGTACACAGAGGAATGGACAGATCAGATAGAATTACGGTACACAGGAATGGACACAACAGATAGAACTACTGTACACAGGGGAATGGACAGATCAGCGAGAACTACTGTACACAGGGGAATGGACAGATGAGATAGAACTACTGTACAGAGGGGAATGGACAGATCAGATAGAACTACTGTACACAGAGGGGAATGGACAGATCAGATCGAACTACTGTACACAGAGGAATGGACAGATCAGATAGAACTACTGTACACAGGGGAATGGACAGATCAGATAGAACTACTGTACAAAGAGGAATGGACAGATCAGATAGAACTACTGTACACAGAGGGGAATGGACAGATCAGATAGATCTACTGTACACAGAGGAATGGACAGATCAGATAGAACTACTGTACACAGGGGAATGGACAGATCAGATAGAACTACTGTACACAGAGGAATGGGCAGATCAGATAGAACTACTGTACACAGAGGAATGGCCAGATCAGATAGCACTACTGTACACAGGGGAATGGACAGATCAGATAGAACGACTGCACACAGAGGGGAATGGACAGATCAGATAGAACTACTATACACAGAGGAATGGACAGATCAGGGAGAACTACCGTACACAGGGGAATGGACAGATCAGATAGAACTACTGTACACAGAGGGGAATGAACAGATCAGATAGCACTACTGTACACAGAGGAATGGGCAGATCAGATAGAACTACAGGACACAGAGGAATGGACAGATCAGATAGAGCTGCTGTATACAGCGGAATGGACAGATCAGATAGAACTACTGTACACAGGGGGAAATGGACAGATCTGATAGAACTACTGTACACAGGGGAATGGACAGATCAGATAGAACTACTGTACACAGAGGGGAATGGACAGATCAGATAGAACTACTGTACACAGGGTAATGGACAGATCAGATAGAACTACTGTACACACGGGAATGGACAGATCAAATAGAACTACTGTACACAGAGGAATGGACAGATCAGATAGAAAAACTGAACACAGAGGAATTGACAGATCATATGGAACTACTGTACACAGAGGAATGGACAGATCACATAGAACTACTGTACACAGGGAACGGACAGATCAGATAGAACTACTGTACACAGGGGAATGGACAGATCACATAGAACTACTGTACACAGAGGAATGGACAGATTAGATAGAACTACAGTACACAGGGGAATGTACAGATCAGATAGAACTACTGTACACAGAGGGGAATGGACAGATCAGATAGAACTACTGTACACAGGGGCTGGACAGATCAGATAGAACTACTCTACACAGAGGAATGGACAGATCAGATAGAACTACTGTACACAGAGGGGAATGGACAGATCAGATAGAACTACTGTACACAGAGGAATGGACAGATCAGATAGAACTACTGTACACAGAGGAATGGGCAGATCAGATAGAACTACTGTCCACAGAGGAATTGACAGATCAGATAGAACTGCTGTACACAGAGGAATGGACAGAACAGATAGAACGACTGTACACAGGGGAATGGACAGATCAGATAGAACTACTGTACACAGAGGAATGGACAGATCAGATAGAACTACTGTACACAGAGGAATGGACAGATCAGATAGAACTACTGTACACAGATTAATGGGCAGATCAGATAGAACTACTGTGCAGAGAGGGAATGGGCAGATCAGATGGAACTACTTTACACAGAGGAATGAACAGATCAGATAGAACTACTGTACACAGAGGGGAATGGACAGATCAGATAGAACTACTGTACACAGCGGAATGGACTGATCAGATAGAGCTACTGTACACAGAGGGGAATGGACAGATCAGATAGAACTACTGTACACAGAGGGGAATGGACAGATCAGATAGAACTGCTGTACACAGAGGAATGGACAGAACAGATAGAACTACTATACACAGGGGAATGAGCAGATCAGATCGAACTACAGTACACAGAGGGGAATGGACAGATCAGATAGAACTACTGTACAGAGAGGGGAATGGACAGGTCAGATAGAACTACTGTACACAGTGGAATGGACAGATCAGATAGAACTACTGAACAGTGAGGGGAATGGACAGATCAGATAGAACCACTGTACACAGGGGAATTGACAGATCAGATAGAACGACTGTACACAGAGGAATGGGCAGATCAGATAGAACTACTGTACACAGAGGGAATGGACAGATCAGATAGAACTACTGTACACAGAGGAATGGACAGATCAGATAGAACTACTGTACACAGAGGGGAATGGACAGATCAGACAGAACGACTGTACACAGGGGAATGAGCAGATCAAATAGAACTACTGTACACAGAGGGGAAGGGACAGATCTGATAGAACTACTGTACACAGGGGAATGGACAGATCAGATAGAACTACTGCACACAGAGGAATGGACAGATCAGATAGAATTACTGTACATGGGAATGGACAGATCAGATAGAACTACTGTACACAGGGGAATGGACAGATCAGCTAGAACTACTGTACACAGGGGAATGGACAGATCAGATAGAACTACTGTACACAGGGGAATGGACAGATCAGATAGAACTACTGTACACAGGGGGGAATGGACAGGTCAGATAGAACTACTGTACAGAGAGAGGAATGGACAGATCAGATAGAACTACTGTACACAGGAGCATGGACAGATCAGATAGAACTACTGTACACAGGAATGGACAGATCAGATAGAACTACTGTACACAGAGGGGAATGGACAGATCAGATAGAACTACTGCACACAGAGGAATGGACAGATCAGATAGAACTACTGTACACAGGTGAATGGACAGATCAGATAGAACTACTGTACACAGAGGAATGGACAGATCAGATAGAACTACTGTACACTGAGGGGAATGGACAGATCAGATAGAACTACTGTACACAGAGGAATGGACAGATCAGATAGATCTACTGTACACAGAGGAATGGACAGATCAGATAGAACTACTGTACACAGAGGAATGGACAGATCAGATAGAACTACTGTACACGGGAATGGACAGATCAGATAGAACTACTGTTCACAGAGGGGAATGGACAGATCAGATAGAACTACTGTACACAGAGGAATGGACAGATCAGATAGAACTACCGTACACAGGGGAATGGACAGATCAGATAGAACTACAGTACACAGAGGAATGGACAGATCAGATAGAACGACTGTATACAGCGGAATGGACAGCTCAGATAGAACTACTGTACACAGAGGAATGGACAGATCAGATAGAACTACTGTATGCAGAGGAATGGACAGATCAGATAGAACTAGTGTACACAGAGGAAAGAACAGATCAGATAGGAATACTGTACACAGAGGGAATGGGCAGATCAGGTGGAACTACTGTACACAGAGGAATGAACAGATCAGATAGAACTACTGTACACAGGCTAATGGACAGACCAGATAGAACTACTGTACACAGAGGGAATGGACAGATCAGAAGGAACTACTGTACACAGGGGAATGGACAGATCAGATAGAGCTACTGTACACAGAGGGAATGGACAGATCATATAGAACTATTGTACACAGAGGGGAATGGACAGATCAGATAGAACTACTGTACACAGAGAGGAATGGACAGATCAGATAGAACTTCTGCACACAGGGGAATGGACAGATCAGATAGAACTACTGTACAAAGAGGAAAGGACAGATCAGATAGAACTACTGTACACAGAGGGGAATGGACAGATCAGATAGAACTACTGTACACAGAGGAATGGACAGATCAGATAGATCTACTGTACACAGAGGAATGGACAGATCAGATAGAACTACTGTACACAGGGGAATGGACAGATCAGATAGAACTACTGTACACAGAGGAATGGGCAGATCAGATAGAACTACTGTACACAGAGGAATGGCCAGATCAGATAGAACTACTGTACACAGGGGAATGGACAGACCAGATAGAACTACTGTACACAGAGGGGAATGGACAGATCAGATCGAACTACTATACACAGAGGAATGGACAGATCAGAGAGAACTGCCGTACACAGGGGAATGGACAGATCAGATAGAACTACTGTACACAGAGGGGAATGGACAGATCAGATAGCACTACTGTACACAGAGGAATGGACAGATCAGATAGAACTACAGTACACAGAGGAATGGACAGATCAGATAGAACTACTGTATACAGCGGAATGGACAGATCAGATAGAACTACTGTACAGAGGGGGGAATGGACAGATCTGATAGAACTACTGTACACAGGGGAATGGACAGATCAGATAAAACTACTGTACACAGTGGAATGGACAGACCAGACAGAACTACTGTACACATGGGAATGGACAGATCAAATAGAACTACAGTACACGGGAATGGACAGATCAGCTAGAACTACTGTACACAGAGGGGAATGGACAGATCAGATAGAACTACTGTACACAGAGAGGAATGGACAGATCAGATAGAACCACTGTACACAGGGGAATCGACAGATCAGATAGAACGACTGTACACAGAGGAATGTACAGATCAGATAGAACTACTGTACACAGAGGAATTGACAGTTCAGATAGAACTACTGTACACAGAGGAATGGACAGATCACATAGAACTACTGTACACAGGGGAATGGACAGATCAGATAGAACTACTGTACACATGGGAATGGACAGATCACATAGAACTACTGTACGCAGAGGAATGGACAGGTTAGATAGAACTACTGTACACAGGGGAATGGACAGATCAGATAGAACTACTGTACACAGAGAGGAATGGACAGATCAGATAGAACTCCTGTACACAGGGGCTGGACAGATCAGATAGAACTACTCTGCACAGAGGAATGGACAGATCAGATAGAACTACTGTACACAGAGGGGAATTGACAGATCAGATAGAACTACTGTACACAGAGGAATGGACAGATCAGATAGAACTACTGTACACAGAGGAATGGACAGATCAGATAGAACTACTGTACACAGAGGAATTGACAGATCAGATAGAACTACTGTACACAGAGGAATGGACAGATCAGATAGAACTACTGTACACAGGGGAATGGACAGATCAGATAGAACTACTGTACACAGAGAAATGGACAGATCAGATAGAACTACTGTACACTGAGGAATGGACAGATCAGATAGAACTACTGTCCACAGATTAATGGGCAGATCAGATAGAACTACTGTACAGAGAGGGAATGGGCAGATCAGATGGAACTACTTTACACAGAGGAATGAACAGATCAGAGAGAACTACTGTACACAGGGGAATGGACAGTTCAGATAGAACTACTGTACACAGGGGAATGGACTGATCAGATAGAACTACTGTACATAGGGGAATGGACAGATCAGATAGAACTACTGTACACAGAGGGGAATGGACAGCTCAGATAGCACGATTGTACACAGAGGAATGGACAGATCAGATAGAACTACAGGACACAGAGGAATGGACAGATCAGATAGAACTGCTGTATACAGCGGAATGGACAGATCAGATAGAACTACTGAACACAGAGGGGAATGGACAGATCAGATAGAACTACTGTACACAGAGGAATGGACAGATCAGATAGAACTACTATACACAGGGGAATGAACAGATCAGATAGAACTACTGTACACAGAGGGGAATGGACAGATCAGATAGAACTACTGTACACAGAGGAATGGACAGGTCAGATAGAACTACTGTACACAGAGGGGAATTGACAGATCAGACAGAACTACTGTACACAGGGGAATGAACAGATCAGATAGCACTGCTGTACACAGAGGGGAATGGACAGATCTGATAGAACTACTGTACACAGAGGAATGGACAAATCAGATAGAACTACTGTACACAGAGGAATGGACAGATCAGATAGAATTACGGTACACAGGAATGGACACAACAGATAGAACTACTGTACACAGGGGAATGGACAGATCAGCGAGAACTACTGTACACAGGGGAATGGACAGATGAGATAGAACTACTGTACAGAGGGGAATGGACAGATCAGATAGAACTACTGTACACAGAGGGGAATGGACAGATCAGATCGAACTACTGTACACAGAGGAATGGACAGATCAGATAGAACTACTGTACACAGGGGAATGGACAGATCAGATAGAACTACTGTACAAAGAGGAATGGACAGATCAGATAGAACTACTGTACACAGAGGGGAATGGACAGATCAGATAGATCTACTGTACACAGAGGAATGGACAGATCAGATAGAACTACTGTACACAGGGGAATGGACAGATCAGATAGAACTACTGTACACAGAGGAATGGGCAGATCAGATAGAACTACTGTACACAGAGGAATGGCCAGATCAGATAGCACTACTGTACACAGGGGAATGGACAGATCAGATAGAACGACTGCACACAGAGGGGAATGGACAGATCAGATAGAACTACTATACACAGAGGAATGGACAGATCAGGGAGAACTACCGTACACAGGGGAATGGACAGATCAGATAGAACTACTGTACACAGAGGGGAATGAACAGATCAGATAGCACTACTGTACACAGAGGAATGGGCAGATCAGATAGAACTACAGGACCCAGAGGAATGGACAGATCAGATAGAGCTGCTGTATACAGCGGAATGGACAGATCAGATAGAACTACTGTACACAGGGGGAAATGGACAGATCTGATAGAACTACTGTACACAGGGGAATGGACAGATCAGATAGAACTACTGTACACAGAGGGGAATGGACAGATCAGATAGAACTACTGTACACAGGGTAATGGACAGATCAGATAGAACTACTGTACACACGGGAATGGACAGATCAAATAGAACTACTGTACACAGAGGAATGGACAGATCAGATAGAAAAACTGAACACAGAGGAATTGACAGATCATATGGAACTACTGTACACAGAGGAATGGACAGATCACATAGAACTACTGTACACAGGGAACGGACAGATCAGATAGAACTACTGTACACAGGGGAATGGACAGATCACATAGAACTACTGTACACAGAGGAATGGACAGATTAGATAGAACTACAGTACACAGGGGAATGTACAGATCAGATAGAACTACTGTACACAGAGGGGAATGGACAGATCAGATAGAACTACTGAACACAGGGGCTGGACAGATCAGATAGAACTACTCTACACAGAGGAATGGACAGATCAGATAGAACTACTGTACACAGAGGGGAATGGACAGATCAGATAGAACTACTGTACACAGAGGAATGGACAGATCAGATAGAACTACTGTACACAGAGGAATGGGCAGATCAGATAGAACTACTGTCCACAGAGGAATTGACAGATCAGATAGAACTGCTGTACACAGAGGAATGGACAGAACAGATAGAACGACTGTACACAGGGGAATGGACAGATCAGATAGAACTACTGTACACAGAGGAATGGACAGATCAGATAGAACTACTGTACACAGAGGAATGGACAGATCAGATAGAACTACTGTACACAGATTAATGGGCAGATCAGATAGAACTACTGTGCAGAGAGGGAATGGGCAGATCAGATGGAACTACTTTACACAGAGGAATGAACAGATCAGATAGAACTACTGTACACAGAGGGGAATGGACAGATCAGATAGAACTACTGTACACAGCGGAATGGACTGATCAGATAGAGCTACTGTACACAGAGGGGAATGGACAGATCAGATAGAACTACTGTACACAGAGGGGAATGGACAGATCAGATAGAACTGCTGTACACAGAGGAATGGACAGAACAGATAGAACTACTATACACAGGGGAATGAGCAGATCAGATCGAACTACAGTACACAGAGGGGAATGGACAGATCAGATAGAACTACTGTACAGAGAGGGGAATGGACAGGTCAGATAGAACTACTGTACACAGTGGAATGGACAGATCAGATAGAACTACTGAACAGTGAGGGGAATGGACAGATCAGATAGAACCACTGTACACAGGGGAATTGACAGATCAGATAGAACGACTGTACACAGAGGAATGGGCAGATCAGATAGAACTACTGTACACAGAGGGAATGGACAGACCAGATAGAACTACTGTACACAGAGGAATGGACAGATCAGATAGAACTACTGTACACAGAGGGGAATGGACAGATCAGACAGAACGACTGTACACAGGGGAATGAGCAGATCAAATAGAACTACTGTACACAGAGGGGAAGGGACAGATCTGATAGAACTACTGTACACAGGGGAATGGACAGATCAGATAGAACTACTGCACACAGAGGAATGGACAGATCAGATAGAATTACTGTACATGGGAATGGACAGATCAGATAGAACTACTGTACACAGGGGAATGGACAGATCAGCTAGAACTACTGTACACAGGGGAATGGACAGGTCAGATAGAACTACTGTACACAGGGGAATGGACAGATCAGATAGAACTACTGTACACAGGGGGGAATGGACAGGTCAGATAGAACTACTGTACACAGAGAGGAATGGACAGATCAGATAGAACTACTGTACACAGGAGCATGGACAGATCAGATAGAACTACTGTACACAGGAATGGACAGATCAGATAGAACTACTGTACACAGAGGGGAATGGACAGATCAGATAGAACTACTGCACACAGAGGAATGGACAGATCAGATAGAACTACTGTACACAGGTGAATGGACAGATCAGATAGAACTACTGTACACAGAGGAATGGACAGATCAGATAGAACTACTGTACACTGATGGGAATGGACAGATCAGATAGAACTACTGTACACAGAGGAATGGACAGATCAGATAGATCTACTGTACACAGAGGAATGGACAGATCAGATAGAACTACTGTACACAGAGGAATGGACAGATCAGATAGAACTACTGTACACGGGAATGGACAGATCAGATAGAACTACTGTTCACAGAGGGGAATGGACAGATCAGATAGAACTACTGTACACAGAGGAATGGACAGATCAGATAGAACTACCGTACACAGGGGAATGGACAGATCAGATAGAACTACTGTACACAGAGGGGAATGGACAGATCAGATAGAACTACTGTACACAGAGGAATGGACAGATCAGATAGAACTACAGTGCACAGAGGAATGGACAGATCAGATAGAACTACTGTATACAGCGGAATGGACAGATCAGATAGAACTACTGTACACAGGCGGGAATGGACAGATCTGATAGAACTACTGTACACAGGGGAATGGACAGATCAGACAGAACTACTGTACACAGGGGAATGGACAGATCAGATAGAACGAAAGTACACAGGGGAATGGACAGATCAGATAGAACTACTGTACACATGGGAATGGACAGATCAAATTGAACTACTGTACACAGGGGAATGGACAGATCAGATAGAACTACAGTACACAGAGGGGAATGGACAGATCAGATAGAACTACAGTACACAGAGAGGAATGGACAGATCAGATAGAATCACTTTACACAGGGGAATGGACAGATCAGATAGAACTACTCTAAACAGAGGAATGGAAAGATCAGATAGAACTACTGTACACAGACGGGAATGGAAAGATCAGATAGAACTACTGTACACAGTGGAATGGACGGATCTGATAGAACTACTGTACACAGAGGGGAATGGACAGATCAGACAGAACTACTGTACACAGGGGAATGAACAGATCAGATAGAACTACTGTACACAGAGGGGAATGGACAGATCAGATAGAACTACTGTACACAGAGTAATGGACAGATCAGATAGAACTACTGTACACAGAGGAATGGACAGATCAGATAGAACTACTGTACACAGAGGGGAATGGACAGATCAGACAGAACTACTGTACACAGGGGAATGAACAGATCAGATAGAACTACTGTACACAGAGGGGAATGGACAGATCTGATAGAAATACTGTGCACAGGGGAATGGACAGATCAGATAGAACTACTGTACACAGAGGAATGGACAGATCAGATAGAATTACTGTACAAGGGAATGGACAGATCAGATAGAACTACTGTACACAGGGGAATGGACAGATCAGCTAGAACTACTGTACACAGGGGAATGGACAGATAAGATAGAACTACTGCACACAGGGGAATGGACAGATCAGATAGAACTACTGTACACAGAGGGGAATGGACAGATCAGATAGAACTACTGTACACAGAGAGGAATGGACAGATCAGATAGAACTACTGTACACAGGGGAATGGACAGATCAGATAGAACTACTGTACATAGGAATGGACAGATCAGATAGAACTACTGTACACAGAGGGGAATGACAAGGTCAGATAGAACTACTGTACACAGAGCAATGGACAGATCAGATAGAACTACTGTACACAGGGGAATGGACAGATCAGATAGAACTACTGTACACAGAGGGGAATGGACAGTTCAGATAGAACTACTGTACACAGAGGAATGGACAGATCAGATAGAACTACCATACACAGGGGAATGGTCAGCTCAGATAGAACTATTGTACACAGAGGGGAATGGACAGATCAGAAAGAACTACTGTACACAGTGGAATGGACAGATCAGATAGAACTACTGTATACAGCGGAATGGACAGGTCAGATAGAACTACTTTACACAGGGGGGAATGGACAGATCTGATAGAACTACTGTACACAGGGGAATGGACAGATCAGATAGAACTACTGTACACAGGGGAATGGACAGATCAGATAGAACTACTGTACACATGGGAATGGACAGATCAAATAGAACTACTGTACACAGGGGAATGGACAGATCAGATAGAACTACTGTACACAGAGGGGAATGGACAGATCAGATAGAACTACTGTTCACAGAGAGGAATGGACAGATCAGATAGAACCACTCTACACAGGGGAATGGACAGATCAGATAGAACTACTCTAAACAGAGGAATGGACAGAACAGATAGAACTACTGTACACAGATGGGAATGGAAAGATCAGATAGAACTACTGTACACAGAGGAATGGACAGATCAGATAGAACTACTGTACACAGAGGAATGGACAGATCAGATAGAACTACTGTACACAGAGGAATGGACAGATCAGATAGAACTACTGTACACAGAGGAATGGACAGATCAGCTAAAACTACTGTACACAGAGGAATGGACAGATCAGATAGAAATACTGTACACAGAGGAATGGACAGATCAGATAGAACTGCTGTACACAGAGGGAATGGGCAGATCAGATGGAACTACTGTACACAGAGGAATGAACAGATCAGATAGAACTACTGTACACATGGGAATGGACAGATCAGTTAGAACTACTGTACACAGGGGAATGGACAGATCACATAGAACTACTGTACACAAAGGGGAATGGACAGATCAGATAGAACTACTGTGCACAGTGGAATGGACAGATCAGATAGAACTACTGAACAGTGAGGGGAATGGACAGATCAGATAGAACCACTGTACACAGGGGAATTGACAGATCAGATAGAACTACTGTACACAGAGGAATGGACAGATCAGATAGAACTACTGTACACAGAGGGAATGGACAGATCAGATAGAACTACTGTACACAGAGTAATGGACAGATCAGATAGAACGACTGTACACAGAGGGGAATGGACAGATCAGACAGAACTACTGTACACAGGGGAATTGACAGATCAGATAGAACTACTGTACACAGAGGAATGGGCAGATCAGATAGAATTACTGTACAAGGGAATGGACAGATCAGATAGAACTACTGTACACAGGGGAATGGACAGATCAGCTACAACTACTGTACACAGGGGAATGGACAGATCAGATAGAACTACTGTACACAGGGGAATGGACAGATCAGATAGAACTACTGTACACAGGGGGAAATGGACAGGTCAGATAGAACTACTGTACACAGAGAGGAATGGGCAGATCAGATAGAACTACTGTACACAGGGGAATGGACAGATCAGATAGAACTACTGTACACAGGAATGGACAGATCAGATAGAAATACTGTACACAGGGGAATGGACAGATCAGATAGAACTACTGTACACAGAGGAATGGACAGATCAGATAGAACGACTGCACACAGGTGAATGGACAGATCAGATAGAACTACTGTACACAGAGGAATGGACAGATCAGATAGAACTACTGTACACTGAGGGGAATGGACAGATCAGATAGAACTACTGTACACAGAGGAATGGACAGATCAGATAGATCTACAGTACACAGAGGAATGGACAGATCAGATAGAACTACTGTACACAGAGGAATGGACAGATCAGATAGAACTACTGTACACGGGAATGGACAGATCAGATAGAACTACTGTTCACAGAGGGGAATGGACAGATCAGATAGAACTACTATACACAGAGGAATGGACAGATCAGATAGAACTACCGTACACAGGGGAATGGACAGATCTGATAGAACTACTGTACACAGAGGGGAATGGACAGATCAGATAGAACTACTGTACACAGAGGAATGGACAGATCAGATCGAACTACAGTACACAGAGGAATGGACAGATCAGATAGAACTACTGTATACAGCGGAATGGACAGATCAGATAGAACGACTGTACACAGGCGGGAATGGACAGATCTGATAGAACTACTGTACACAGGGGAATGGACAGATCAGACAACTACTGTACACAGAGGAATGGACAGATCAGATAGAACTACAGTACACAGGGGAATGCACAGATCAGATAGAACTGCTGTACACATGGGAATGGACAGATCAAATTGAACTCCTGTACACAGGGGAATGGACAGATCAGATAGAACTACAGCACACAGAGGAGAATGGACAGATCAGATAGAACTACTGTACACAGAGAGGAATGGACAGATCAGATAAAATCACTGTACACAGGGGAATGGACAGATCAGATAGAACTACTCTAAACAGAGGAATGGAAAGATCAGATAGAACTACTGTACACAGACGGGAATGGAAAGATCAGATAGAACTACTGTACACAGAGGAATGGACAGATCAGATAGAACTAATGTACACAGAGGAATGGACAGATCAGATAGAACTACTGTACACAGGGGAATGGACAGATCAGATAGAACTACTGTACGCAGAGGAATGGACAGATCAGATAGAACTACTGTACACAGAGGAATGGACAGATCAGATAGAACGACTGTACACAGGGGAATGGACAGATCAGATAGAACTACTGTACACAGAGGGAATGGGCAGATCAGATAGAACTACTGTACACAGAGCAATGAACAGATCAGATAGAACTACTGTACACAGGGGAATGGACAGACCAGATAGAACTACTGTACACAGAGGGAATGGACAGATCAGATGGAACTACTGCACACAGGGGAATGGACGGATCAGATAGAGCTACAGTACACAGAGGGAATGGACAGATTATATAGAACTTCTGCACACAGAGGAAAGGACAGATCAGATAGAACTACTGTGCACAGAGGGGAATGGACAGATCAGATAGAACTACTGTACACAGGGGAATGGACTGATCAGATAGAACTACTGTACACAGGGGAATGGACTGATCAGATAGAACTACTGTACACAGAGGGGAAGGGACAGATCAGATAGAACTACTGTACACAGAGGAATGGACAGATCAGATAGCACTACCGTACACAGGGGAGTGGACAGATCAGCTAGAACTACTGTACACAGAGGGGAATGGACAGATCAGATAGAACTACTGTACACAGAGGAGTGGACAGATCAGATAGAACAACAGTACATAGAGGAATGGACAGATCAGATGGAACTACTGTATACAGCGGAATGGACAGATCAGATAGAACTACTGTACACAGGGGAATGGACAGATCAGATAGAACTACTGTACACAGAGGAATGGACAGATCAGATAGAACTACTGTACACAGGGGTATGGACAGATCAGATAGAACTACTGTACACATGGGAATGGACAGATCAGTTAGAACTACTGTACACAGGGGAATGGACAGATCAGATAGAACTACTGTACACAAAGGGGAATGGACAGATCAGATAGAACTACTGTACACAGAGAGGAATGGACAGATCAGATAGAACCACTGGACACAGGGGAATGGAAAGATTAAATAGAACTACTGTACACAGAGGAATGGACAGATCAGATAGAACTACTGTACACAGAGGAATTGACAGATCAGATAGAACTACTGTACACAGAGGAATGGACAGATCACATAGAACTACTGTACACAGGGGAATGGACAGATCAGATAGAACTACTGTACACAGGGGAATGGACAGATCACATAGAACTACTGTAAACAGAGGAATGGACAGATTAGATAGAACTACTGTACACAGGGGAATGGACAGATCAGATAGAACTACTGTACACAGAGGGGAATGGAGAGATCAGATAGAACTACTGTACACAGAGAGGAATGGACAGATCAGATAGAACTACTGTACACAGGGGAATGGACAGATCAGATAGAACTACTCCACACAGAGGAATGGACAGATCAGATAGAACTACTGTACACAGAGGGGAATGGACAGATCAGATAGAACTACAGTACACAGAGGAATGGACAGATCAGATAGAACTACTGTTCACAGAGGAATGGCCAGATCAGATAGAACTACTGTACACAGAGGAATTGACAGATCAGATAGAACTACTGTACACAGAGGAATGGACAGATCAGATAGAACTACTGTACACAGGGGAATGGACAGATCAGATAGAACTACTGTACACAGAGGAATGGACAGATCAGATAGAACTACTGTACACAGAGGAATGGACAGATCAGATAGAACTACTGTACACAGAGGAATGGACAGATCAGATAGAACTACTGTACACAGAGGGATTGGGCAGATCAGATGGAACTACTGTACACAGAGGAATGAACAGATCAGATAGAACTACTGTACACAGGGGAATGGACAGATCAGATAGAACTACTGTACACAGAGGGAATGGACAGATCAGATAGAACTACTGTACACAGGGGAATGGACAGATCAGATAGAGCTACTGTCCACAGAGGGAATGGACAGATCATATAGAAGTATTGCACACAGAGGAATGGACAGATCAGATATAACTACTGTACACAGAGGGGAATGGACAGATCAGATAGAACTACTGTACACAGGGGAATGGACTGATCAGATAGAACTCCTGTACACAGAGGGGAATGGACAGATTAGATAGAACTACTGTACACAGAGGGGAATGGACAGATCAGATAGAACTACTGTACAGAGAGGAATGGACAGATCAGATAGAACTACTATACACAGGGGAATGAACAGATCAGATAGAAATACTGTACACAGAGGGGAATGGACAGATCAGATAGAACTACTGTACAGAGCGAATAATGGACAGACCAGATAGAACTACTGTACACAGTGGAATGGACAGATCAGATAGAACTACTGAACAGAGAGGGGAATGGACAGACCAGATAGAACTACTGTACACAGGGGAATGGACAGATCAGATAGAACTACTGTACATAGAGGAATGGACAGATCAGATAGTACTACTGTACACAGAGGGAATGGACAGATCAGATAGAACTACTGTACACAGAGGAATGGCCAGATCAGATGGAACTACTGTACACAGAGGGGAATGGACAGATCTGATAGAACTACTGTACACAGGGGAATGGACAGATCAGATAGAACTACTGTACACAGAGGAATGGACAGATCAGATAGAATTAATGTACACGGGAATGGACAGAACAGATAGAACTATTGTACACAGGGGAATGGACAGATCAGCTAGAACTACTGTACACAGGGGAGTGGACAGATCAGATAGAACTACTGTACACAGGGGAATGGACAGATCAGATAGAACTACTGCACACAGAGGGGAATGGACAGATCAGATAGATCTACTGTACACAGAGGAATGGACAGATCAGATAGAACTACTGTACACAGGGGAATGGACAGATCAGATAGAACTACTGTACACAGAGGAATGGACAGATCAGATAGAACTACTGTACACAGAGGGGAATGGACAGTTCAGATAGAACTACTGTACACAGAGGAATGGACAGATCAGATAGATCTACTTTACACAGAGGAATGGACAGATCAGATAGAACTACTGTACACAGAGGAATGGACAGATCAGATAGAACTACTGTACACAGGGGAATGGACAGATCAGATAGAACTACTGTACACAGAGGGGAATGGACAGATCAGATAGAACTACTGTACACAGAGGAATGGACAGATCAGATAGAACTACCGTACACAGGGGAATGGGCAGATCAGATAGAACTACTGTACACAGAGGGGAATGGACAGATCAGAAAGAACTACTGTACACAGAGGAATGGACATGTCAGATAGAACTACAGTACACAGAGGAATGGACAGATCAGATAGAACTACTGTACACAGAGGAATGGACAGATCAGATAGAACTACTGTACACAGTGGGCAATGGACAGATCTGATAGAACTACTGTACACAGGGGAATGGACAGATCAGATAGAACTACTGTACACAGGGGAATGGACAGATCAGATAGTACTACTGTACACATGGGAATGGACAGATCAAATAGAACTACTGTACACAGGGGAATGGACAGATCAGATAGAACTACTGTACACAGAGGGGAATGGACAGATCAGATTGAACTACGGTACACAGAGAGGAATGGACAGATCAGATAGAACCACTGTACACAGGGGAATGGACAGATCAGATAGAACTACACTAAACAGAGGAATGGACAGATCAGATAGAACTACTGTACACAGATGGGAATGGAAAGATCAGATGGAACTACTGTACACAGAGGAATGGACAGATCAGATAGAACTACTGTACACAGAGGAATGGACAGATCAGATAGAACTACTGTACACAGAGGAATGGACAGATCAGAGAGAACTACTGTACACAGAGGAATGGACAGATCAGATAGAACTACTGCACACAGAGGAATGGACAGATCAGATAGAACTACTGTACACAGAGGGAATGGGCAGATCAGATGGAACTACTGTAAACAGAGGAATGAACAGATCAGATAGAACTACTGTACACAGGGGAATGGACAGATCAGATAGAACTACTGTACACAGAGGGAATGGACAGATCAGATAGAACTACTGTCCACAGGGGAATGGACAGATCAGATAGAGCTACTGTACACAGAGGGAAATGACAGATCATATAGAACTACTGTACACAGAGGAATGGACATATCAGCTAGAACTACTGTACACAGAGGAATGGAGAGATCAGATAGAACGACTGTACACAGGGGAATGGACAGATCAGATAGAACTACTGTACACAGAGGGGAATGGACAGATCAGATTGAACTACTGTACACAGAGGAATGGACAGATCAGATAGAACTATTGTACACAGAGGAATGGACAGATCAGATAGAACTACTGTACACAGGGGAATGGACAGATCAGATAGAACTACTGTACACAGAGGAATGGACAGATCAGATAGAACTACTGTACACAGAGGAATGGACAGATCAGATAGAACTACTGTACACAGAGGAATGGACAGATCAGATAGAACTACTGTACACAGAGGAATGGACAGATCAGACAGAACTACTGTACAGAGAGGGAATGGGCAGATCAAATGGAACTACTGTACACAGAGGAATGAACAGATCAGATAGAACTACTGTACACAGGGGAATGGACAGATCAGATAGAACTACTGTACACAGAGGGAATGGACAGATCAGATAGAACTACTGTACACAGGGGAATGGACAGATCAGATAGAGCTACTGTCCACAGAGGGAATGGACAGATCATATAGAAGTACTGCACACAGAGGAATGGACAGATCAGATACAACTACTGTACACAGAGGGGAATTGACAGCTCAGATATAACTGCTGTACACAGGGGAATGGACTGATCAGATAGAACGACTGTACACAGAGGGGAATGGACAGATTAGATAGAACTACAGTACACGGAGGGGAATGGAGAGATCAGATAGAACTACTGTGCACAGAGGAATGGACAGATCAGATAGAACTACTATACACAGGGGAATGAACAGATCAGATAGAACTACTGTACACAGAGGGGAATGGACAGGTCAGATAGAACTACTGTACAGAGAGGGGGATGGACAGATCAGATAGAACTACT
Source organism: Somniosus microcephalus (assembly GCF_052327205.1). Taxonomy (NCBI): domain Eukaryota; kingdom Metazoa; phylum Chordata; class Chondrichthyes; order Squaliformes; family Somniosidae; genus Somniosus; species Somniosus microcephalus. The sequence continues at coordinate 11,931,177 of NC_141019.1, forward strand.
GTACACAGTGGAATGGACGGATCTGATAGAACTACTGAACAGAGAGGGGAATGGACAGATCAGATAGAACTACTGTACGCTGGGGAATGGACAGATCAGATAGAACTACTGTACACAGAGGAATGGACAGATCAGATAGAACTACTGTACACAGAGGAATGGACAGATCAGATGGAACTACTGTACACAGAGGGGAATGGACAGATCAGACAGAACTACTGTACACAGGGGAATGAACAGATCAGATAGAACTACTGTACACAGAGGGGAATGGACAGATCTGATAGAACTACTGTGCACAGGGGAATGGACAGATCAGATAGAACTACTGTACACAGAGGAATGGACAGATCAGATAGAATTACTGTACACGGGAATGGACAGATCAGATAGAACTACTGTACACAGGGGAATGGACAGATCAGCTAGAACAACTGTACACAGGGGAATGGACAGATAAGATAGAACTACTGTATACAGGGGAATGGACAGATCAGATAGAACTACTGTACACAGAGGGGAATGGACAGATCAGATAGAACTACTGTACACAGAGAGGAATGGACAGGTCAGATAGAACCACTGTGCACAGGGGAATGGACAGATCAGATAGAACTACTGTACATAGGAATGCACAGATCAGATAGAACTACTGTACACAGAGGGGAATGTACAGATCAGATAGAACTACTGTACACAGGGGAATGGACAGATCAGATAGAACTACTGTACACAGAGGGGAATGGACAGTTCAGATAGAACTACTGTACACAGAGGAATGGACAGATCAGATAGAACTACCGTACACAGGGAAATGGACAGATCAGATAGAACTACTGTATACAGCAGATTGGACAGATCAGATAGAACTACTCTACACGGGGGAATGGACAGATCTGATAGAACTACTGTACACAGGGGAATGGACAGATCAGATAGAACTACTGTACACAGGGGAATGGACAGATCAGATAGAACTACTGTTCACTTGGGAATGGACAGATCAAATTGAACCAATGTACACAGGGGAATGGACAGATCAGATAGAACTACTGTACACAGAGGGGAATGGACAGATCCGATAGAACTACTGTACACAGAGAGGAATGGACAGATCAGATAGAACTACTGTACACAGAGGGAATGGACAGATCAGATACATAGATACATAGAAGATAGGAGCAGGAGTAGGCCATTCGGCCCTTCGTGCCTGCTCCGCCATTCGATGAGATCATGGCTGATCCTTTAATTCAGTATCCCGTCCCCGCCTTCTCTCCGTAACCCTTAACCCCTTTTGCCCGTAGAAATATATCTAATTCCCTCTTAAATATATTTAATGAGCTGGCGTACACTGCCCTCTGTGGCAATGAGTTCCACAGGTTCACCACTCTCTGAGTGAAGAAATTCCCCCTCATCTCTGTCCTAAATGGTTTAGCCCTTATCCTTAAATTATGTCCTCTAGTTCTGTTCTCACCCGCCAAGGGAAACATTCCTTCTGCATCCAGTCTGTCTAGACCTGTCAGAATTTTATACACTTCTATGAGGTCCCCTCTCAATCTTCTAAACTCCAGTGTGTACATCCCTAAACTACATAGTCTCTCCTCATAGGTCATTCCCGCCATTCCTGGTATCAGCCTGGTGAATCGCCGCTGCACCCCCTCCATGGCAAGAACATCCTTCCTCAGATGAGGCGACCAAAACTGTACACAGTACTCGAGGTGTGGTCTCACCAGTGCCCTGTACAGCTGCAGCAAGGTATCCCTGTTCCTGTATTCTAACCCTTTTGCTATGAAGGCCAGCATACCGTTTGCCTTCTTGACCGCCTGTTGCACCTGCATGCTCGCCTTCAGTGACTGGTGTACAAGAACACCCAGGTCTCTCTGTACTTCCCCCTCTCCCAATCTATTGCCATTTAAATAATAATTTGCCCTCCCGTTCCTGCACCCAAGGTGGATAACTTCGCACTTGTCCACATTATAGTGCATCTGCCATTTATCCGCCCAATCGCCCAGTCTGTCCAAATCGCTCTGGAGCTTCCTGGTCTCTTCCTCTGAGCCCACCCCCCCTCCTAGTTTAGTGTCGTCTGCAAATTTGGAAATGCTGCATCCGACTCCCTGATCCAGGTCATTAATGTAAATTGTGAACAGCTGGGGGCCCAGGACAGATCCCTGTGGTACCCCACTTGTTACTGCCTGCCATTCAGAAAATGAGCCGTTTATTCCAACTCTCTGTTTTCTATCTGACAGCCAGTTCCCTATCCACGCCAAAACTTTCCCCTTTATCCCATGAGCCTCAATTTTCCATGCTAATCTTTTATGTGGGACCTTATCGAAGGCCTTTTGGAAGTCCAGGTACACCACATCTACTGGCTCTCCCCCATCTATTCTACCAGTTACTCCCTCAAAAAATTCCAATAGATTAGTCAAGCACGATTTACCCTTTGTAAATCCATGTTGACTCTGTCCTATCCTGTCCCCATTTGCTAAGTGCTCCGCTATTTCATCCTTAATGATGGACTCCAGCATTTTGCCCACAACTGATGTAAGGCTTACAGGTCTGTAATTACCTGCTTTTTCCCTACCCCCCTTTTTGAATAGTGGGGTAACGTTAGCTACCCTCCAATCCATCGGCACTGTTCCCGAGTCTAATGAATTCTGAAAAATCATCCTTAGTGCATCCGCTATCTCTAGGGCCACCTCCTTCAGTACCCTAGGATGCATGTTATCAGGCCCTGGGGATTTGTCCACCTTCAATCCCTTTAGCTTCCTTAACACCATATCCTTAGAGATATTGATTTGCGTCAGTTCCTCCTTTGCCAATGTCCCTATTTTTCCCGATATCCCAGGGAGGTTTTTTGTGTCTTCCTTCGTAAAGACTGACCCAAAGTATGCATTTAGTTGATCTGCCATTTCCTTATTTCCCATTATATATTCCCCCGTATCTGACTGCAATGGACCAACTTTGGTTTTCACCAGTCTTTTCCTTTTGATATATTTATAAAAGCTTTTGGAGTTAGTTTTTATATTTTCCGCCAGCTTGTTTTCGTAAGCTATTTTGCCCCTCTTGATCATGCCCTTTGCCCTCCTTTGCTCTATCTTAAACTGTTCCCAATCTTCCGCTCTGGCGCTTTTTTTGGCTATTTTATACGCCCTATCTTTGGATTTTATGCTGTCTCTAATTTCCCCTGTTATCCACGGTTGAGTCACCTTTTTAGATTTCCTTTTATGCCAGATTGGTATAAACAATTTTTGCAATTTTGTCATTCTATCTTTAAATGTTTGCCATTGTTTATCTACCTCCAGTCCTCCCAGGAACGTTGTCCAATCAGACCTACTCAGTTCCCGTCTCATGGCATCATAATTCCCCTTGTTTAAATTCAGGACCTTAGTCTCTGAGTCAATTTCTTCGCTCTCCATTTCGAGTGAGAAATCGATCATGTTATGATCGCTCTGACCCAAGGGTCCCCGTACAACAAGATTACTGATTAGTCCCTTCTCATTGCACAGTACCCAGTCCAATATAGCCTGTTCCCGAGTTGGTTCCTCGACATATTGATCCAGATAACCATCCCTTAAACACTCAAGGAATTCCTCCTCCTCATTATTTTTACTGATTAGGCTAGTCCAATCTATATGTAAGTTAAAGTCACCTATGATGACAGCTGTGCTCTTATTGCACGCTTCTCTAATTTCCCTCGTGATGCCCTCCCTAACCTCTATTTTACTATTTGGAGGCCTATATACCACTCCTATTAATGTTTTTCGCCCCTCGCTATTTCTTAGCTCCACCCATATAGATTCTGTATTAACTGAGTTAATATCCTTCTTTTCAATTGCATTTATCCCCTCTTTTACTAGCAATGCTACCCCTCCTCCCTTTCTTTTTTGTCGATCCTTCCTAAATACTGAATACCCCTGTATGTTAAGCTCCCAGCCCTGCTCACCCTGCAACCATGTTTCCGTAATCCCAATTAGATCATAATTATTAACCTCTATTTCCACAGCTAATTCATCTACCTTGTTCCTGATGCTTCTCGCATTAAGGTATAAAACCCTCAGGCTTTTTTTATGCTCACATTTTTTATGAATTAGTTTGGCCCTTTGTTTTTTGTTCCTCACCCTTTTACCATTTATTTCTGTCTGCCTTTCACTTTCCTCTATTTCACTACATAGGTTTCTAGCCCCCTGCCATACTAGTTTAAATGCTCCCGAACTGCTTTATCAAAAATTACCCCTACAAAAATAGAACTGCTGGACACAGGGGAATGGACAGATCAGATAGAGCTACTGTCCACAGAGGGAATGGACAGATCATATAGAAGTACTGCACACAGAGGAATGGACAGATCAGATATAACTACTGTACACAGAGGGGAATGGACAGATCAGATAGAACTACTGTACACAGGGGAATGGACTGATCAGATAAAACTGCTGTCCACAGAGGGGAATGGACAGATTCGATAGAACTACAGTACACGGAGGGGAATGGAGAGATCAGATAGAACTGCTGTGCACAGAGGAATGGACAGATCAGATAGAACTACTATACACAGGGGAATGAACAGATCAGATAGAACTACTGTACACAGAGGGGAATGGACAGGTCAGATAGAACTACTGTACAGAGAGGGGGATGGACAGATCAGATAGAACTACTGTACACAGTGGAATGGACGGATCAGATAGAACTACTGAACAGAGAGGGGAATGGACAGATCAGATAGAACTACTGTACGCTGGGGAATGGACAGATCAGATAGAACTACTGTACACAGAGGAATGGACAGATCAGATAGAACGACTGTACGCAGAGGGAATGGACAGATCAGATAGAACTACTGTACACAGAGGAATGGACAGATCAGATAGAACTACTGTACACAGAGGGGAATGGACAGATCTGATAGAACTACTGTACACAGGGGAATGGACAGATCAGGTAGAACTACTGTACACAGGGGAATGGACAGATCAGATAGAACTACTGTACACAGGGGAATGGACTGATCAGATAGAACTACTGTACACAGAGGGGAATGGACAGATCAGATAGAACTACTGTACACAGAGAGGAATGGATAGATCAGATAGAACTACTGTACACAGGGGAATGGACAGATCAGATAGAACTACTGTACATAGGAATGGACAGATCAGATAGAACTACTGTACACAGAGGAATGGACAGATCAGATAGAACTACTGTACATGGGAATGGACAGATCAGATAGAACTACTGTTCACAGAGCGGAATGGACAGATCAGATAGAACTACTGTACACAGAGGAATGGACAGATCAGATAGAACTACATTACACAGAGGAATGGACAGATCAGATACAACTACTGTATACAGCGGAATGGACAGATCAGATAGAACTACTGTACACAGGCGGGAATGGACAGATCTGATAGAACGACTGTACACAGGGGAATGGACAGATCAGACAGAACTACTGTACACAGAGGAATGGACAGATCAGATAGAACTACAGTACACAGGGGAATGGACAGATCAGATAGAGCTACTGTACACATGGGAATGGACAGATCAAATTGAACTACTGTACACAGGGGAATGGACAGATCAGATAGAACTACAGTACACAGAGTGGAATGGACAGATCAGATAGAACTACAGTACACAGAGAGGAATGGACAGATCAGATAGAATCACTGTACACAGGGGAATGGACAGATCAGATAGAACTACTCTAAACAGAGGAATGGAAAGATCAGATAGAACTACTGTACACAGACAGGAATGGAAAGATCAGATAGAACTACTGTACACAGAGGAATGGACAGATCAGATAGAACTACTGTACACAGAGGAATGGACAGATCAGATAGAACTACTGTACACAGGGGAATGGACAGATCAGATAGAACTACTGTACTCAGAGGAATGGACAGATCAGATAGAACTACTGTCCACAGAGGAATGGACAGATCAGATAGAACGACTGTACACAGAGGAATGGACAGATCAGATAGAACTACAGTACACAGAGGGAATGGGCAGATCAGATAGAACTACTGTACACAGAGCAATGAACAGATCAGATAGAACTACTGTACACAGGGGAATGGACAGATCAGATAGAACTACTGTACACAGAGGGAATGGACAGATCAGATAGAACTACTGCACACAGGGGAATGGACGGATCAGATAGAGCTACAGTACACAGAGGGAATGGACAGATCATATAGAACTTCTGCACACAGAGGAAAGGACAGATCAGATAGAACTACTGTACACAGAGGGGAATGGACAGATCAGATAGAACTACTGTACACAGGGGAATGGACTGATCAGATAGAACTGCTGTACACAGGGGAATGGACTGATCAGATAGAACTACTGTACACAGAGGGGAAGGGACAGATCAGATAGAACTACTGTACACAGAGGAATGGACAGATCAGATAGCACTGCCGTACACAGAGGGGAAGGGACAGATCAGATAGAACTACTGTACACAGAGGAGTGGACAGATCAGATAGAACTACAGTACACAGAGGAATGGACAGATCAGATAGAACTACTGTATACAGCGGAATGGACAGATTAGATAGAACTACTGTACACAGGGGATTGGACAGATCAGATAGAACTACTGTACACAGAGGAATGGACAGATCAGATAGAACTACTGTACACAGGGGTATGGACAGATCAGATAGAACTACTGTACACATGGGAATGGACAGATCAGATAGAACTACTGCACACAGAGGAATGGACAGATCAGATAGAACTACTGTACACAGAGGGAATGGGCAGATCAGATGGAACTACTGTAAACAGAGGAATGAACAGATCAGATAGAACTACTGTACACAGGGGAATGGACAGATCAGATAGAACTACTGTACACAGAGGGAATGGACAGATCAGATAGAACTACTGTACACAGGGGAATGGACAGATCAGATAGAGCTACTGTACACAGAGGGAAATGACAGATCATATAGAACTACTGTACACAGAGGAATGGACATATCAGCTAGAACTACTGTACACAGAGGAATGGAGAGATCAGATAGAACGACTGTACACAGGGGAATGGACAGATCAGAAAGAACTACTGTACACAGAGGGGAATGGACAGATCAGATTGAACTACTGTACACAGAGGAATGGACAGATCAGATAGAACTATTGTACACAGAGGAATGGACAGATCAGATAGAACTACTGTACACAGGGGAATGGACAGATCAGATAGAACTACTGTACACAGAGGAATGGACAGATCAGATAGAACTACTGTACACAGAGGAATGGACAGATCAGATAGAACTACTGTACACAGAGGAATGGACAGATCAGATAGAACTACTGTCCACAGAGGAATGGACAGATCAGACAGAACTACTGTACAGAGAGGGAATGGGCAGATCAAATGGAACTACTGTACACAGAGGAATGAACAGATCAGATAGAACTACTGTACACAGGGGAATGGACAGATCAGATAGAACTACTGTACACAGAGGGAATGGACAGATCAGATAGAACTACTGTACACAGGGGAATGGACAGATCAGATAGAGCTACTGTCCACGGAGGGAATGGACAGATCATATAGAAGTACTGCACACAGAGGAATGGACAGATCAGATATAACTACTGTACACAGAGGGGAATTGACAGCTCAGATATAACTGCTGTACACAGGGGAATGGACTGATCAGATAGAACGACTGTACACAGAGGGGAATGGACAGATTAGATAGAACTACAGTACACGGAGGGGAATGGACAGATCAGATAGAACTACTGTGCACAGAGGAATGGACAGATCAGATAGAACTACTATACACAGGGGAATGAACAGATCAGATAGAACTACTGTACACAGAGGGGAATGGACAGGTCAGATAGAACTACTGTACAGAGAGGGGGATGGACAGATCAGATAGAACTACTGTACACAGTGGAATGGACGGATCTGATAGAACTACTGAACAGAGAGGGGAATGGACAGATCAGATAGAACTACTGTACGCTGGGGAATGGACAGATCAGATAGAACTACTGTACACAGAGGAATGGACAGATCAGATAGAACTACTGTACACAGAGGAATGGACAGATCAGATAGAACGACTGTACACAGAGGGGAATGGACAGATCAGACAGAACTACTGTACACAGGGGAATGAACAGATCAGATAGAACTACTGTACACAGAGGGGAATGGACAGATCTGATAGAACTACTGTGCACAGGGGAATGGACAGATCAGATAGAACTACTGTACACAGAGGAATGGACAGATCAGATAGAATTACTGTACACGGGAATGGACAGATCAGATAGAACTACTGTACACAGGGGAATGGACAGATCAGCTAGAACTACTGTACACAGGGGAATGGACAGATAAGATAGAACTACTGTATACAGGGGAATGGACAGATCAGATAGAACTACTGTACACAGAGGGGAATGGACAGATCAGATAGAACTACTGTACACAGAGAGGAATGGACAGGTCAGATAGAACCACTGTGCACAGGGGAATGGACAGATCAGATAGAACTACTGTACATAGGAATGCACAGATCAGATAGAACTACTGTACACAGAGGGGAATGTACAGATCAGATAGAACTACTGTACACAGGGGAATGGACAGATCAGATAGAACTACTGTACACAGAGGGGAATGGACAGTTCAGATAGAACTACTGTACACAGAGGAATGGACAGATCAGATAGAACTACCGTACACAGGGAAATGGACAGATCAGATAGAACTACTGTATACAGCAGATTGGACAGATCAGATAGAACTACTCTACACGGGGGAATGGACAGATCTGATAGAACTACTGTACACAGGGGAATGGACAGATCAGATAGAACTACTGCACACAGGGGAATGGACAGATCAGATAGAACTACTGTACACTTGGGAATGGACAGATCAAATTGAACCAATGTACACAGGGGAATGGACAGATCAGATAGAACTACTGTACACAGAGGGGAATGGACAGATCAGATAGAACTACTGTACACAGAGAGGAATGGACAGATCAGATAGAACTACTGTACACAGAGGGAATGGACAGATCAGATAGAACTGCTGGACACAGGGGAATGGACAGATCAGATAGAGCTACTGTCCACAGAGGGAATGGACAGATCATATAGAAGTATTGCACACAGGGGAATGGACGGATCAGATAGAGCTACAGTACACAGAGGGAATGGACAGATTATATAGAACTTCTGCACACAGAGGAAAGGACAGATCAGATAGAACTACTGTGCACAGAGGGGAATGGACAGATCAGATAGAACTACTGTATACAGCAGATTGGACAGATCAGATAGAACTACTGTACACAGGGGAATGGACTGATCAGATAGAACTACTGTACACAGAGGGGAAGGGACAGATCAGATAGAACTACTGTACACAGAGGAATGGACAGATCAGATAGCACTACCGTACACAGGGGAGTGGACAGATCAGCTAGAACTACTGTACACAGAGGGGAATGGACAGATCAGATAGAACTACTGTACACAGAGGGGAATGGACAGATCCGATAGAACTACTGTACACAGAGAGGAATGGACAGATCAGATAGAACTACTGTACACAGAGGGAATGGACAGATCAGATAGAACTGCTGGACACAGGGGAATGGACAGATCAGATAGAGCTACTGTCCACAGAGGGAATGGACAGATCATATAGAAGTACTGCACACAGAGGAATGGACAGATCAGATATAACTACTGTACACAGAGGGGAATGGACAGATCAGATAGAACTACTGTACACAGGGGAATGGACTGATCAGATAAAACTGCTGTCCACAGAGGGGAATGGACAGATTCGATAGAACTACAGTACACGGAGGGGAATGGAGAGATCAGATAGAACTGCTGTGCACAGAGGAATGGACAGATCAGATAGAACTACTATACACAGGGGAATGAACAGATCAGATAGAACTACTGTACACAGAGGGGAATGGACAGGTCAGATAGAACTACTGTACAGAGAGGGGGATGGACAGATCAGATAGAACTACTGTACACAGTGGAATGGACGGATCAGATAGAACTACTGAACAGAGAGGGGAATGGACAGATCAGATAGAACTACTGTACGCTGGGGAATGGACAGATCAGATAGAACTACTGTACACAGAGGAATGGACAGATCAGATAGAACGACTGTACGCAGAGGGAATGGACAGATCAGATAGAACTACTGTACACAGAGGAATGGACAGATCAGATAGAACTACTGTACACAGAGGGGAATGGACAGATCTGATAGAACTACTGTACACAGGGGAATGGACAGATCAGGTAGAACTACTGTACACAGGGGAATGGACAGATCAGATAGAACTACTGTACACAGGGGAATGGACTGATCAGATAGAACTACTGTACACAGAGGGGAATGGACAGATCAGATAGAACTACTGTACACAGAGAGGAATGGATAGATCAGATAGAACTACTGTACACAGGGGAATGGACAGATCAGATAGAACTACTGTACATAGGAATGGACAGATCAGATAGAACTACTGTACACAGAGGAATGGACAGATCAGATAGAACTACTGTACATGGGAATGGACAGATCAGATAGAACTACTGTTCACAGAGCGGAATGGACAGATCAGATAGAACTACTGTACACAGAGGAATGGACAGATCAGATAGAACTACATTACACAGAGGAATGGACAGATCAGATACAACTACTGTATACAGCGGAATGGACAGATCAGATAGAACTACTGTACACAGGCGGGAATGGACAGATCTGATAGAACGACTGTACACAGGGGAATGGACAGATCAGACAGAACTACTGTACACAGAGGAATGGACAGATCAGATAGAACTACAGTACACAGGGGAATGGACAGATCAGATAGAGCTACTGTACACATGGGAATGGACAGATCAAATTGAACTACTGTACACAGGGGAATGGACAGATCAGATAGAACTACAGTACACAGAGTGGAATGGACAGATCAGATAGAACTACAGTACACAGAGAGGAATGGACAGATCAGATAGAATCACTGTACACAGAGGAATGGAAAGATCAGATAGAACTACTGTACACAGACAGGAATGGAAAGATCAGATAGAACTACTGTACACAGAGGAATGGACAGATCAGATAGAACTACTGTACACAGAGGAATGGACAGATCAGATAGAACTACTGTACACAGGGGAATGGACAGATCAGATAGAACTACTGTACACAGAGGAATGGACAGATCAGATAGAACTACAGTACACAGAGAGGAATGGACAGATCAGATAGAACTACTCTAAACAGAGGAATGGAAAGATCAGATAGAACTACTGTACACAGACAGGAATGGAAAGATCAGATAGAACTACTGTACACAGAGGAATGGACAGATCAGATAGAACTACTGTACACAGAGGAATGGACAGATCAGATAGAACTACTGTACACAGGGGAATGGACAGATCAGATAGAACTACTGTACTCAGAGGAATGGACAGATCAGATAGAACTACTGTCCACAGAGGAATGGACAGATCAGATAGAACGACTGTACACAGAGGAATGGACAGATCAGATAGAACTACAGTACACAGAGGGAATGGGCAGATCAGATAGAACTACTGTACACAGAGCAATGAACAGATCAGATAGAACTACTGTACACAGGGGAATGGACAGATCAGATAGAACTACTGTACACAGAGGGAATGGACAGATCAGATAGAACTACTGCACACAGGGGAATGGACGGATCAGATAGAGCTACAGTACACAGAGGGAATGGACAGATCATATAGAACTTCTGCACACAGAGGAAAGGACAGATCAGATAGAACTACTGTACACAGAGGGGAATGGACAGATCAGATAGAACTACTGTACACAGGGGAATGGACTGATCAGATAGAACTGCTGTACACAGGGGAATGGACTGATCAGATAGAACTACTGTACACAGAGGGGAAGGGACAGATCAGATAGAACTACTGTACACAGAGGAATGGACAGATCAGATAGCACTGCCGTACACAGAGGGGAAGGGACAGATCAGATAGAACTACTGTACACAGAGGAGTGGACAGATCAGATAGAACTACAGTACACAGAGGAATGGACAGATCAGATAGAACTACTGTATACAGCGGAATGGACAGATCAGATAGAACTACTGTACACAGGGGAATGGACAGATCAGATAGAACTACTGTACACAGAGGAATGGACAGATCAGATAGAACTACTGTACACAGGGGTATGGACAGATCAGATAGAACTACTGTACACATGGGAATGGACAGATCAGATAGAACTACTGCACACAGAGGAATGGACAGATCAGATAGAACTACTGTACAAAGAGGGAATGGGCAGATCAGATGGAACTACTGTAAACAGAGGAATGAACAGATCAGATAGAACTACTGTACACAGGGGAATGGACAGATCAGATAGAACTACTGTACACAGAGGGAATGGACAGATCAGATAGAACTACTGTACACAGGGGAATGGACAGATCAGATAGAGCTACTGTACACAGAGGGAAATGACAGATCATATAGAACTACTGTACACAGAGGAATGGACATATCAGCTAGAACTACTGTACACAGAGGAATGGAGAGATCAGATAGAACGACTGTACACAGGGGAATGGACAGATCAGATAGAACTACTGTACACAGAGGGGAATGGACAGATCAGATTGAACTACTGTACACAGAGGAATGGACAGATCAGATAGAACTATTGTACACAGAGGAATGGACAGATCAGATAGAACTACTGTACACAGGGGAATGGACAGATCAGATAGAACTACTGTACACAGAGGAATGGACAGATCAGATAGAACTACTGTACACAGAGGAATGGACAGATCAGATAGAACTACTGTACACAGAGGAATGGACAGATCAGATAGAACTACTGTCCACAGAGGAATGGACAGATCAGACAGAACTACTGTACAGAGAGGGAATGGGCAGATCAAATGGAACTACTGTACACAGAGGAATGAACAGATCAGATAGAACTACTGTACACAGGGGAATGGACAGATCAGATAGAACTACTGTACACAGAGGGAATGGACAGATCAGATAGAACTACTGTACACAGGGGAATGGACAGATCAGATAGAGCTACTGTCCACGGAGGGAATGGACAGATCATATAGAAGTACTGCACACAGAGGAATGGACAGATCAGATATAACTACTGTACACAGAGGGGAATTGACAGCTCAGATATAACTGCTGTACACAGGGGAATGGACTGATCAGATAGAACGACTGTACACAGAGGGGAATGGACAGATTAGATAGAACTACAGTACACGGAGGGGAATGGAGAGATCAGATAGAACTACTGTGCACAGAGGAATGGACAGATCAGATAGAACTACTATACACAGGGGAATGAACAGATCAGATAGAACTACTGTACACAGAGGGGAATGGACAGGTCAGATAGAACTACTGTACAGAGAGGGGGATGGACAGATCAGATAGAACTACTGTACACAGTGGAATGGACGGATCTGATAGAACTACTGAACAGAGAGGGGAATGGACAGATCAGATAGAACTACTGTACGCTGGGGAATGGACAGATCAGATAGAACTACTGTACACAGAGGAATGGACAGATCAGATAGAACTACTGTACACAGAGAAATGGACAGATCAGATAGAACTACTGTACACAGAGGGGAATGGACAGATCAGACAGAACTACTGTACACAGGGGAATGAACAGATCAGATAGAACTACTGTACACAGAGGGGAATGGACAGATCTGATAGAACTACTGTGCGCAGGGGAATGGACAGATCAGATAGAACTACTGTACACAGAGGAATGGACAGATCAGATAGAATTACTGTACACGGGAATGGACAGATCAGATAGAACTACTGTACACAGGGGAATGGACAGATCAGCTAGAACTACTGTACACAGGGGAATGGACAGATAAGATAGAACTACTGTATACAGGGGAATGGACAGATCAGATAGAACTACTGTACACAGAGGGGAATGGACAGATCAGATAGAACTACTGTACACAGAGAGGAATGGACAGGTCAGATAGAACCACTGTGCACAGGGGAATGGACAGATCAGATAGAACTACTGTACATAGGAATGCACAGATCAGATAGAACTACTGTACACAGAGGGGAATGTACAGATCAGATAGAACTAATGTACACAGGGGAATGGACAGATCAGATAGAACTACTGTACACAGAGGGGAATGGACAGTTCAGATAGAACTACTGTACACAGAGGAATGGACAGATCAGATAGAACTGCTGGACACAGGGGAATGGACAGATCAGATAGAGCTACTGTCCACAGATGGAATGGACAGATCATATAGAAGTATTGCACACAGGGGAATGGACGGATCAGATAGAGCTACAGTACACAGAGGGAATGGACAGATTATATAGAACTTCTGCACACAGAGGAAAGGACAGATCAGATAGAACTACTGTGCACAGAGGGGAATGGACAGATCAGATAGAACTACTGTACACAGGGGAATGGACTGATCAGATAGAACTACTGTACACAGGGGAATGGACTGATCAGATAGAACTACTGTACACAGAGGGGAAGGGACAGATCAGATAGAACTACTGTACACAGAGGAATGGACAGATCAGATAGCACTACCGTACACAGGGGAGTGGACAGATCAGCTAGAACTACTGTACACAGAGGGGAATGGACAGATCAGATAGAACTACTGTACACAGAGGAGTGGACAGATCAGATAGAACAACAGTACATAGAGGAATGGACAGATCAGATGGAACTACTGTATACAGCGGAATGGACAGATCAGATAGAACTACTGTACACAGGGGAATGGACAGATCAGATAGAACTACTGTACACAGAGGAATGGACAGATCAGATAGAACTACTGTACACAGGGGTATGGACAGATCAGATAGAACTACTGTACACATGGGAATGGACAGATCAGTTAGAACTACTGTACACAGGGGAATGGACAGATCAGATAGAACTACTGTACACAAAGGGGAATGGACAGATCAGATAGAACTACTGTACACAGAGAGGAATGGACAGATCAGATAGAACCACTGTACACAGGGGAATGGAAAGATTAAATAGAACTACTGTACACAGAGGAATGGACAGATCAGATAGAACTACTGTACACAGAGGAATTGACAGATCAGATAGAACTACTGTACACAGAGGAATGGACAGATCACATAGAACTACTGTACACAGGGGAATGGACAGATCAGATAGAACTACTGTACACAGGGGAATGGACAGATCACATAGAACTACTGTAAACAGAGGAATGGACAGATTAGATAGAACTACTGTACACAGGGGAATGGACAGATCAGAGAGAACTACTGTACACAGAGGGGAATGGAGAGATCAGATAGAACTACTGTACACAGAGAGGAATGGACAGATCAGATAGAACTACTGTACACAGGGGAATGGACAGATCAGATAGAACTACTCCACACAGAGGAATGGACAGATCAGATAGAACTACTGTACACAGAGGGGAATGGACAGATCAGATAGAACTACAGTACACAGAGGAATGGACAGATCAGATAGAACTACTGTTCACAGAGGAATGGCCAGATCAGATAGAACTACTGTACACAGAGGAATTGACAGATCAGATAGAACTACTGTACACAGAGGAATGGACAGATCAGATAGAACTACTGTACACAGGGGAATGGACAGATCAGATAGAACTACCGTACACAGAGGAATGGACAGATCAGATAGAACTACTGTACACAGAGGAATGGACAGATCAGATAGAACTACTGTACACAGAGGAATGGACAGATCAGATAGAACTACTGTACACAGAGGGATTGGGCAGATCAGATGGAACTACTGTACACAGAGGAATGAACAGATCAGATAGAACTACTGTACACAGGGGAATGGACAGATCAGATAGAACTACTGTACACAGAGGGAATGGACAGATCAGATAGAACTACTGTACACAGGGGAATGGACAGATCAGATAGAGCTACTGTCCACAGAGGGAATGGACAGATCATATAGAAGTATTGCACACAGAGGAATGGACAGATCAGATATAACTACTGTACACAGAGGGGAATGGACAGATCAGATAGAACTACTGTACACAGGGGAATGGACTGATCAGATAGAACTCCTGTACACAGAGGGGAATG
The DNA here is from genome assembly GCF_052327205.1 of Somniosus microcephalus. Classification (NCBI taxonomy): domain Eukaryota; kingdom Metazoa; phylum Chordata; class Chondrichthyes; order Squaliformes; family Somniosidae; genus Somniosus; species Somniosus microcephalus. The sequence continues at coordinate 11,947,461 of NC_141019.1, forward strand.
GACAGATTAGATAGAACTACTGTACACAGAGGGGAATGGACAGATCAGATAGAACTACTGTACAGAGAGGAATGGACAGATCAGATAGAACTACTATACACAGGGGAATGAACAGATCAGATAGAAATACTGTACACAGAGGGGAATGGACAGATCAGATAGAACTACTGTACAGAGCGGGGAATGGACAGATCAGATAGAACTACTGTACACAGTGGAATGGACAGATCAGATAGAACTACTGAACAGAGAGGGGAATGGACAGACCAGATAGAACTACTGTACACAGGGGAATGGACAGATCAGATAGAACTACTGTACATAGAGGAATGGACAGATCAGATAGTACTACTGTACACAGAGGGAATGGACAGATCAGATAGAACTACTGTACACAGAGGAATGGCCAGATCAGATGGAACTACTGTACACAGAGGGGAATGGACAGATCTGATAGAACTACTGTACACAGGGGAATGGACAGATCAGATAGAACTACTGTACACAGAGCAATGGACAGATCAGATAGAATTAATGTACACGGGAATGGACAGAACAGATAGAACTATTGTACACAGGGGAATGGACAGATCAGCTAGAACTACTGTACACAGGGGAATGGACAGATCAGATAGAACTACTGTACACAGGGGAATGGACAGATCAGATAGAACTACTGTACACAGAGGGGAATGGACAGGTCAGATAGAACTACTGTACAGAGAGGGGGATGGACAGATCAGATAGAACTACTGTACACAGTGGAATGGACGGATCAGATAGAACTACTGAACAGAGAGGGGAATGGACAGATCAGATAGAACTACTGTACGCTGGGGAATGGACAGATCAGATAGAACTACTGTACACAGAGGAATGGACAGATCAGATAGAACGACTGTACGCAGAGGGAATGGACAGATCAGATAGAACTACTGTACACAGAGGAATGGACAGATCAGATAGAACTACTGTACACAGAGGGGAATGGACAGATCTGATAGAACTACTGTACACAGGGGAATGGACAGATCAGGTAGAACTACTGTACACAGGGGAATGGACAGATCAGATAGAACTACTGTACACAGGGGAATGGACTGATCAGATAGAACTACTGTACACAGAGGGGAATGGACAGATCAGATAGAACTACTGTACACAGAGAGGAATGGATAGATCAGATAGAACTACTGTACACAGGGGAATGGACAGATCAGATAGAACTACTGTACATAGGAATGGACAGATCAGATAGAACTACTGTACACAGAGGAATGGACAGATCAGATAGAACTACTGTACATGGGAATGGACAGATCAGATAGAACTACTGTTCACAGAGCGGAATGGACAGATCAGATAGAACTACTGTACACAGAGGAATGGACAGATCAGATAGAACTACATTACACAGAGGAATGGACAGATCAGATACAACTACTGTATACAGCGGAATGGACAGATCAGATAGAACTACTGTACACAGGCGGGAATGGACAGATCTGATAGAACGACTGTACACAGGGGAATGGACAGATCAGACAGAACTACTGTACACAGAGGAATGGACAGATCAGATAGAACTACAGTACACAGGGGAATGGACAGATCAGATAGAGCTACTGTACACATGGGAATGGACAGATCAAATTGAACTACTGTACACAGGGGAATGGACAGATCAGATAGAACTACAGTACACAGAGTGGAATGGACAGATCAGATAGAACTACAGTACACAGAGAGGAATGGACAGATCAGATAGAATCACTGTACACAGAGGAATGGAAAGATCAGATAGAACTACTGTACACAGACAGGAATGGAAAGATCAGATAGAACTACTGTACACAGAGGAATGGACAGATCAGATAGAACTACTGTACACAGAGGAATGGACAGATCAGATAGAACTACTGTACACAGGGGAATGGACAGATCAGATAGAACTACTGTACACAGAGGAATGGACAGATCAGATAGAACTACAGTACACAGAGAGGAATGGACAGATCAGATAGAACTACTCTAAACAGAGGAATGGAAAGATCAGATAGAACTACTGTACACAGACAGGAATGGAAAGATCAGATAGAACTACTGTACACAGAGGAATGGACAGATCAGATAGAACTACTGTACACAGAGGAATGGACAGATCAGATAGAACTACTGTACACAGGGGAATGGACAGATCAGATAGAACTACTGTACTCAGAGGAATGGACAGATCAGATAGAACTACTGTCCACAGAGGAATGGACAGATCAGATAGAACGACTGTACACAGAGGAATGGACAGATCAGATAGAACTACAGTACACAGAGGGAATGGGCAGATCAGATAGAACTACTGTACACAGAGCAATGAACAGATCAGATAGAACTACTGTACACAGGGGAATGGACAGATCAGATAGAACTACTGTACACAGAGGGAATGGACAGATCAGATAGAACTACTGCACACAGGGGAATGGACGGATCAGATAGAGCTACAGTACACAGAGGGAATGGACAGATCATATAGAACTTCTGCACACAGAGGAAAGGACAGATCAGATAGAACTACTGTACACAGAGGGGAATGGACAGATCAGATAGAACTACTGTACACAGGGGAATGGACTGATCAGATAGAACTGCTGTACACAGGGGAATGGACTGATCAGATAGAACTACTGTACACAGAGGGGAAGGGACAGATCAGATAGAACTACTGTACACAGAGGAATGGACAGATCAGATAGCACTGCCGTACACAGAGGGGAAGGGACAGATCAGATAGAACTACTGTACACAGAGGAGTGGACAGATCAGATAGAACTACAGTACACAGAGGAATGGACAGATCAGATAGAACTACTGTATACAGCGGAATGGACAGATCAGATAGAACTACTGTACACAGGGGAATGGACAGATCAGATAGAACTACTGTACACAGAGGAATGGACAGATCAGATAGAACTACTGTACACAGGGGTATGGACAGATCAGATAGAACTACTGTACACATGGGAATGGACAGATCAGATAGAACTACTGCACACAGAGGAATGGACAGATCAGATAGAACTACTGTACAAAGAGGGAATGGGCAGATCAGATGGAACTACTGTAAACAGAGGAATGAACAGATCAGATAGAACTACTGTACACAGGGGAATGGACAGATCAGATAGAACTACTGTACACAGAGGGAATGGACAGATCAGATAGAACTACTGTACACAGGGGAATGGACAGATCAGATAGAGCTACTGTACACAGAGGGAAATGACAGATCATATAGAACTACTGTACACAGAGGAATGGACATATCAGCTAGAACTACTGTACACAGAGGAATGGAGAGATCAGATAGAACGACTGTACACAGGGGAATGGACAGATCAGATAGAACTACTGTACACAGAGGGGAATGGACAGATCAGATTGAACTACTGTACACAGAGGAATGGACAGATCAGATAGAACTATTGTACACAGAGGAATGGACAGATCAGATAGAACTACTGTACACAGGGGAATGGACAGATCAGATAGAACTACTGTACACAGAGGAATGGACAGATCAGATAGAACTACTGTACACAGAGGAATGGACAGATCAGATAGAACTACTGTACACAGAGGAATGGACAGATCAGATAGAACTACTGTCCACAGAGGAATGGACAGATCAGACAGAACTACTGTACAGAGAGGGAATGGGCAGATCAAATGGAACTACTGTACACAGAGGAATGAACAGATCAGATAGAACTACTGTACACAGGGGAATGGACAGATCAGATAGAACTACTGTACACAGAGGGAATGGACAGATCAGATAGAACTACTGTACACAGGGGAATGGACAGATCAGATAGAGCTACTGTCCACGGAGGGAATGGACAGATCATATAGAAGTACTGCACACAGAGGAATGGACAGATCAGATATAACTACTGTACACAGAGGGGAATTGACAGCTCAGATATAACTGCTGTACACAGGGGAATGGACTGATCAGATAGAACGACTGTACACAGAGGGGAATGGACAGATTAGATAGAACTACAGTACACGGAGGGGAATGGAGAGATCAGATAGAACTACTGTGCACAGAGGAATGGACAGATCAGATAGAACTACTATACACAGGGGAATGAACAGATCAGATAGAACTACTGTACACAGAGGGGAATGGACAGGTCAGATAGAACTACTGTACAGAGAGGGGGATGGACAGATCAGATAGAACTACTGTACACAGTGGAATGGACGGATCTGATAGAACTACTGAACAGAGAGGGGAATGGACAGATCAGATAGAACTACTGTACGCTGGGGAATGGACAGATCAGATAGAACTACTGTACACAGAGGAATGGACAGATCAGATAGAACTACTGTACACAGAGAAATGGACAGATCAGATAGAACTACTGTACACAGAGGGGAATGGACAGATCAGACAGAACTACTGTACACAGGGGAATGAACAGATCAGATAGAACTACTGTACACAGAGGGGAATGGACAGATCTGATAGAACTACTGTGCGCAGGGGAATGGACAGATCAGATAGAACTACTGTACACAGAGGAATGGACAGATCAGATAGAATTACTGTACACGGGAATGGACAGATCAGATAGAACTACTGTACACAGGGGAATGGACAGATCAGCTAGAACTACTGTACACAGGGGAATGGACAGATAAGATAGAACTACTGTATACAGGGGAATGGACAGATCAGATAGAACTACTGTACACAGAGGGGAATGGACAGATCAGATAGAACTACTGTACACAGAGAGGAATGGACAGGTCAGATAGAACCACTGTGCACAGGGGAATGGACAGATCAGATAGAACTACTGTACATAGGAATGCACAGATCAGATAGAACTACTGTACACAGAGGGGAATGTACAGATCAGATAGAACTAATGTACACAGGGGAATGGACAGATCAGATAGAACTACTGTACACAGAGGGGAATGGACAGTTCAGATAGAACTACTGTACACAGAGGAATGGACAGATCAGATAGAACTGCTGGACACAGGGGAATGGACAGATCAGATAGAGCTACTGTCCACAGAGGGAATGGACAGATCATATAGAAGTATTGCACACAGGGGAATGGACGGATCAGATAGAGCTACAGTACACAGAGGGAATGGACAGATTATATAGAACTTCTGCACACAGAGGAAAGGACAGATCAGATAGAACTACTGTGCACAGAGGGGAATGGACAGATCAGATAGAACTACTGTACACAGGGGAATGGACTGATCAGATAGAACTACTGTACACAGGGGAATGGACTGATCAGATAGAACTACTGTACACAGAGGGGAAGGGACAGATCAGATAGAACTACTGTACACAGAGGAATGGACAGATCAGATAGCACTACCGTACACAGGGGAGTGGACAGATCAGCTAGAACTACTGTACACAGAGGGGAATGGACAGATCAGATAGAACTACTGTACACAGAGGAGTGGACAGATCAGATAGAACAACAGTACATAGAGGAATGGACAGATCAGATGGAACTACTGTATACAGCGGAATGGACAGATCAGATAGAACTACTGTACACAGGGGAATGGACAGATCAGATAGAACTACTGTACACAGAGGAATGGACAGATCAGATAGAACTACTGTACACAGGGGTATGGACAGATCAGATAGAACTACTGTACACATGGGAATGGACAGATCAGTTAGAACTACTGTACACAGGGGAATGGACAGATCAGATAGAACTACTGTACACAAAGGGGAATGGACAGATCAGATAGAACTACTGTACACAGAGAGGAATGGACAGATCAGATAGAACCACTGTACACAGGGGAATGGAAAGATTAAATAGAACTACTGTACACAGAGGAATGGACAGATCAGATAGAACTACTGTACACAGAGGAATTGACAGATCAGATAGAACTACTGTACACAGAGGAATGGACAGATCACATAGAACTACTGTACACAGGGGAATGGACAGATCAGATAGAACTACTGTACACAGGGGAATGGACAGATCACATAGAACTACTGTAAACAGAGGAATGGACAGATTAGATAGAACTACTGTACACAGGGGAATGGACAGATCAGAGAGAACTACTGTACACAGAGGGGAATGGAGAGATCAGATAGAACTACTGTACACAGAGAGGAATGGACAGATCAGATAGAACTACTGTACACAGGGGAATGGACAGATCAGATAGAACTACTCCACACAGAGGAATGGACAGATCAGATAGAACTACTGTACACAGAGGGGAATGGACAGATCAGATAGAACTACAGTACACAGAGGAATGGACAGATCAGATAGAACTACTGTTCACAGAGGAATGGCCAGATCAGATAGAACTACTGTACACAGAGGAATTGACAGATCAGATAGAACTACTGTACACAGAGGAATGGACAGATCAGATAGAACTACTGTACACAGGGGAATGGACAGATCAGATAGAACTACCGTACACAGAGGAATGGACAGATCAGATAGAACTACTGTACACAGAGGAATGGACAGATCAGATAGAACTACTGTACACAGAGGAATGGACAGATCAGATAGAACTACTGTACACAGAGGGATTGGGCAGATCAGATGGAACTACTGTACACAGAGGAATGAACAGATCAGATAGAACTACTGTACACAGGGGAATGGACAGATCAGATAGAACTACTGTACACAGAGGGAATGGACAGATCAGATAGAACTACTGTACACAGGGGAATGGACAGATCAGATAGAGCTACTGTCCACAGAGGGAATGGACAGATCATATAGAAGTATTGCACACAGAGGAATGGACAGATCAGATATAACTACTGTACACAGAGGGGAATGGACAGATCAGATAGAACTACTGTACACAGGGGAATGGACTGATCAGATAGAACTCCTGTACACAGAGGGGAATGGACAGATTAGATAGAACTACTGTACACAGAGGGGAATGGACAGATCAGATAGAACTACTGTACAGAGAGGAATGGACAGATCAGATAGAACTACTATACACAGGGGAATGAACAGATCAGATAGAAATACTGTACACAGAGGGGAATGGACAGATCAGATAGAACTACTGTACAGAGCGGGGAATGGACAGATCAGATAGAACTACTGTACACAGTGGAATGGACAGATCAGATAGAACTACTGAACAGAGAGGGGAATGGACAGACCAGATAGAACTACTGTACACAGGGGAATGGACAGATCAGATAGAACTACTGTACATAGAGGAATGGACAGATCAGATAGTACTACTGTACACAGAGGGAATGGACAGATCAGATAGAACTACTGTACACAGAGGAATGGCCAGATCAGATGGAACTACTGTACACAGAGGGGAATGGACAGATCTGATAGAACTACTGTACACAGGGGAATGGACAGATCAGATAGAACTACTGTACACAGAGCAATGGACAGATCAGATAGAATTAATGTACACGGGAATGGACAGAACAGATAGAACTATTGTACACAGGGGAATGGACAGATCAGCTAGAACTACTGTACACAGGGGAATGGACAGATCAGATAGAACTACTGTACACAGGGGAATGGACAGATCAGATAGAACTACTGTACACAGAGGGGAATGGACAGATCAGATAGAACTACTGTACACAGAGAGGAATAGACTGATCAGATAGAACTACTGTACACAGGGGAATGGACAGATCAGATAGAACTCCTGTCCACAGAGGAATGGACAGATCAGATAGAACTACTGTTCACAGAGGGGAATGGACAGATCAGATAGATCTACTGTACACAGAGGAATGGACAGATCAGATAGAACTACTGTACACAGGGGAATGGACAGATCAGATAGAACTACTGTACACAGAGGAATGGACAGATCAGATAGAACTACTGTACACAGAGGGGAATGGACAGTTCAGATAGAACTACTGTACACAGAGGAATGGACAGATCAGATAGATCTACTTTACACAGAGGAATGGACAGATCAGATAGAACTACTGTACACAGAGGAATGGACAGATCAGATAGAACTACTGTACACAGGGGAATGGACAGATCAGATAGAACTACTGTACACAGAGGGGAATGGACAGATCAGATAGAACTACTGTACACAGAGGAATGGACAGATCAGATAGAACTACCGTACACAGGGGAATGGGCAGATCAGATAGAACTGCTGCACACAGAGGGGAATGGACAGATCAGAAAGAACTACTGTACACAGAGGAATGGACATGTCAGATAGAACTACAGTACAAAGAGGAATGGACAGATCAGATAGAACTACTGTACACAGAGGAATGGACAGATCAGATAGAACTACTGTACACAGTGGGCAATGGACAGATCTGATAGAACTACTGTACACAGGGGAATGGACAGATCAGATAGAACTACTGTACACAGGGGAATGGACAGATCAGATAGTACTACTGTACACATGGGAATGGACAGATCAAATAGAACTACTGTACACAGGGGAATGGACAGATCAGATAGAACTACTGTACACAGAGGGGAATGGACAGATCAGATTGAACTACTGTACACAGAGAGGAATGGACAGATCAGATAGAACCACTGTACACAGGGGAATGGACAGATCAGATAGAACTACACTAAACAGAGGAATGGACAGATCAGATAGAACTACTGTACACAGATGGGAATGGAAAGATCAGATGGAACTACTGTACACAGAGGAATGGACAGATCAGATAGAACTACTGTACACAGAGGAATGGACAGATCAGATAGAACTACTGTACACAGAGGAATGGACAGATCAGAGAGAACTACTGTACACAGAGGAATGGACAGATCAGATAGAACTACTGCACACAGAGGAATGGACAGATCAGATAGAACTACTGTACACAGAGGGAATGGGCAGATCAGATGGAACTACTGTAAACAGAGGAATGAACAGATCAGATAGAACTACTGTACACAGGGGAATGGACAGATCAGATAGAACTACTGTACACAGAGGGAATGGACAGATCAGATAGAACTACTGTCCACAGGGGAATGGACAGATCAGATAGAGCTACTGTACACAGAGGGAAATGACAGATCATATAGAACTACTGTACACAGAGGAATGGACATATCAGCTAGAACTACTGTACACAGAGGAATGGAGAGATCAGATAGAACGGCTGTACACAGGCGAATGGACAGATCAGATAGAACTACTGTACACAGAGGGGAATGGACAGATCAGATTGAACTACTGTACACAGAGGAATGGACAGATCAGATAGAACTATTGTACACAGAGGAATGGACAGATCAGATAGAACTACTGTACACAGGGGAATGGACAGATCAGATAGAACTACTGTACACAGAGGAATGGACAGATCAGATAGAACTACTGTACACAGAGGAATGGACAGATCAGATAGAACTACTGTACACAGAGGAATGGACAGATCAGATAGAACTACTGTACACAGAGGAATGGACAGATCAGACAGAACTACTGTACAGAGAGGGAATGGGCAGATCAAATGGAACTACTGTACACAGAGGAATGAACAGATCAGATAGAACTACTGTACACAGGGGAATGGACAGATCAGATAGAACTACTGTACACAGAGGGAATGGACAGATCAGATAGAACTACTGTACACAGGGGAATGGACAGATCAGATAGAGCTACTGTCCACAGAGGGAATGGACAGATCATATAGAAGTACTGCACACAGAGGAATGGACAGATCAGATACAACTACTGTACACAGAGGGGAATTGACAGCTCAGATATAACTGCTGTACACAGGGGAATGGACTGATCAGATAGAACGACTGTACACAGAGGGGAATGGACAGATTAGATAGAACTACAGTACACGGAGGGGAATGGAGAGATCAGATAGAACTACTGTGCACAGAGGAATGGACAGATCAGATAGAACTACTATACACAGGGGAATGAACAGATCAGATAGAACTACTGTACACAGAGGGGAATGGACAGGTCAGATAGAACTACTGTACAGAGAGGGGGATGGACAGATCAGATAGAACTACTGTACACAGTGGAATGGACGGATCTGATAGAACTACTGAACAGAGAGGGGAATGGACAGATCAGATAGAACTACTGTACGCTGGGGAATGGACAGATCAGATAGAACTACTGTACACAGAGGAATGGACAGATCAGATAGAACTACTGTACACAGAGGAATGGACAGATCAGATAGAACTACTGTACACAGAGGGGAATGGACAGATCAGACAGAACTACTGTACACAGGGGAATGAACAGATCAGATAGAACTACTGTACACAGAGGGGAATGGACAGATCTGATAGAACTACTGTGCACAGGGGAATGGACAGATCAGATAGAACTACTGTACACAGAGGAATGGACAGATCAGATAGAATTACTGTACACGGGAATGGACAGATCAGATAGAACTACTGTACACAGGGGAATGGACAGATCAGCTAGAACTACTGTACACAGGGGAATGGACAGATAAGATAGAACTACTGTATACAGGGGAATGGACAGATCAGATAGAACTACTGTACACAGAGGGGAATGGACAGATCAGATAGAACTACTGTACACAGAGAGGAATGGACAGGTCAGATAGAACCACTGTGCACAGGGGAATGGACAGATCAGATAGAACTACTGTACATAGGAATGCACAGATCAGATAGAACTACTGTACACAGAGGGGAATGTACAGATCAGATAGAACTACTGTACACAGGGGAATGGACAGATCAGATAGAACTGCTGGACACAGGGGAATGGACAGATCAAATTGAACCAATGTACACAGGGGAAAGGACAGATCAGATAGAACTACTGTACACAGAGGGGAATGGACAGATCCGATAGAACTACTGTACACAGAGAGGAATGGACAGATCAGATAGAACTACTGTACACAGAGGGAATGGACAGATCAGATAGAACTGCTGGACACAGGGGAATGGACAGATCAGATAGAGCTACTGTCCACAGAGGGAATGGACAGATCATATAGAAGTACTGCACACAGAGGAATGGACAGATCAGATATAACTACTGTACACAGAGGGGAATGGACAGATCAGATAGAACTACTGTACACAGGGGAATGGACTGATCAGATAAAACTGCTGTCCACAGAGGGGAATGGACAGATTCGATAGAACTACAGTACACGGAGGGGAATGGAGAGATCAGATAGAACTGCTGTGCACAGAGGAATGGACAGATCAGATAGAACTACTATACACAGGGGAATGAACAGATCAGATAGAACTACTGTACACAGAGGGGAATGGACAGGTCAGATAGAACTACTGTACAGAGAGGGGGATGGACAGATCAGATAGAACTACTGTACACAGTGGAATGGACGGATCAGATAGAACTACTGAACAGAGAGGGGAATGGACAGATCAGATAGAACTACTGTACGCTGGGGAATGGACAGATCAGATAGAACTACTGTACACAGAGGAATGGACAGATCAGATAGAACGACTGTACGCAGAGGGAATGGACAGATCAGATAGAACTACTGTACACAGAGGAATGGACAGATCAGATAGAACTACTGTACACAGAGGGGAATGGACAGATCTGATAGAACTACTGTACACAGGGGAATGGACAGATCAGGTAGAACTACTGTACACAGGGGAATGGACAGATCAGATAGAACTACTGTACACAGGGGAATGGACTGATCAGATAGAACTACTGTACACAGAGGGGAATGGACAGATCAGATAGAACTACTGTACACAGAGAGGAATGGATAGATCAGATAGAACTACTGTACACAGGGGAATGGACAGATCAGATAGAACTACTGTACATAGGAATGGACAGATCAGATAGAACTACTGTACACAGAGGAATGGACAGATCAGATAGAACTACTGTACATGGGAATGGACAGATCAGATAGAACTACTGTTCACAGAGCGAAATGGACAGATCAGATAGAACTACTGTACACAGAGGAATGGACAGATCAGATAGAACTACATTACACAGAGGAATGGACAGATCAGATACAACTACTGTATACAGCGGAATGGACAGATCAGATAGAACTACTGTACACAGGCGGGAATGGACAGATCTGATAGAACGACTGTACACAGGGGAATGGACAGATCAGACAGAACTACTGTACACAGAGGAATGGACAGATCAGATAGAACTACAGTACACAGGGGAATGGACAGATCAGATAGAGCTACTGTACACATGGGAATGGACAGATCAAATTGAACTACTGTACACAGGGGAATGGACAGATCAGATAGAACTACAGTACACAGAGTGGAATGGACAGATCAGATAGAACTACAGTACACAGAGAGGAATGGACAGATCAGATAGAATCACTGTACACAGGGGAATGGACAGATCAGATAGAACTACTCTAAACAGAGGAATGGAAAGATCAGATAGAACTACTGTACACAGACAGGAATGGAAAGATCAGATAGAACTACTGTACACAGAGGAATGGATAGATCAGATAGAACTACTGTACACAGAGGAATGGACAGATCAGATAGAACTACTGTACACAGGGGAATGGACAGATCAGATAGAACTACTGTACTCAGAGGAATGGACAGATCAGATAGAACTACTGTCCACAGAGGAATGGACAGATCAGATAGAACGACTGTACACAGAGGAATGGACAGATCAGATAGAACTACAGTACACAGAGGGAATGGGCAGATCAGATAGAACTACTGTACACAGAGCAATGAACAGATCAGATAGAACTACTGTACACAGGGGAATGGACAGATCAGATAGAACTACTGTACACAGAGGGAATGGACAGATCAGATAGAACTACTGCACACAGGGGAATGGACGGATCAGATAGAGCTACAGTACACAGAGGGAATGGACAGATCATATAGAACTTCTGCACACAGAGGAAAGGACAGATCAGATAGAACTACTGTACACAGAGGGGAATGGACAGATCAGATAGAACTACTGTACACAGGGGAATGGACTTATCAGATAGAACTGCTGTACACAGGGGAATGGACTGATCAGATAGAACTACTGTACACAGAGGGGAAGGGACAGATCAGATAGAACTACTGTACACAGAGGAATGGACAGATCAGATAGCACTGCCGTACACAGAGGGGAAGGGACAGATCAGATAGAACTACTGTACACAGAGGAGTGGACAGATCAGATAGAACTACAGTACACAGAGGAATGGACAGATCAGATAGAACTACTGTATACAGCGGAATGGACAGATCAGATAGAACTACTGTACACAGGGGAATGGACAGATCAGATAGAACTACTGTACACAGAGGAATGGACAGATCAGATAGAACTACTGTACACAGTGGTATGGACAGATCAGATAGAACTACTGTACACATGGGAATGGACAGATCAGTTAGAACTACTGTACACAGGGGAATGGACAGATCAGATAGAACTACTGCACACAGAGGAATGGACAGATCAGATAGAACTACTGTACACAGAGGGAATGGGCAGATCAGATGGAACTACTGTAAACAGAGGAATGAACAGATCAGATAGAACTACTGTACACAGGGGAATGGACAGATCAGATAGAACTACTGTACACAGAGGGAATGGACAGATCAGATAGAACTACTGTACACAGGGGAATGGACAGATCAGATAGAGCTACTGTACACAGAGGGAAATGACAGATCATATAGAACTACTGTACACAGAGGAATGGACATATCAGCTAGAACTACTGTACACAGAGGAATGGAGAGATCAGATAGAACGACTGTACACAGGGGAATGGACAGATCAGATAGAACTACTGTACACAGAGGGGAATGGACAGATCAGATTGAACTACTGTACACAGAGGAATGGACAGATCAGATAGAACTATTGTACACAGAGGAATGGACAGATCAGATAGAACTACTGTACACAGGGGAATGGACAGATCAGATAGAACTACTGTACACAGAGGAATGGACAGATCAGATAGAACTACTGTACACAGAGGAATGGACAGATCAGATAGAACTACTGTACACAGAGGAATGGACAGATCAGATAGAACTACTGTCCACAGAGGAATGGACAGATCAGACAGAACTACTGTACAGAGAGGGAATGGGCAGATCAAATGGAACTACTGTACACAGAGGAATGAACAGATCAGATAGAACTATTGTACACAGGGGAATGGACAGATCAGATAGAACTACTGTACACAGAGGGAATGGACAGATCAGATAGAACTACTGTACATAGGGGAATGGACAGATCAGATAGAGCTACTGTCCACGGAGGGAATGGACAGATCATATAGAAGTACTGCACACAGAGGAATGGACAGATCAGATATAACTACTGTACACAGAGGGGAATTGACAGCTCAGATATAACTGCTGTACACAGGGGAATGGACTGATCAGATAGAACGACTGTACACAGAGGGGAATGGACAGATTAGATAGAACTACAGTACACGGAGGGGAATGGAGAGATCAGATAGAACTACTGTGCACAGAGGAATGGACAGATCAGATAGAACTACTATACACAGGGGAATGAACAGATCAGATAGAACTACTGTACACAGAGGGGAATGGACAGGTCAGATAGAACTACTGTACAGAGAGGGGGATGGACAGATCAGATAGAACTACTGTACACAGTGGAATGGACGGATCTGATAGAACTACTGAACAGAGAGGGGAATGGACAGATCAGATAGAACTACTGTACGCTGGGGAATGGACAGATCAGATAGAACTACTGTACACAGAGGAATGGACAGATCAGATAGAACTACTGTACACAGAGGAATGGACAGATCAGATAGAACTACTGTACACAGAGGGGAATGGACAGATCAGACAGAACTACTGTACACAGGGGAATGAACAGATCAGATAGAACTACTGTACACAGAGGGGAATGGACAGATCTGATAGAACTACTGTGCACAGGGGAATGGACAGATCAGATAGAACTACTGTACACAGAGGAATGGACAGATCAGATAGAATTACTGTACACGGGAATGGACAGATCAGATAGAACTACTGTACACAGGGGAATGGACAGATCAGCTAGAACTACTGTACACAGGGGAATGGACAGATAAGATAGAACTACTGTATACAGGGGAATGGACAGATCAGATAGAACTACTGTACACAGAGGGGAATGGACAGATCAGATAGAACTACTGTACACAGAGAGGAATGGACAGGTCAGATAGAACCACTGTGCACAGGGGAATGGACAGATCAGATAGAACTACTGTACATAGGAATGCACAGATCAGATAGAACTACTGTACACAGAGGGGAATGTACAGATCAGATAGAACTACTGTACACAGGGGAATGGACAGATCAGATAGAACTACTGTACACAGAGGGGAATGGACAGTTCAGATAGAACTACTGTACACAGAGGAATGGACAGATCAGATAGAACTACCGTACACAGGGAAATGGACAGATCAGATAGAACTACTGTATACAGCAGATTGGACAGATCAGATAGAACTACTCTACACGGGGGAATGGACAGATCTGATAGAACTACTGTACACAGGGGAATGGACAGATCAGATAGAACTACTGTACACAGGGGAATGGACAGATCAGATAGAACTACTGTACACTTGGGAATGGACAGATCAAATTGAACCAATGTACACAGGGGAATGGACAGATCAGATAGAACTACTGTACACAGAGGGGAATGGACAGATCAGATAGAACTACTGTACACAGAGAGGAATGGACAGATCAGATAGAACTACTGTACACAGAGGGAATGGACAGATCAGATAGAACTGCTGGACACAGGGGAATGGACAGATCAGATAGAGCTACTGTCCACAGAGGGAATGGACAGATCATATAGAAGTATTGCACACAGAGGAATGGACAGATCAGATATAACTACTGTACACAGAGGGGAATGGACAGATCAGATAGAACTACTGTACACAGGGGAATGGACTGATCAGATAAAACTGCTGTCCACAGAGGGGAATGGACAGATTCGATAGAACTACAGTACACGGAGGGGAATGGAGAGATCAGATAGAACTACTGTGCACAGAGGAATGGACAGATCAGATAGAACTACTATACACAGGGGAATGAACAGATCAGATAGAACTACTGTACACAGAGGGGAATGGACAGGTCAGATAGAACTACTGTACAGAGAGGGGAATGGACAGATCAGATAGAACTACTGTACGCTGGGGAATGGACAGATCAGATAGAACTACTGTACACAGAGGAATGGACAGATCAGATAGAACGACTGTACGCAGAGGGAATGGACAGATCAGATAGAACAACTGTACACAGAGGAATGGACAGATCAGATAGAACTACTGTACACAGAGGGGAATGGACAGATCAGACAGAACAACTGTACACAGGGGAATGAACAGATCAGATAGAACTACTGTACACAGAGGGGAATGGACAGATCTGATAGAACTAGTGTACACAGGGGAATGGACAGATCAGGTAGAACTACTGTACACAGGGGAATGGACAGATCAGATAGAACTACTGTACACAGGGGAATGGACTGATCAGATAGAACTACTGTACACAGAGGGGAATGGACAGATCAGATAGAACTACTGTACACAGAGAGGAATGGATAGATCAGATAGAACTACTGTACACAGGGGAATGGACAGATCAGATAGAACTACTGTACATAGGAATGGACAGATCAGATAGAACTACTGTACACAGAGGAATGGACAGATCAGATAGAACTACTGTACATGGGAATGGACAGATCAGATAGAACTACTGTTCACAGAGCGGAATGGACAGATCAGATAGAACTACTGTACACAGAGGAATGGACAGATCAGATAGAACTACATTACACAGAGGAATGGACAGATCAGATAGAACTACTGTATACAGCGGAATGGACAGATCAGATAGAACTACTGTACACAGGCGGGAATGGACAGATCTGATAGAACGACTGCACACAGGGGAATGGACAGATCAGACAGAACTACTGTACACAGAGGAATGGACAGATCAGATAGAACTACAGTACACAGGGGAATGGACAGATCAGATAGAGCTACTGTACACATGGGAATGGACAGATCAAATTGAACTACTGTACACAGGGGAATGGACAGATCAGATAGAACTACAGTACACAGAGGGGAATGGACAGATCAGATAGAACTACAGTACACAGAGAGGAATGGACAGATCAGATAGAATCACTGTACACAGGGGAATGGACAGATCAGATAGAACTACTCTAAACAGAGGAATGTAAAGATCAGATAGAACTACTGTACACAGACAGGAATGGAAAGATCAGATAGAACTACTGTACACAGAGGAATGGACAGATCAGATAGAACTACTGTACACAGGGGAATGGACAGATCAGATAGAGCTACTGTCCACGGAGGGAATGGACAGATCATATAGAAGTACTGCACACAGAGGAATGGACAGATCAGATATAACTACTGTACACAGAGGGGAATTGACAGCTCAGATATAACTGCTGTACACAGGGGAATGGACTGATCAGATAGAACGACTGGACACAGAGGGGAATGGACAGATTAGATAGAACTACAGTACACGGAGGGGAATGGAGAGATCAGATAGAACTACTGTGCACAGAGGAATGGACAGATCAGATAGAACTACTATACACAGGGGAATGAACAGATCAGATAGAACTACTGTACACAGAGGGGAATGGACAGGTCAGATAGAACTACTGTACAGAGAGGGGGATGGACAGATCAGATAGAACTACTGTACACAGTGGAATGGACGGATCTGATAGAACTACTGAACAGAGAGGGGAATGGACAGATCAGATAGAACTACTGTACGCTGGGGAATGGACAGATCAGATAGAACTACTGTACACAGAGGAATGGACAGATCAGATAGAACTACTGTACACAGAGGAATGGACAGATCAGATAGAACTACTGTACACAGAGGGGAATGGACAGATCAGACAGAACTACTGTACACAGGGGAATGAACAGATCAGATAGAACTACTGTACACAGAGGGGAATGGACAGATCTGATAGAACTACTGTGCACAGGGGAATGGACAGATCAGATAGAACTACTGTACACAGAGGAATGGACAGATCAGATAGAATTACTGTACACGGGAATGGACAGATCAGATAGAACTACTGTACACAGGGGAATGGACAGATCAGCTAGAACTACTGTACACAGGGGAATGGACAGATAAGATAGAACTACTGTATACAGGGGAATGGACAGATCAGATAGAACTACTGTACACAGAGGGGAATGGACAGATCAGATAGAACTACTGTACACAGAGAGGAATGGACAGGTCAGATAGAACCACTGTGCACAGGGGAATGGACAAATCAGATAGAACTACTGTACATAGGAATGCACAGATCAGATAGAACTACTGTACACAGAGGGGAATGTACAGATCAGATAGAACTACTGTACACAGGGGAATGGACAGATCAGATAGAACTACTGTACACAGAGGGGAATGGACAGTTCAGATAGAACTACTGTACACAGAGGAATGGACAGATCAGATAGAACTACCGTACACAGGGAAATGGACAGATCAGATAGAACTACTGTATACAGCAGATTGGACAGATCAGATAGAACTACTCTACACGGGGGAATGGACAGATCTGATAGAACTACTGTACACAGGGGAATGGACAGATCAGATAGAACTACTGTACACAGGGGAATGGACAGATCAGATAGAACTACTGTACACTTGGGAATGGACAGATCAAATTGAACCAATGTACACAGGGGAATGGACAGATCAGATAGAACTACTGTACACAGAGGGGAATGGACAGATCAGATAGAACTACTGTACACAGAGAGGAATGGACAGATCAGATAGAACTACTGTACACAGAGCGAATGGACAGATCAGATAGAACTGCTGGACACAGGGGAATGGACAGATCAGATAGAGCTACTGTCCACAGAGGGAATGGACAGATCATATAGAAGTATTGCACACAGAGGAATGGACAGATCAGATATAACTACTGTACACAGAGGGGAATGGACAGATCAGATAGAACTACTGTACACAGGGGAATGGACTGATCAGATAAAACTGCTGTCCACAGAGGGGAATGGACAGATTCGATAGAACTACAGTACACGGAGGGGAATGGAGAGATCAGATAGAACTACTGTGCACAGAGGAATGGACAGGTCAGATAGAACTACTATACACAGGGGAATGAACAGATCAGATAGAACTACTGTACACAGAGGGGAATGGACAGGTCAGATAGAACTACTGTACAGAGAGGGGGATGGACAGATCAGATAGAACTACTGTACACAGTGGAATGGAAGGATCAGATAGAACTACTGAACAGAGAGGGGAATGGACAGATCAGATAGAACTACTGTACGCTGGGGAATGGACAGATCAGATAGAACTACTGTACACAGAGGAATGGACAGATCAGATAGAACGACTGTACGCAGAGGGAATGGACAGATCAGATAGAACAACTGTACACAGAGGAATGGACAGATCAGATAGAACTACTGTACACAGAGGGGAATGGACAGATCAGACAGAACAACTGTACACAGGGGAATGAACAGATCAGATAGAACTACTGTACACAGAGGGGAATGGACAGATCTGATAGAACTAGTGTACACAGGGGAATGGACAGATCAGGTAGAACTACTGTACACAGGGGAATGGACAGATCAGATAGAACTACTGTACACAGGGGAATGGACTGATCAGATAGAACTACTGTACACAGAGGGGAATGGACAGATCAGATAGAACTACTGTACACAGAGAGGAATGGATAGATCAGATAGAACTACTGTACACAGGGGAATGGACAGATCAGATAGAACTACTGTACATAGGAATGGACAGATCAGATAGAACTACTGTACACAGAGGAATGGACAGATCAGATAGAACTACTGTACACAGAGGAATGGACAGATCAGATAGAACGACTGTACACAGAGGAATGGACAGATCAGATAGAACTACAGTACACAGAGGGAATGGGCAGATCAGATAGAACTACTGTACACAGAGCAATGAACAGATCAGATAGAACTACTGTACACAGGGGAATGGACAGATAAGATAGAACTACTGTATACAGGGGAATGGACAGATCAGATAGAACTACTGTACACAGAGGGGAATGGACAGATCAGATAGAACTACTGTACACAGAGAGGAATGGACAGGTCAGATAGAAACACTGTGCACAGGGGAATGGACAAATCAGATAGAACTACTGTACATAGGAATGCACAGATCAGATAGAACTACTGTACACAGAGGGGAATGTACAGATCAGATAGAACTACTGTACACAGGGGAATGGACAGATCAGATAGAACTACTGTACACAGAGGGGAATGGACAGTTCAGATAGAACTACTGTACACAGAGGAATGGACAGATCAGATAGAACTACCGTACACAGGGAAATGGACAGATCAGATAGAACTACTGTATACAGCAGATTGGACAGATCAGATAGAACTACTCTACACGGGGGAATGGACAGATCTGATAGAACTACTGTACACAGGGGAATGGACAGATCAGATAGAACTACTGTACACAGGGGAATGGACAGATCAGATAGAACTACTGTACACTTGGGAATGGACAGATCAAATTGAACCAATGTACACAGGGGAATGGACAGATCAGATAGAACTACTGTACACAGAGGGGAATGGACAGATCAGATAGAACTACTGTACACAGAGAGGAATGGACAGATCAGATAGAACTACTGTACACAGAGGGAATGGACAGATCAGATAGAACTGCTGGACACAGGGGAATGGACAGATCAGATAGAGCTACTGTCCACAGAGGGAATGGACAGATCATATAGAAGTATTGCACACAGAGGAATGGACAGATCAGATATAACTACTGTACACAGAGGGGAATGGACAGATCAGATAGAACTACTGTACACAGGGGAATGGACTGATCAGATAAAACTGCTGTCCACAGAGGGGAATGGACAGATTCGATAGAACTACAGTACACGGAGGGGAATGGAGAGATCAGATAGAACTACTGTGCACAGAGGAATGGACAGGTCAGATAGAACTACTATACACAGGGGAATGAACAGATCAGATAGAACTACTGTACACAGAGGGGAATGGACAGGTCAGATAGAACTACTGTACAGAGAGGGGGATGGACAGATCAGATAGAACTACTGTACACAGTGGAATGGACGGATCAGATAGAACTACTGAACAGAGAGGGGAATGGACAGATCAGATAGAACTACTGTACGCTGGGGAATGGACAGATCAGATAGAACTACTGTACACAGAGGAATGGACAGATCAGATAGAACGACTGTACGCAGAGGGAATGGACAGATCAGATAGAACAACTGTACACAGAGGAATGGACAGATCAGATAGAACTACTGTACACAGAGGGGAATGGACAGATCAGACAGAACAACTGTACACAGGGGAATGAACAGATCAGATAGAACTACTGTACACAGAGGGGAATGGACAGATCTGATAGAACTAGTGTACACAGGGGAATGGACAGATCAGGTAGAACTACTGTACACAGGGGAATGGACAGATCAGATAGAACTACTGTACACAGGGGAATGGACTGATCAGATAGAACTACTGTACACAGAGGGGAATGGACAGATCAGATAGAACTACTGTACACAGGGGAATGGACAGATCAGATAGAACTACTGTGCATAGGAATGGACAGATCAGATAGAACTACTGTACACAGAGGAATGGACAGATCAGATAGAACTACTGTACACAGAGGAATGGACAGATCAGATAGAACGACTGTACTCAGAGGAATGGACAGATCAGATAGAACTACAGTACACAGAGGGAATGGGCAGATCAGATAGAACTACTGTACACAGAGCAATGAACAGATCAGATAGAACTACTGTACACAGGGGAATGGACAGATCAGATACAACTACTGTACACAGAGGGAATGGACAGATCAGATAGAACTACTGCACACAGGGGAATGGACGGATCAGATAGAGCTGCAGTACACAGAGGGAATGGACAGATCATATAGAACTTCTGCACACAGAGGAAAGGACAGATCAGATAGAACTACTGTACACAGAGGGGAATGGACAGATCAGATAGAACGACTGTACACAGGGGAATGGACTGATCAGATAGAACGACTGTACACAGGGGAATGGACTGATCAGATAGAACTACAGTACACAGAGGGGAAGGGACAGATCAGATAGAACTACTGTACACAGAGGAATGGACAGATCAGATAGCACTGCCGTACACAGAGGGGAAGGGACAGATCAGATAGAACTACTGTACACAGAGGAGTGGACAGATCAGATAGAACTACAGTACACAGAGGGATGGACAGATCAGATAGAACTACTGTATACAGCGGAATGGACAGATCAGATAGAACTACTGTACACAGGGGAATGGACAGATCAGATAGAACTACTGTACACAGAGGAATGGACAGATCAGATAGAACTACTGTACACAGGGGTATGGACAGATCAGATAGAACTACTGTACACATGGGAATGGACAGATCAGTTAGAACTACTGTACACAGGGGAATGGACAGATCAGATAGAACTACTGTACACAGAGGAATGGACAGATCAGATAGAACTACTGTACACAGAGGAATGGACAGATCAGATAGAACTACTGTACACAGAGGGATTGGGCAGATCAGATGGAACTACTGTACACAGAGAAATGAACAGATCAGATAGAACTACTGTACACAGGGGAATGGACAGATCAGATAGAACTACTGTACACAGAGGGAATGGACAGATCAGATAGAACTACTGTACACAGGGGAATGGACAGATCAGATAGAGCTACTGTCCACAGAGGGAATGGACAGATCATATAGAAGTACTGCACACAGAGGAATGGACAGATCAGATATAACTACTGTACACAGAGGGGAATGGACAGATCAGATAGAACTACTGTACACAGGGGAATGGACTAATCAGATAGAACTACTGTACACAGAGGGGAATGGACAGATTAGATAGAACTACTGTACACAGAGGGGAATGGACAGATCAGATAGAACTGCTGTACAGAGAGGAATGGACAGATCAGATAGAACTACTATACACAGGGGAATGAACAGATCAGATAGAACTACTGTACACAGAGGGGAATGGACAGATCAGATAGAACTACTGTACAGAGCGGGGAATGGACAGATCAGATAGAAGTACTGTACACAGTGGAATGGACAGATCAGATAGAACTACTGAACAGAGAGGGGAATGGACAGATCAGATAGAACTACTGTACACAGGGGAATTAACAGATCAGATAGAACTACTGTACATAGAGGAATGGACAGATCAGATAGTACTATTGTCCACAGAGGGAATGGACAGATCAGATAGAACTACTGTGCACAGAGGAATGGCCAGATCAGATAGAACTACTGTACACAGAGGGGAATGGACAGATCTGATAGAACTACTGTACACAGAGGAATGGACAGATCAGATCGAATTAATGTAAACGGGAATGGACAGATCAGATAGAACTACTGTACACAGGGGAATGGACAGATCAGATAGAACTACTGTACACAGAGGGGAATGGACAGTTCAGATAGAACTACTGTACACAGAGGAATGGACAGATCAGATAGAACTACCGTACACAGGGAAATGGACAGATCAGATAGAACTACTGTATACAGCAGATTGGACAGATCAGATAGAACTACTCTACACGGGGGAATGGACAGATCTGATAGAACTACTGTACACAGGGGAATGGACAGATCAGATAGAACTACTGTACACAGGGGAATGGACAGATCAGATAGAACTACTGTACACTTGGGAATGGACAGATCAAATTGAACCAATGTACACAGGGGAATGGACAGATCAGATAGAACTACTGTACACAGAGGGGAATGGACAGATCAGATAGAACTACTGTACACAGAGAGGAATGGACAGATCAGATAGAACTACTGTACACAGAGGGAATGGACAGATCAGATAGAACTGCTGGACACAGGGGAATGGACAGATCAGATAGAGCTACTGTCCACAGAGGGAATGGACAGATCATATAGAAGTATTGCACACAGAGGAATGGACAGATCAGATATAACTACTGTACACAGAGGGGAATGGACAGATCAGATAGAACTACTGTACACAGGGGAATGGACTGATCAGATAAAACTGCTGTCCACAGAGGGGAATGGACAGATTCGATAGAACTACAGTACACGGAGGGGAATGGAGAGATCAGATAGAACTACTGTGCACAGAGGAATGGACAGGTCAGATAGAACTACTATACACAGGGGAATGAACAGATCAGATAGAACTACTGTACACAGAGGGGAATGGACAGGTCAGATAGAACTACTGTACAGAGAGGGGGATGGACAGATCAGATAGAACTACTGTACACAGTGGAATGGACGGATCAGATAGAACTACTGAACAGAGAGGGGAATGGACAGATCAGATAGAACTACTGTACGCTGGGGAATGGACAGGTCAGATAGAACTACTGTACACAGAGGAATGGACAGATCAGATAGAACGACTGTACGCAGAGGGAATGGACAGATCAGATAGAACAACTGTACACAGAGGAATGGACAGATCAGATAGAACTACTGTACACAGAGGGGAATGGACAGATCAGACAGAACAACTGTACACAGGGGAATGAACAGATCAGATAGAACTACTGTACACAGAGGGGAATGGACAGATCTGATAGAACTAGTGTACACAGGGGAATGGACAGATCAGGTAGAACTACTGTACACAGGGGAATGGACAGATCAGATAGAACTACTGTACACAGGGGAATGGACTGATCAGATAGAACTACTGTACACAGAGGGGAATGGACAGATCAGATAGAACTACTGTACACAGAGAGGAATGGATAGATCAGATAGAACTACTGTACACAGGGGAATGGACAGATCAGATAGAACTACTGTACATAGGAATGGACAGATCAGATAGAACTACTGTACACAGAGGAATGGACAGATCAGATAGAACTACTGTACATGGGAATGGACAGATCAGATAGAACTACTGTTCACAGAGCGGAATGGACAGATCAGATAGAACTACTGTACACAGAGGAATGGACAGATCAGATAGAACTACATTACACAGAGGAATGGACAGATCAGATAGAACTACTGTATACAGCGGAATGGACAGATCAGATAGAACTACTGTACACAGGCGGGAATGGACAGATCTGATAGAACGACTGTACACAGGGGAATGGACAGATCAGACAGAACTACTGTACACAGAGGAATGGACAGATCAGATAGAACTACAGTACACAGGGGAATGGACAGATCAGATAGAGCTACTGTACACATGGGAATGGACAGATCAAATTGAACTACTGTACACAGGGGAATGGACAGATCAGATAGAACTACAGTACACAGAGAGGAATGGACAGATCAGATAGAATCACTGTACACAGGGGAATGGACAGATCAGATAGAACTACTCTAAACAGAGGAATGTAAAGATCAGATAGAACTACTGTACACAGACAGGAATGGAAAGATCAGATAGAACTACTGTACACAGAGGAATGGACAGATCAGATAGAACTACTGCACACAGAGGAATGGACAGATCAGATAGAACTACTGTACACAGGGGAATGGACAGATCAGATAGAACTACTGTACTCAGAGGAATGGACAGATCAGATAGAACTACTGTACACAGAGGAATGGACAGATCAGATAGAACGACTGTACACAGAGGAATGGACAGATCAGATAGAACTACAGTACACAGAGGGAATGGGCAGATCAGATAGAACTACTGTACAAAGAGCAATGAACAGATCAGATAGAACTACTGTACACAGGGGAATGGACAGATCAGATAGAACTACTGTACACAGAGGGAATGGACAGATCAGATAGAACTACTGCACACAGGGGAATGGACGGATCAGATAGAGCTGCAGTACACAGAGGGAATGGACAGATCATATAGAACTTCTGCACACAGAGGAAAGGACAGATCAGATAGAACTACTGTACACAGAGGGGAATGGACAGATCAGATAGAACGACTGTACACAGGGGAATGGACTGATCAGATAGAACGACTGTACACAGGGGAATGGACTGATCAGATAGAACTACAGTACACAGAGGGGAAGGGACAGATCAGATAGAACTACTGTACACAGAGGAATGGACAGATCAGATAGCACTGCCGTACACAGAGGGGAAGGGACAGATCAGATAGAACTACTGTACACAGAGGAGTGGACAGATCAGATAGAACTACAGTACACAGAGGAATGGACAGATCAGATAGAACTACTGTATACAGCGGAATGGACAGATCAGATAGAACTACTGTACACAGGGGAATGGACAGATCAGATAGAACTACTGTACACAGAGGAATGGACAGATCAGATAGAACTACTGTACACAGGGGTATGGACAGATCAGATAGAACTACTGTACACATGGGAATGGACAGATCAGTTAGAACTACTGTACACAGGGGAATGGACAGATCAGATAGAACTACTGTACACAGAGGAATGGACAGATCAGATAGAACTACTGTACACAGAGGAATGGACAG
Organism: Somniosus microcephalus; assembly: GCF_052327205.1. Classification (NCBI taxonomy): domain Eukaryota; kingdom Metazoa; phylum Chordata; class Chondrichthyes; order Squaliformes; family Somniosidae; genus Somniosus; species Somniosus microcephalus. The sequence continues at coordinate 11,974,281 of NC_141019.1, forward strand.
ATCAGATAGAACTACTGTACACAGAGGGATTGGGCAGATCAGATGGAACTACTGTACACAGAGAAATGAACAGATCAGATAGAACTACTGTACACAGGGGAATGGACAGATCAGATAGAACTACTGTACACAGAGGGAATGGACAGATCAGATAGAACTACTGTACACAGGGGAATGGACAGATCAGATAGAGCTACTGTCCACAGAGGGAATGGACAGATCATATAGAAGTACTGCACACAGAGGAATGGACAGATCAGATATAACTACTGTACACAGAGGGGAAGGGACAGATCAGATAGAACTACTGTACACAGAGGAGTGGACAGATCAGATAGAACTACAGTACACAGAGGGATGGACAGATCAGATAGAACTACTGTATACAGCGGAATGGACAGATCAGATAGAACTACTGTACACAGGGGAATGGACAGATCAGATAGAACTACTGTACACAGAGGAATGGACAGATCAGATAGAACTACTGTACACAGGGGTATGGACAGATCAGATAGAACTACTGTACACATGGGAATGGACAGATCAGTTAGAACTACTGTACACAGGGGAATGGACAGATCAGATAGAACTACTGTACACAGAGGAATGGACAGATCAGATAGAACTACTGTACACAGAGGAATGGACAGATCAGATAGAACTACTGTACACAGAGGGATTGGGCAGATCAGATGGAACTACTGTACACAGAGAAATGAACAGATCAGATAGAACTACTGTACACAGGGGAATGGACAGATCAGATAGAACTACTGTACACAGAGGGAATGGACAGATCAGATAGAACTACTGTACACAGGGGAATGGACAGATCAGATAGAGCTACTGTCCACAGAGGGAATGGACAGATCATATAGAAGTACTGCACACAGAGGAATGGACAGATCAGATATAACTACTGTACACAGAGGGGAATGGACAGATCAGATAGAACTACTGTACACAGGGGAATGGACTAATCAGATAGAACTACTGTACACAGAGGGGAATGGACAGATTAGATAGAACTACTGTACACAGAGGGGAATGGACAGATCAGATAGAACTGCTGTACAGAGAGGAATGGACAGATCAGATAGAACTACTATACACAGGGGAATGAACAGATCAGATAGAACTACTGTACACAGAGGGGAATGGACAGATCAGATAGAACTACTGTACAGAGTGGGGAATGGACAGATCAGATAGAAGTACTGTACACAGTGGAATGGACAGATCAGATAGAACTACTGAACAGAGAGGGGAATGGACAGATCAGATAGAACTACTGTACACAGGGGAATTAACAGATCAGATAGAACTACTGTACATAGAGGAATGGACAGATCAGATAGTACTATTGTCCACAGAGGGAATGGACAGATCAGATAGAACTACTGTGCACAGAGGAATGGCCAGATCAGATAGAACTACTGTACACAGAGGGGAATGGACAGATCTGATAGAACTACTGTACACAGAGGAATGGACAGATCAGATCGAATTAATGTAAACGGGAATGGACAGATCAGATGGAACTATTGTACACAGGGGAATGGACAGATCAGCTAGAACTACTGTACAGAGGGGAATGGACAGATCAGATCGAATTAATGTAAACGGGAATGGACAGATCAGATAGAACTACTGTACACAGGGGAATGGACAGATCAGATAGAACTACTGTACACAGAGGGGAATGGACAGTTCAGATAGAACTACTGTACACAGAGGAATGGACAGATCAGATAGAACTACCGTACACAGGGAAATGGACAGATCAGATAGAACTACTGTATACAGCAGATTGGACAGATCAGATAGAACTACTCTACACGGGGGAATGGACAGATCTGATAGAACTACTGTACACAGGGGAATGGACAGATCAGATAGAACTACTGTACACAGGGGAATGGACAGATCAGATAGAACTACTGTACACTTGGGAATGGACAGATCAAATTGAACCAATGTACACAGGGGAATGGACAGATCAGATAGAACTACTGTACACAGAGGGGAATGGACAGATCAGATAGAACTACTGTACACAGAGAGGAATGGACAGATCAGATAGAACTACTGTACACAGAGGGAATGGACAGATCAGATAGAACTGCTGGACACAGGGGAATGGACAGATCAGATAGAGCTACTGTCCACAGAGGGAATGGACAGATCATATAGAAGTATTGCACACAGAGGAATGGACAGATCAGATATAACTACTGTACACAGAGGGGAATGGACAGATCAGATAGAACTACTGTACACAGGGGAATGGACTGATCAGATAAAACTGCTGTCCACAGAGGGGAATGGACAGATTCGATAGAACTACAGTACACGGAGGGGAATGGAGAGATCAGATAGAACAGTGCCGATGGATTGGAGGGTAGCTAACGTTACCCCACTATTCAAAAAGGGGGGTAGGGAAAAAGCAGGTAATTACAGACCTGTAAGCCTTACATCAGTTGTGGGCAAAATGCTGGAGTCCATCATTAAGGATGAAATAGCGGAGCACTTAGCAAATGGGGACAGGATAGGACAGAGTCAACATGGATTTACAAAGGGTAAATCATGCTTGACTAATCTATTGGAATTTTTTGAGGGAGTAACTGGTAGAATAGATGGGGGAGAGCCAGTAGATGTGGTGTACCTGGACTTCCAAAAGGCCTTCGATAAGGTCCCACATAAAAGATTAGCATGGAAAATTGAGGCTCATGGGATAAAGGGGAAAGTTTTGGCGTGGATAGGGAACTGGCTGTCAGATAGAAAACAGAGAGTTGGAATAAACGGCTCATTTTCTGAATGGCAGGCAGTAACAAGTGGGGTACCACAGGGATCTGTCCTGGGCCCCCAGCTGTTCACAATTTACATTAATGACCTGGATCAGGGAGTCGGATGCAGCATTTCCAAATTTGCAGACGACACTAAACTAGGAGGTGGGGTGGGCTCAGAGGAAGAGACCAGGAAGCTCCAGAGCGATTTGGACAGACTGGGCGATTGGGCGGATAAATGGCAGATGCACTATAATGTGGACAAGTGCGAAGTTATCCACCTTGGGTGCAGGAACGGGAGGGCAAATTATTATTTAAATGGCAATAGATTGGGAGAGGGGGAAGTACAGAGAGACCTGGGTGTTCTTGTACACCAGTCACTGAAGGCGAGCATGCAGGTGCAACAGGCGGTCAAGAAGGCAAACGGTATGCTGGCCTTCATAGCAAAAGGGTTAGAATACAGGAACAGGGATACCTTGCTGCAGCTGTACAGGGCACTGGTGAGACCACACCTCGAGTACTGTGTACAGTTTTGGTCGCCTCATCTGAGGAAGGATGTTCTTGCCATGGAGGGGGTGCAGTGGCGATTCACCAGGCTGATACCAGGAATGGCGGGAATGACCTATGAGGAGAGACTATGTAGTTTAGGGATGTACACACTGGAGTTTAGAAGATTGAGAGGGGACCTCATAGAAGTGTATAAAATTCTGACAGGTCTAGACAGACTGGATGCAGAAGGAATGTTTCCCTTGGCGGGTGAGAACAGAACTAGAGGACATAATTTAAGGATAAGGGCTAAACCATTTAGGACAGAGATGAGGGGGAATTTCTTCACTCAGAGAGTGGTGAACCTGTGGAACTCATTGCCACAGAGGGCAGTGTACGCCAACTCATTAAATATATTTAAGAGGGAATTAGATATATTTCTACGGGCAAAAGGGGTTAAGGGTTACGGAGAGAAGGCGGGGACGGGATACTGAATTAAAGGATCAGCCATGATCTCATTAAATGGCGGAGCAGGCACGAAGGGCCGAATGGCCTACTCCTGCTCCTATCTTCTATGTATCTATGTAACTACTGTGCACAGAGGAATGGACAGGTCAGATAGAACTACTATACACAGGGGAATGAACAGATCAGATAGAACTACTGTACACAGAGGGGAATGGACAGGTCAGATAGAACTACTGTACAGAGAGGGGGATGGACAGATCAGATAGAACTACTGTACACAGTGGAATGGACGGATCAGATAGAACTACTGAACAGAGAGGGGAATGGACAGATCAGATAGAACTACTGTACGCTGGGGAATGGACAGGTCAGATAGAACTACTGTACACAGAGGAATGGACAGATCAGATAGAACGACTGTACGCAGAGGGAATGGACAGATCAGATAGAACAACTGTACACAGAGGAATGGACAGATCAGATAGAACTACTGTACACAGAGGGGAATGGACAGATCAGACAGAACAACTGTACACAGGGGAATGAACAGATCAGATAGAACTACTGTACACAGGGGAATGGACAGATCAGATAGAACTACTGTACACAGAGGGAATGGACAGATCAGATAGAACTACTGTACACAGGGGAATGGACAGATGACATAGAGCTACTGTACACAGAGGGAAATGACAGATCATATAGAACTACTGTACACAGAGGAATGGACATATCAGCTAGAACTACTGTACACAGAGGAATGGACAGATCAGATAGAACTACTGTACACAGAGGGGAATGGACAGATCAGATTGAACTACTGTACACAGAGGAATGGACAGATCAGATAGAACTATTGTACACAGAGGAATGGACAGATCAGATAGAACTACTGTACACAGGGGAATGGACAGATCAGATAGAACTACTGTACACAGAGGAATGGACAGATCAGATAGAACTACTGTACACAGAGGAATGGACAGATCAGATAGAACTACTGTACACAGAGGAATGGACAGATCAGATAGAACTACTGTACACAGAGGAATGGACAGATCAGATAGAACTACTGTACAGAGAGGGAATGGGCAGATCATATGGAACTACTTTACACAGAGGAATGAACAGATCAGATAGAACTACTGTACACAGGGGAATGGACAGATCAGATAGAACTACTGTACACAGAGGGAATGGACAGATCAGATAGAACTACTGTACACAGAGGAATGGACAGATCAGATAGTACTACTGTACACATGGGAATGGACAGATCAAATAGAACTACTGTACACTGGGGAATGGACAGATCAGATAGAACTACTGTACACAGAGGGGAATGGACAGATCAGATTGAACTACTGTACACAGAGAGGAATGGACAGATCAGATAGAACCACTGTGCACAGGGGAATGGACAGATCAGATAGAACTACTCTAAACAGAGGAATGGACAGATCAGATAGAACTACTGTACACAGATGGGAATGGAAAGATCAGATAGAACGACTGTACACAGAGGAATGGACAGATCAGATAGAACTACTGTACACAGAGGAATGGACAGATCAGATAGAACTACTGTACACAGAGGAATGGACAGATCAGAGAGAACTACTGTACACAGAGGAATGGACAGATCAGATAGAACTACTGCACACAGAGGAATGGACAGATCAGATAGAACTACTGTACACAGAGGGAATGGGCAGATCAGATGGAACTACTGTAAACAGGGGAATGAACAGATCAGATAGAACTACTGTACACAGAGGAATGGACAGATCAGATAGAACTACTGTACACAGAGGGAATGGACAGATCAGATAGAACTACTGTACACAGAGGGAAATGACAGATCATATAGAACTACTGTACACAGAGGAATGGACATATCAGCTGGAACTACTGTACACAGAGGAATGGAGAGATCAGATAGAACTACTGTACACAGGGGAATGGACAGATCAGATAGAACTACTGTACACAGAGGGGAATGGACAGATCAGATTGAACTACTGTACACAGAGGAATGGACAGATCAGATAGAACTATTGTACACAGAGGAATGGACAGATCAGATAGAACTACTGTACACAGGGGAATGGACAGATCAGATAGAACTACTGTACACAGAGGAATGGACAGATCAGATAGAACTACTGTACACAGAGGAATGGACAGATCAGATAGAACTACTGTACACAGAGGAATGGACAGATCAGATAGAACTACTGTACACAGAGGAATGGACAGATCAGATAGAACTACTGTACAGAGAGGGAATGGGCAGATCATATGGAACTACTGTACACAGAGGAATGAACAGATCAGATAGAACTACTGCACACAGGGGAATGGACAGATCAGATAGAACTACTGTACACAGAGGGAATGGACAGATCAGATAGAACTACTGTACACAGGGGAATGGACAGATCAGATAGAGCTACTGTCCACAGAGGGAATGGACAGATCATATAGAAGTACTGCACACAGAGGAATGGACAGATCAGATATAACTACTGTACACAGAGGGGAATGGACAGGTCAGATAGAACTACTGTACACAGGAGAATGGACTGATCAGATAGAACTACTGTGCACAGAGGGGAATGGACAGATTAGATAGAACTACAGTACACGGAGGGGAATGGAGAGATCAGATAGAACTACTGTGCACAGAGGAATGGACAGATCAGATAGAAATACTGTACACAGAGGAATGGACAGATCAGATAGAACTGCTGTACACAGAGGGAATGGGCAGATCAGATGGAACTACTGTTCACAGAGGAATGAACAGATCAGATAGAACTACTGTACACAGGGGAATGGACAGATCAGATAGAACTACTGTCCACAGAGGGAATGGACAGATCAGATAGAACTACTGTACACAGGGGAATGGACGGATCAGATAGAGCTACAGTACCCAGAGGGAATGGACAGATCATATAGAACTTCTGCACACAGAGGAATGGACAGATCAGATAGAACTACTGTACACAGAGGGGAATGTACAGATCAGATAGAACTACTGTACACAGGGGAATGGACTGATCAGATAGAACTACTGTACACAGGGGAATGGGCTGATCAGATGGAACTATTGTACACAGAGGGGAATGGACAGATCAGATAGAACTACTGTACACAGAGGGGAATGTACAGATCAGATAGAACTACTGTACACAGGGGAATGGACAGATCAGATAGAACTACTGTACACAGAGGGGAATGGACAGATCAGATAGAACTACTGTACACAGAGGAATGGACAGATCAGATAAAACTACCGTACACAGGGAAATGGACAGATCAGATAGAACTACTGTATACAGCAGATTGGACAGATCAGATAGAACTACTCTACACGGGGGAATGGACAGATCTGATAGAACTACTGTACACAGGGGAATGGACAGATCAGATAGAACTACTGTACACAGGGGAATGGACAGATCAGATAGAACTACTGTACACTTGGGAATGGACAGATCAAATTGAACCAATGTACACAGGGGAATGGACAGATCAGATAGAACTACTGTACACAGAGGGGAATGGACAGATCAGATAGAACTACTGTACACAGAGAGGAATGGACAGATCAGATAGAACTACTGTACACAGAGGGAATGGACAGATCAGATAGAACTACTGTACACAGGGGAATGGACAGATCAGATAGAGCTACTGTCCACAGAGGGAATGGACAGATCATATAGAAGTACTGCACACAGAGGAATGGACAGATCAGATATAACTACTGTACACAGAGGGGAATGGACAGATCAGATAGAACTACTGTACACAGGGGAATGGACTGATCAGATAAAACTGCTGTCCACAGAGGGGAATGGACAGATTCGATAGAACTACAGTACACGGAGGGGAATGGAGAGATCAGATAGAACTAATGTGCACAGAGGAATGGACAGATCAGATAGAACTACTATACACAGGGGAATGAAGAGATCAGATAGAACTACTGTACACAGAGGGGAATGGACAGGTCAGATAGAACTACTGTACAGAGAGGGGGATGGACAGATCAGATAGAACTACTGTGCACAGTGGAATGGACGGATCAGATAGGACTACTGAACAGAGAGGGGAATGGACAGATCAGATAGAACTACTGTACGCTGGGGAATGGACAGATCAGATAGAACTACTGTACACAGAGGAATGGACAGATCAGATAGAACGACTGTACGCAGAGGGAATGGACAGATCAGGTAGAACTACTGTACACAGGGGAATGGACAGATCAGATAGAACTACTGTACACAGGGGAATGGACTGATCAGATAGAACTACTGTACACAGAGGGGAATGGACAGATCAGATAGAACTACTGTACACAGAGAGGAATGGATAGATCAGATAGAACTACTGTACACAGGGGAATGGACAGATCAGATAGAACTACTGTACATAGGAATGGACAGATCAGATAGAACTACTGTACACAGAGGAATGGACAGATCAGATAGAACTACTGTACACGGGAATGGACAGATCAGATAGAACTACTGTTCACAGAGCGGAATGGACAGATCAGATAGAACTACTGTACACAGAGGAATGGACAGATCAGATAGAACTACATTACACAGAGGAATGGACAGATCAGATAGAACTACTGTATACAGCGGAATGGACAGATCAGATAGAACTACTGTACACAGGCGGGAATGGACAGATCTGATAGAACGACTGTACACAGGGGAATGGACAGATCAGACAGAACTACTGTACACAGAGGAATGGACAGATCAGATAGAACGACAGTACACAGGGGAATGGACAGATCAGATAGAGCTACTGTACACATGGGAATGGACAGATCAAATTGAACTACTGTACACAGGGGAATGGACAGATCAGATAGAACTACAGTACACAGAGGGGAATGGACAGATCAGATAGAACTACAGTACACAGAGAGGAATGGACAGATCAGATAGAATCACTGTACACAGGGGAATGGACAGATCAGATAGAACTACTCTAAACAGAGGAATGGAAAGCTCAGATAGAACTACTGTACACAGACAGGAATGGAAAGATCAGATAGAACTACTGTACACAGAGGAATGGACAGATCAGATAGAACTCCTGTACACAGAGGAATGGACAGATCAGATAGAACTACTGTACACAGGGGAATGGACAGATCAGATAGAACTACTGTACTCAGAGGAATGGACAGATCAGATAGAACTACTGTACACAGAGGAATGGACAGATCAGATAGAACGACTGTACACAGAGGAATGGACAGATCAGATAGAACTACAGTACACAGAGGGAATGGGCAGATCAGATAGAACTACTGTACACAGAGCAATGAACAGATCAGATAGAACTACTGTACACAGGGGAATGGACAGATCAGATAGAACTACTGTACAAAGAGGGAATGGACAGATCAGATAGAACTACTGCACACAGGGGAATGGACGGATCAGATAGAGCTACAGTACACAGAGGGAATGGACAGATCGTATAGAACTTCTGCACACAGAGGAAAGGACAGATCAGATAGAACTACTGTACACAGAGGGGAATGGACAGATCAGATAGAACTACTGTACACAGGGGAATGGACTGATCAGATAGAACTACTGTACACAGGGGAATGGACTGATCAGATAGAACTACTGTACACAGAGGGGAAGGGACAGATCAGATAGAACTACTGTACACAGAGGAATGGACAGATCAGATAGCACTGCCGTACACAGAGGGGAAGGGACAGATCAGATAGAACTACTGTACACAGAGGAGTGGACAGATCAGATAGAACTACAGTACACAGAGGAATGGACAGATCAGATAGAACTACTGTATACAGCGGAATGGACAGATCAGATAGAACTACTGTACACAGGGGAATGGACAGATCAGATAGAACTACTGTACACAGAGGAATGGACAGATCAGATAGAACTACTGTACACAGGGGTATGGACAGATCAGATAGAACTACTGTACACATGGGAATGGACAGATCAGTTAGAACTACTGTACACAGGGGAATGGACAGATCAGATAGAACTACTGCACACAAAGGGGAATGGACAGATCAGATAGAACTACTGTACACAGAGAGGAATGGACAGATCAGATAGAACCACTGTACACAGGGGAATGGACAGATTAGATAGAACTACTGTACACAGAGGAATGGACAGATCAGATAGAACTACTGTACACAGAGGAATTGACAGATCAGATAGAACGACTGTACAAAGAGGAATGGACAGATCACATAGAACTACTGTACACAGGGGAATGGACAGATCAGATAGAACTACTGTACACAGGGGAATGGACAGATCACATAGAACTACTGTACACAGAGGAATGGACAGATCAGATAGAACTACTGTACACAGAGGAATGGACAGATCAGATAGAACTACTGTACACAGAGGGATTGGGCAGATCAGATGGAACAACTGTACACAGAGAAATGAACAGATCAGATAGAACTACTGTACACAGGGGAATGGACAGATCAGATAGAACTACTGTACACAGAGGGAATGGACAGATCAGATAGAACTACTGTACACAGGGGAATGGACAGATCAGATAGAGCTACTGTCCACAGAGGGAATGGACAGATCATATCGAAGTACTGCACACAGAGGAATGGACAGATCAGATATAACTACTGTACACAGAGGGGAATGGACAGATCAGATAGAACTACTGTACACAGGGGAATGGACTGATCAGATAGAACTACTGTACACAGAGGGGAATGGACAGATTAGATAGAACTACTGTACACAGAGGGGAATGGACAGATCAGATAGAACTGCTGTACAGAGAGGAATGGACAGATCAGATAGAACTACTATACACAGGGGAATGAACAGATCAGATAGAACTACTGTACACAGAGGGGAATGGACAGATCAGATAGAACTACTGTACAGAGCGGGGAATGGACAGATCAGATAGAACTACTGTACACAGTGGAATGGACAGATCAGATAGAACTACTGAACAGAGAGGGGAATGGACAGATCAGATAGAACTACTGTACACAGGGGAATGGACAGATCAGATAGAACTACTGTACATAGAGGAATGGACAGATCAGATAGTACTATTGTCCACAGAGGGAATGGACAGATCAGATAGAACTGCTGTGCACAGAGGAATGGCCAGATCAGATAGAACTACTGTACACAGAGGGGAATGGACAGATCTGATAGACCTACTGTACACAGGGGAATGGACAGATCAGATAGAACTACTGTACACAGAGGAATGGACAGATCAGATCGAATTAATGTAAACGGGAATGGACAGATCAGATAGAACTATTGTACACAGGGGAATGGACAGATCAGCTAGAACTACTGTACAGAGGGGAATGGACAGATCAGACAGAACTACTGTACACGGGAATGGACAGATCAGATAGAACTACTGTACACAGAGGGGAATGGACAGATCAGATAGAACTACTGTACACAGAGAGGAATAGACAGATCAGATAGAACTACTGTACACAGGGGAATGGACAGATCAGATAGAACTCCTGTCCACAGAGGAATGGACAGATCAGATAGAACTACTGTTCACAGAGGGGAATGGACAGATCAGATAGAACTACTGCACACAGAGGAATGGACAGATCAGATAGAACTACTGTACACAGGGGAATGGACAGATCAGATAGAACTACTGTACACAGAGGAATGGACAGATCAGATAGAACTACTGTACACAGAGGGGAATGGACAGTTCAGACAGAACTACTGTACACAGAGGAATGGACAGATCAGATAGATCTACTTTACACAGAGGAATGGACAGATCAGATAGAACTACTGTACACAGAGGAATGGACAGATCAGATAGAACTACTGTACACAGGGGAATGGACAGATCAGATAGAACTACAGTACACAGAGGGAATGGGCAGATCAGATAGAACTACTGTACACAGAGCAATGAACAGATCAGATAGAACTACTGTACACAGGGGAATGGACAGATCAGATAGAACTACTGTACACAGAGGGAATGGACAGATCAGATAGAACTACTGCACACAGGGGAATGGACGGATCAGATAGAGCTACAGTGCACAGAGGGAATGGACAGATCGTATAGAACTTCTGCTCACAGAGGAAAGGACAGATCAGATAGAACTACTGTACACAGAGGGGAATGGACAGATCAGATAGAACTACTGTACACAGGGGAATGGACTGATCAGATAGAACTACTTTACACAGGGGAATGGACTGATCAGATAGAACTTATGTACACAAAGGGGAATGGACAGATCAGACAGAACTACTGTACACAGAGAGGAATGGACAGATCAGATAGAACCACTGTACACAGGGGAATGGACAGGTTAGATAGAACTACTGTACACAGAGGAATGGACAGATCAGATAGAACTACTGTACACAGAGGAATTGACAGATCAGATAGAACTACTGTACAAAGAGGAATGGACAGATCAGATAGAACTACTGTACACAGAGGAATGGCCAGATCAGATAGAACTACTGTACAGAGAGGAATTGACAGATCAGATAGAACTACTGTACACAGAGGAATGGACAGATCAGATAGAACTACTGTACACAGGGGAATGGACAGATCAGATAGAACTACTGTACACAGAGGAATGGACAGATCAGATAGAACTACTGTACACAGAGGAATGGACAGATCAGATAGAACTACTGTACACAGAGGAATGGACAGATCAGATAGAACTACTGTACACAGAGGGATTGGGCAGATCAGATGGAACTACTGTACACAGAGAAATGAACAGATCAGATAGAACTACTGTACACAGGGGAATGGACAGATCAGATAGAACTACTGTACACAGAGGGAATGGACAGATCAGATAGAACTACTGTACACAGGGGAATGGACAGATCAGATAGAGCTACTGTCCACAGAGGGAATGGACAGATCATATAGAAGTACTGCACACAGAGGAATGGACAGATCAGATATAACTACTGTACACAGAGGGGAATGGACAGATCAGATAGAACTACTGTACACAGGGGAATGGACTGATCAGATAGAACTACTGTACACAGAGGGGAATGGACAGATTAGATAGAACTACTGTACACAGAGGGGAATGGACAGATCAGATAGAACTGCTGTACAGAGAGGACTGGACAGATCAGATAGAACTACTATACACAGGGGAATGAACAGATCAGATAGAACTACTGTACACAGAGGGGAATGGACAGATCAGATAGAACTACTGTACAGAGCGGGGAATGGACAGATCAGAAAGAACTACTGTACACAGTGGAATGGAAAGATCATACAGAACTACTGAACAGAGAGGGGAATGGACAGATCAGATAGAACTACTGTACACAGGGGAATGGACAGATCAGATAGAACTACTGTACACAGGGGAATGGACAGATCAGATAGAACTACTGTACATAGAGGAATGGACAGATCAGATAGTACTATTGTCCACAGAGGGAATGGACAGATCAGATAGAACTACTGTACACAGCGGAATGGCCAGATCAGATAGAACTACTGTACACAGAGGGGAATGGACAGATCTGATAGAACTAATGTACACAGGGGGGAATGGACAGATCAGATGGAACTACTGTACACAGAGGAATGAACAGATCAGATAGAACTACTGTACACAGGGGAATGGACAGAGCAGATAGAACTACTGTACACAGAGGGAATGGACAGATCAGATAGAACTGCTGTACACAGGGGAATGGACAGATCAGATAGAGCTACTGTACACAGAGGGAATGGACAGATCATATAGAACTACTGTACAGAGAGGAATGGACAGATCAGATAGAACTACTGTACACAGAGGAATGGCGAGATCAGATAGAGCTGCTGTACACAGCGGAATGGACAGATCAGATAGAACTATGGTACACAGAGGAATGGACAGATCAGATAGAACTACTGTACACAGGGGAATGGACAGATCAGATAAAATTACTGTACACAGAGGAATGGACAGATCAGATAGAACTACTGTACACAGGGGAATGGACAGATCAGATAGAACTACTGTACACAGAGGAAAGGACAGATCAGATAGAACTACTGTACACAGGAATGAACAGATCAGATAGAACTACTGTACACAGAGGAATGGACAGATCAGATAGAACTACTGTACACAGGGGAATGGACAGATCAGATAGAACTACTGTACACAGAGGAATGGACAGATCAGATAGAACTACTGTACACAGGGGAATGGACTGATCAGATAGAACGAATGTACACAGGTGAATGGACTGATCAGAAAAAACTACTGTACACAGAGGGGAATGGACAGATCAGATAGAACTACTGTACACAGAGGCGAATGGACAGATCAGATAGCACTGCTGTACACAGAGGAATGGACAGATCAGATAGAACTTCTATACACAGGGGAATGGACAGATCAGATAGAACTACCGTACACAGAGGGGAATGGAACGATCAGATAGTACTACTGTACACAGGGGAATGGACAGATCACATAGAACTACTGTACACAGGGGAATGGGCAGATCAGATAGAACTACTGTACACAGGGAAATGGACAGTTCACAGAGAACTACTGTGCACAGAGGAATGGACAGATCAGATAGAACTACTGTACACAGAGGAATGGACAGGTCAGATAGAACTACTGTACACAGAGGGGAATGGACAGATCAGATAGAACTACTGTACACAGAGGAATGGACAGATCAGATAGATCTACTGTACACAGAGGAATGGACAGATCAGATAGAACTACTGTACACAGGGGAATGGAAAGATCAGAGAGAACTACTGTACACAGAGGAATGGACAGATCAGATAGAACTACTGTACACAGAGGGGAATGGACAGATCAGATAGAACTGCTGTTCACAGAGGAATGGACAGATCAGATAGATCTCCTGTACACAGAGGGATGGACAGATCAGATAGAACTACTGTACACAGGGGAATGGACAGATCAGATAGAACTACTGTACACAGAGGAATGGACAGATCAGATAGAACTACTGTACACAGAGGAATGGACAGATCAGATAGAACTAGCGTACACAGGGGAATGGACAGATCAGATAGAACTACTGTACACAGAGGGGAATGGACAGATCAGATAGTACTACTGTATACAGCGGAATGGACAGATCAGATAGAACTACTGTACACAGACGGGAATGGACAGATCTGATAGAACTACTGTACACAGGGGAATGGACAAATCAGATAGAACTACTGTACACAGGGGAATGGACAGATCAGATAGAACTACCGTACACAGAGGGGAATGGACCGATCAGATAGTACTACTGTACACAGGGGAATGGACAGAACACATAGAACTACTGTACACAGGGGAATGGACAGATCAGATAGAACTACTGTACACAGGGGAATGGACAGTTCACATAGAACTACTGTGCACAGAGGAATGGACAGATCAGATAGAACTACTGTACACAGGGGAATGGACAGATCAGATAGAACTACTTTACACAGAGGAATGGACAGATCAGATAGAACTATTGTACACAGAGGGGAATGGACAGATCAGATAGAACTACTGTACACAGAGGAATGGACAGATCAGATAGAGCTACTGTGCACAGAGGAATGGACAGATCAGATAGAACTACTGTACACAGGGAAAGGAAAGATCAGAGAGAACTACTGTACACAGAGGAATGGACAGATCAGATAGAACTACTGTACACAGAGGGGAATGGACAGATCAGATAGAACTGCTGTGCACAGAGGAATGGACAGATCAGATAGATCTACTGTACACAGAGGAATGGACAGATCAGATAGAACTACTGTACACAGGGGAATGGAGAGATCAGATAGAACTACTGTACACAGAGGAATGGACAGATCAGATAGAACTACTGTACACAGAGGAATGGACACATCAGATAGTACAACTGTACACAGGGGAATGGACAGATCAGATAGAACTACTGTATACAGCGGAATGGACAGATCAGATAGAACTACTGTACACAGGGGGGAATGGACAGATCTGATAGAACTACTGTACACAGGAGAATGGACAAATCAGATAGAACTACTGTACACAGGGGAATGGACAGATCAGATAGAACTACAGTACACAGAGGAATGGACAGATCAGGTAGAACTACTGTACACAGGGGAATGGACAGATCAGATAGAACTACTGTACACAGAGGAATGGAGAGATCAGATAGAACTACTGTACACAGAGGGAATGGGCAGATCAGGTGGAACTACTGTACACAGAGGAATGAACAGATCAGATAGAACTACTGTACACAGGGGAATGGACAGATCAGCTAGAACTACTGAACACAGGGGGAATGGACAGATCAGATAGAACTACTGTACACAGGGGTATGGACAGATCAGATAGAGCTACAGTACACAGAGGGAATGGACAGATCATATAGAACTACTGCACACAGAGGGGAATGGAAAGATCAGATAGAACTGCTGTATACAGAGGAATGGACAGATCAGATAGAACTACTGTACACAGAGGGGAATGGACAGATCAGATAGAACTACTGTACAGAGAGGGGCATGGACAGATCAGATAGAACTACTGTACACAGTGGAATGGACAGATCAGATAGAACTACTGAACAGAGAGGGGAATGGACAGATCAGATAGAACTACTGTACACAGGGGAATGCACAGATCAGATAGAACTACTGTACACAGAGGAATGGACAGATCAGATAGAACTACTGTACACAGAGGGAATGGACAGATCAGATAGAACTACTGTACACAGAGGAATGGACAGATCAGAAAGAACTACTGTACACAGAGGGGAATGGACAGATCAGACAGAACTACTGTACACAGGGGAATGAACAGATCAGATAGAACTACTGTACACAGAGGAATGGACAGATCATATAGAATTACTGTACACGGGAATGGACAGATCAGATAGAACTAATGTACACAGGGGAATGGACAGATCAGCTCGAACTACTGTACACATTGGAATGGACAGATCAGATAGAACTACTGTACACAGGGGAATCGACAGATCAGATAGAACTACTGTACACAGAGGAATGGACAGATCAGATAGAACTACTGTACACAGAGGGGAATGGACAGATCAGATAGAACTACTGTACACAGAGGAATGGACAGATCAGATAGAACTACTGTACACAGGGGAATGGACAGATCTGATAGAACTACTGTACACAGAGGAATGGACAGATCAGATAGAACTACTGTACACAGAGGGGAATGGACAGATCAGATAGAACTACTGTACACAGAGGAATGGACAGATCAGATAGATCTACTGTACACAGAGGAATGGACAGATCAGACAGAACTACTGTACACAGAGGAATGGACAGATCAGATAGAACGACTGTACACAGGGGAATGGACAGATCAGATAGAACTACTGTACACAGAGGGGAATGGACAGATCAGATAGAACTACTGTACACAGAGGAATGGACAGATCAGATAGAACTACCGTACACAGGGGAATGGACAGATCAGATAGAACTACTGTACACAGAGGGGAATGGACAGATCAGATAGAACTACTGTACAGAGAGGAATGGACAGATCAGATAGAACTACAGTACACAGAGGAATGGACAAATCAGATAGAACTACTGTACACAGCGGAATGGACAGATCAGATTGAACTACTGTACAAAGGGGGGAATGGACAGATCTGATAGAACTACTGTACACAGGGGAATGGACAGAACAGATAGAACGACTGTACACAGGGGAATGGACAGATCAGTTAGAACGACTGTACACATGGGAATGGACAGATCAAATAGAACTACTGTACACAGGGGAATGGACAGATCAGATAGAACTACTGTACACAGGGGAATGGACAGATCAGATAGAACTACTGTACACAGAGGAATGGACAGATCAGATAGAACTACTGTACACAGAGGAATGGACAGATCAGATAGAACTAGCGTACACAGGGGAATGGACAGATCAGATAGAACTACTGTACACAGAGGGGAATGGACAGATCAGATAGTACTACTGTATACAGCGGAATGGACAGATCAGATAGAACTACTGTACACAGACGGGAATGGACAGATCTGATAGAACTACTGTACACAGGGGAATGGACAAATCAGATAGAACTACTGTACACAGGGGAATGGACAGATCAGATAGAACTACCGTACACAGAGGGGAATGGACCGATCAGATAGTACTACTGTACACAGGGGAATGGACAGAACACATAGAACTACTGTACACAGGGGAATGGACAGATCAGATAGAACTACTGTACACAGGGGAATGGACAGTTCACATAGAACTACTGTGCACAGAGGAATGGACAGATCAGATAGAACTACTGTACACAGGGGAATGGACAGATCAGATAGAACTACTTTACACAGAGGAATGGACAGATCAGATAGAACTATTGTACACAGAGGGGAATGGACAGATCAGATAGAACTACTGTACACAGAGGAATGGACAGATCAGATAGAGCTACTGTGCACAGAGGAATGGACAGATCAGATAGAACTACTGTACACAGGGAAAGGAAAGATCAGAGAGAACTACTGTACACAGAGGAATGGACAGATCAGATAGAACTACTGTACACAGAGGGGAATGGACAGATCAGATAGAACTGCTGTGCACAGAGGAATGGACAGATCAGATAGATCTACTGTACACAGAGGAATGGACAGATCAGATAGAACTACTGTACACAGGGGAATGGAGAGATCAGATAGAACTACTGTACACAGAGGAATGGACAGATCAGATAGAACTACTGTACACAGAGGAATGGACACATCAGATAGTACAACTGTACACAGGGGAATGGACAGATCAGATAGAACTACTGTATACAGCGGAATGGACAGATCAGATAGAACTACTGTACACAGGGGGGAATGGACAGATCTGATAGAACTACTGTACACAGGAGAATGGACAAATCAGATAGAACTACTGTACACAGGGGAATGGACAGATCAGATAGAACTACAGTACACAGAGGAATGGACAGATCAGGTAGAACTACTGTACACAGGGGAATGGACAGATCAGATAGAACTACTGTACACAGAGGAATGGAGAGATCAGATAGAACTACTGTACACAGAGGGAATGGGCAGATCAGGTGGAACTACTGTACACAGAGGAATGAACAGATCAGATAGAACTACTGTACACAGGGGAATGGACAGATCAGCTAGAACTACTGAACACAGGGGGAATGGACAGATCAGATAGAACTACTGTACACAGGGGTATGGACAGATCAGATAGAGCTACAGTACACAGAGGGAATGGACAGATCATATAGAACTACTGCACACAGAGGGGAATGGAAAGATCAGATAGAACTGCTGTATACAGAGGAATGGACAGATCAGATAGAACTACTGTACACAGAGGGGAATGGACAGATCAGATAGAACTACTGTACAGAGAGGGGCATGGACAGATCAGATAGAACTACTGTACACAGTGGAATGGACAGATCAGATAGAACTACTGAACAGAGAGGGGAATGGACAGATCAGATAGAACTACTGTACACAGGGGAATGCACAGATCAGATAGAACTACTGTACACAGAGGAATGGACAGATCAGATAGAACTACTGTACACAGAGGGAATGGACAGATCAGATAGAACTACTGTACACAGAGGAATGGACAGATCAGAAAGAACTACTGTACACAGAGGGGAATGGACAGATCAGACAGAACTACTGTACACAGGGGAATGAACAGATCAGATAGAACTACTGTACACAGAGGAATGGACAGATCATATAGAATTACTGTACACGGGAATGGACAGATCAGATAGAACTAATGTACACAGGGGAATGGACAGATCAGCTCGAACTACTGTACACATTGGAATGGACAGATCAGATAGAACTACTGTACACAGGGGAATCGACAGATCAGATAGAACTACTGTACACAGAGGAATGGACAGATCAGATAGAACTACTGTACACAGAGGGGAATGGACAGATCAGATAGAACTACTGTACACAGAGGAATGGACAGATCAGATAGAACTACTGTACACAGGGGAATGGACAGATCTGATAGAACTACTGTACACAGAGGAATGGACAGATCAGATAGAACTACTGTACACAGAGGGGAATGGACAGATCAGATAGAACTACTGTACACAGAGGAATGGACAGATCAGATAGATCTACTGTACACAGAGGAATGGACAGATCAGACAGAACTACTGTACACAGAGGAATGGACAGATCAGATAGAACGACTGTACACAGGGGAATGGACAGATCAGATAGAACTACTGTACACAGAGGGGAATGGACAGATCAGATAGAACTACTGTACACAGAGGAATGGACAGATCAGATAGAACTACCGTACACAGGGGAATGGACAGATCAGATAGAACTACTGTACACAGAGGGGAATGTACAGATCAGATAGAACTACTGTACAGAGAGGAATGGACAGATCAGATAGAACTACAGTACACAGAGGAATGGACAAATCAGATAGAACTACTGTACACAGCGGAATGGACAGATCAGATTGAACTACTGTACAAAGGGGGGAATGGACAGATCTGATAGAACTACTGTACACAGGGGAATGGACAGAACAGATAGAACGACTGTACACAGGGGAATGGACAGATCAGTTAGAACGACTGTACACATGGGAATGGACAGATCAAATAGAACTACTGTACACAGGGGAATGGACAGATCAGATAGAACTACTGTACACAGAGGGGAATGGGCAGATCAGATAGAACTACTGTACACAGAGGAATGGACAGATCAGATAAAACTACTGTACACAGAGGAATGGACAGATCAGATAGAACTACTGTACACAGAGGAATGGACAGATCAGATAGAACTACTGTACACAGAGGGAATGGGCAGATCAGATGGAACTACTGTACACAGAGGAATGAACAGATCAGATAGAACTACTGTACACAGGGTAATGGACAGATCACATAGAACTACTGAACACAGAGGGAATGGACAGATCAGATAGAACTACTGTACACAGGGGTATGGACAGATCAGATTGAGCTACAGTACACAGAGGGAATGGACAGGTCATATGGAACTACTGCACACAGAGGGGAATGGACAGATCAGATACAACTACTGTATACAGAGGAATGGACAGATCAGATAGAACTAATGTACACAGAGGAATGGACAGATCAGATAGGACTACTGTACACAGAGGGAATGGGCAGATCAGATGGAACTTCTGTACACAGAGGAATGAACAGATCAGATAGAACTACTGTACACAGAGGAATGGACAGATCAGATAGAACTACTGTACACAGAGGGGAATGGACAGATCAGATAGAACTACTGTACACAGAGAGGAATGGACAGATCAGATAGGACTACTGCACACAGGGGAAGGAACAGATCAGATAGAACTACCGTACACAGGGGAATGGACAGAGCAGATAGAACTACTGTACACAGAGGGGAATGGACAGGTCAGATAGTACTACTGTACACAGAGGAATTGACAGATCAGAAAGAACTACTGTATACAGCGGAATGGACAGATCAGATAGAACTACTGTACACAGGGGGGAATGGACAGATCTGATAGAACTACTGTACACAGGGGAATGGACAAATCAGATAGAACTACTGCACACAGGGGAATGGGCAGATCAGATAGAACTACTGTACACAGGCGAATGGACAGATCAGATAGAACTACAGTACACAGAGGAATGGACAGATCACATAGAACTACTGTACACAGGAATGGACAGATCAGATAGTACTACTGTACACAGAGGGAATGGGCAGATCAGGTGGAACTACTGTACACAGAGGAATGAACAGATCAGATAGAACTACTGTACACAGGGGAATGGACAGATCAGATAGAACTACTGAACACAGGGGGAATGGTCAGATCAGATAGAACTACTGTACACAGCGGTATGGACAGATCAGATAGAGCTACAGTACACAGAGGAAATGGACAGATCATATAGAACTACTGCACACAGAGGGGAATGGACAGATCAGATAGAACTACTGCATACAGAGGAATGGACAGATCAGATAGAACTACTGTACACAGAGGGGAATGGACAGATCAGATAGAACTATTGTACAGAGAGGGGAATGGACAGATCAGATAGAACTACTGTACACAGTGGAATGGACAGATCAGATAGAACTACTGAACAGAGAGGGGAATGGACAGATCAGATAGAACTACTGTGCACAGGGGAATGGACAGATCAGATAGAACTACTGTACACAGAGGAATGGACAGATCAGATAGAACTACTGTACAGACAGGGAATGGACAGATCAGATAGAACTACTGTACACAGAGGAATGGACAGATCAAGGATGTCACTGAGCGGCTGCAGGGCATTCTGGAGGGGGAGGGTGAACAGCCAGTGGTCGTGGTCCACATTGGTACCAACGACATAGGTAAAAAGAGGGATGAGGTCCTGCAGCAAGAATTTAGGGAGCTAGGTGAAGGATTAAAGAGCAGGACCTCAAGGGTTGTAATCTCTGGATTACTCCCGGTGCCACGTGCTAGTAAGTATAGGAATAGGAAGATAGAACAGATGAATGCGTGGCTAAAGGGATGGTGCAGGGGGGAGGGCTTTAGTTTCCTGGATCACTGGGTCTGCTTCTGGGAAAGGTGGGACTTGTACAAGTCGGACGGTTTACACCTGAACCAGAGGGGAACCAATATCCTTGCGGGGAGGTTTGCTAGCACTGCTGGGGGGGGTTTAAACTAACTTGGCAGGGGGATGGGGTACAGAGTGGAGCTATAGTAGGGGGTGATTTACAGCCAAATACAGAGGGAAAAACAAGACAGCTGGGAAGGCAAAGCAAATATGTGAAGGCAAAAGAGAATATGGCAGGGCTGGAAGGCATTTATTTTAATGCAAGGAGTCTTGCAAATAAGGTGGATGAACTGAAGTTGTTGTTGAACACATGGGAGTACGATATTGTCGCTATCACGGAGACATGGTTGAGGGAGGGTCAGGACTGGCAGCTCAATATTCCGGGGTATAGAATCTTCAGGCGAGACAGAGGGGGGTGTAAAAGGGGAGGGGGTGTTGCAATATTAATTAAGGAGTCAATTACTGCTGTAAGGAGGGATGATATATTAGCGGGTTCCTCTAATGAGGCCATATGGGTAGAACTTAAAAACAAAAAGGGGGCAAGCACTTTGCTGGGAGTGTACTATAGGCCCCCAAACAGTCAGGGGGAGATAGAGGAACAGATATGTAGGCAAATCTCAGAAAAGTGCGAAAATAATAGGGTAATAATAGTGGGGGATTTCAACTTCCCCAATATAAATTGGGATAGTCAGAGTGTGAAAGGCTTAGAGGGTGCAGAATTCTTAAAGTGCATCCAGGAGAGCTTTTTGAGCCAACATGTAGAAAGTCCTACAAGAGAGGGGGCGGTACTGGACCTAATTCTGGGGAATGTAGCCGGGCAAGTGGTGGAAGTGTCAGTAGGAGAGCATTTTGGCGACAGTGACCACAATTCGGTGAGATTTAAGGTGGTCATGGAAAAAGACAAAGACGGCCCGGAAATAAGGGTTCTAA
Organism: Somniosus microcephalus; assembly: GCF_052327205.1. Taxonomy (NCBI): domain Eukaryota; kingdom Metazoa; phylum Chordata; class Chondrichthyes; order Squaliformes; family Somniosidae; genus Somniosus; species Somniosus microcephalus. The sequence continues at coordinate 11,997,709 of NC_141019.1, forward strand.
ATTGGGGGAAGGCCGATTTTAATATGATAAGGCAGGATCTGGCCAAATTGGACTGGGAGCACCTACTTATAGGAAAATCCGCATCAAAACAGTGGGAGACTTTCAGAAGGGAAATAGAGAGAGTACAACGCCAACATGTTCCTGTAAAGGTCAAGGGTGGGACCAACAAGCAAAGGGAACCTTGGATGACAAGGGATATACAAAAATGCATTAGACATAAAAGGGGGGCTTTTGGCAGTTACAAAAGACTAAAGACGGAAGAAGCCCTAGAGGAGTATAAAAAATGCAGGGGCATACTTAAAAAAGAAATTAGGAGGGCGAGGAGGGGCCATGAAATAACACTGGCGAGCAAAATAAAGGAAAATCCTAAGATGTTTTATAAGTATATTAAGGGCAAGAGGATAACCAGGGAAAGGGTAGGGCCCATTAGGGACCAAAGTGGCAATCTGTGTGTAGAGCCAGATGATGTAGGCAGGGTTTTAAATGAATTTTTTGCATCTGTGTTCACTATGGAGAAAGACGATGCAGACATAGAAATCGGGCAAGGGGGCTGTGACATACTTGAACATATTAGCATCGAGAGGGAGGAGGTGCTAGCGGTTTTAGCAGGCCAAAAAGTGGATAAATCCCCAGGCCCAGACGAGATGTATCCCAGGCTGCTGTGGGAGGCAAAGGAGGAGATTGCAGGGGCCCTGACACAAATTTTCAGAACCTCTCTGGCCACAGGGGATGTACCAGAGGACTGGAGAACAGCTAACGTAGTACCATTATTCAAGAAGGGTAGCAGGGATAAACCAGGGAATTACAGGCCAGTGAGCCTAACATCTGTGGTAGGGAAATTATTGGAAAAAATTCTGAGGGACAAAATTAGTCTCCACTTGGAGAGGCAAGGATTAATCGGGGATAGTCAGCATGGCTTTGTCAAGGGTAAATCATGTCTGACAAATCTGATTGAATTTTTCGAGGGGGTGACTAGGGGGGTGGATGAGGGAAATGCTGTGGATGTGGTTTACATGGACTTCAGTAAAGCTTTTGACAAAGTCCCGCATAGGAGACTGGTCAAGAAGGTAAGAGCCCATGGGATCCAGGGTGCCTTGGCGCGTTGGATCATAAACTGGCTGAGTGGCAGGAGGCAGAGGGTGATGGTCGAAGGTTGCTTTTGTGACTGGAAGCCTGTGTCCAGTGGGGTACCTCAGGGATCGGTGCTGGGTCCCTTGTTGTTTGTGATCTACATAAATGATTTGGATGAGAATGTAAAAGGTATGATCAGTAAGTTCGCAGATGACACGAAAATTGGTGGGGTGGTAAATTGTGAGGAGGAAAGCCTCAGGCTACAGGACGATATAAACGGGTTGGTCAGATGGGCGGAAAAGTGGCAAATGGAATTTAACCCTGAAAAGTGCGAGGTGATGCATTTTGGACGGACAAATAAGGCAAGGGAATACACAATGAGTGGTAGGACCCTAGGAAGTACAGAGGGTCAGAGGGACCTTGGTGTACATGTACATAGATCCCTGAAGGCAGCGGAACAGGTAGATAAGGTGGTTAAAAAGGCATATGGGATACTTGCCTTCATTAGCCGAGGCATAGAATATAAGAGCAGGGAGGTTATGATGGAACTGTACAAAGCGCTGGTGAGGCCACAGCTGGAGTACTGTGTGCAGTTCTGGTCGCCTCACTATAGGAAGGATGTGATTGCTTTGGAGAGGGTGCAGAGAAGATTCACCAGGATGTTACCTGGGATGGAGCGCCTCAGCTATGAAGAGAGGCTGGACAGGCTGGGGTTGTTTTCCTTGGAGCAAAGAAGGCTGAGGGGGGACCTGATTGAGGTGTACAAAATGATGAGGGGCATAGATAGGGTAGACAAAGAGGAACTTTTCCCCTTAGTAGGGGGGTCAATAACAAGGGGGCATAGATTCAGGGTAAGGGGCAGGAGATTTAGAGGGGATTTGAGGAGGAACTTTTTCACCCAGAGGGTGGTTGGAATGTGGAACTCAATGCCTGAAAGGGTGGTAGAGGCAGGAACCCTCACAACATTCAAGAAGCATTTGGATGAGCACTTGAAATGCCATTGCATACAAGGCTATGGACCAAATGCTGGAAAATGGGATTAGACTGGACAGGGATGGATGGGCGGCGCAGACACGATGGGCCGAAGGGCCTCTTTCTGTGCTGTAAAACTCTATGACTCTATGACTCTATGAGAACTACTGTACACAGAGGGGAATGGACAGATCAGACAGAACTATTGTACACAGGGGAATGAACAGGTCAGATAGAACTACTGTACACAGAGGGGCATGGACAGATCTGATAGAACTACTGTACACAGGGGAATGGACAGATCAGACAGAACGACTGTACACAGAGGAATGGACAGATCATATAGAATTACTGTACATGGGAATGGACAGATCAGATAGAACTACTGTACACAGAGGGGAATGGACAGATCAGATAGAACTACTGTACACTGAGAGGAATGGACAGATCAGATAGAACTACTGTACACAGGGGAATCGACAGATCAGATAGAACTACTCTACACAGAGGAATGAACAGATCAGATAGAACTACTGTACACAGAGGGGAATGGACAGATCAGATAGAACTACTGTGCACAGAGGAATGGACAGATCAGATAGAACTACTGTACACAGGGGAATGGACAGATCAGCTAGAACTACTGTACACAGAGGAATGGACAGATCAGATAGAACTACTGTACACAGAGGGGATTGGACAGATCCGATAGAACTACTGTGCACAGAGAGGAATGGACAGATCAGATAGGACTACTGTACACAGGGGAAGGAACAGATCAGATAGAACTACTGTACACAGAGGAATGTACAGATCCAGATAGAACTACTGTACACAGAGGGGAATGGACAGATCAGATAGAACTACTGTACACAGAGGAATGGACAGATCAGATAGAACTACTGTACACAGTGGAATGGACAGATCAGATAGAACTACTGTACACAGAGGGGGATGGACAGATCAGATAGAACTACTGTACACAGAGGGGAATGGACAGATCAGATAGAACTACCGTACACAGGGGAATGGACAGATCAGATAGAACTACTGTACACAGAGGGGAATGGAGAGATCAGATAGAACTACTGTACAGAGAGGAATGGACAGATCAGATAGAACTACAGTACACAGAGGAATGGACAAATCAGATAGAACTACTGTATACAGCGGAATGGACAGATCAGATTGAACTACTGTACAAAGGGCGGAATGGACAGATCTGATAGAACTACTGTACACAGGGGAATGGACAGAACAGATAGAACTATTGTACACAGGGGAATGGACAGATCAGACAGAACTACTGTACACATGGGAATGGACAGATCAAATAGAACTACTGTACACAGGGGAATGGACAGATCAGATAGAACTACTGTACACAGAGGGGAATGGACAGATCAGATAGAACTACTGTACACAGAGGGGAATGGACAGATCAGACAGAACAACTGTACACAGGGGAATGGACAGATCAGATAGAACTACTGTACACAGAGGGGAATGGACAGATCTGATAGAACTAGTGTACACAGGGGAATGGACAGATCAGGTAGAACTACTGTACACAGGGGAATGGACAGATCAGATAGAACTACTGTACACAGGGGAATGGACTGATCAGATAGAACTACTGTACACAGAGGGGAATGGACAGATCAGATAGAACTACTGTACACAGAGAGGAATGGATAGATCAGATAGAACTACTGTACACAGGGGAATGGACAGATCAGATAGAACTACTGTACATAGGAATGGACAGATCAGATAGAACTACTGTACACAGAGGAATGGACAGATCAGATAGAACTACTGTACATGGGAATGGACAGATCAGATAGAACTACTGTTCACAGAGCGGAATGGACAGATCAGATAGAACTACTGTACACAGAGGAATGGACAGATCAGATAGAACTACATTACACAGAGGAATGGACAGATCAGATAGAACTACTGTATACAGCGGAATGGACAGATCAGATAGAACTACTGTACACAGGCGGGAATGGACAGATCTGATAGAACGACTGCACACAGGGGAATGGACAGATCAGACAGAACTACTGTACACAGAGGAATGGACAGATCAGATAGAACTACAGTACACAGGGGAATGGACAGATCAGATAGAGCTACTGTACACATGGGAATGGACAGATCAAATTGAACTACTGTACACAGGGGAATGGACAGATCAGATAGAACTACAGTACACAGAGGGGAATGGACAGATCAGATAGAACTACAGTACACAGAGAGGAATGGACAGATCAGATAGAATCACTGTACACAGGGGAATGGACAGATCAGATAGAACTACTCTAAACAGAGGAATGTAAAGATCAGATAGAACTACTGTACACAGACAGGAATGGAAAGATCAGATAGAACTACTGTACACAGAGGAATGGACAGATCAGATAGAACTACTGTACACAGGGGAATGGACAGATCAGATAGAGCTACTGTCCACGGAGGGAATGGACAGATCATATAGAAGTACTGCACACAGAGGAATGGACAGATCAGATATAACTACTGTACACAGAGGGGAATTGACAGCTCAGATATAACTGCTGTACACAGGGGAATGGACTGATCAGATAGAACGACTGGACACAGAGGGGAATGGACAGATTAGATAGAACTACAGTACACGGAGGGGAATGGAGAGATCAGATAGAACTACTGTGCACAGAGGAATGGACAGATCAGATAGAACTACTATACACAGGGGAATGAACAGATCAGATAGAACTACTGTACACAGAGGGGAATGGACAGGTCAGATAGAACTACTGTACAGAGAGGGGGATGGACAGATCAGATAGAACTACTGTACACAGTGGAATGGACGGATCTGATAGAACTACTGAACAGAGAGGGGAATGGACAGATCAGATAGAACTACTGTACGCTGGGGAATGGACAGATCAGATAGAACTACTGTACACAGAGGAATGGACAGATCAGATAGAACTACTGTACACAGAGGAATGGACAGATCAGATAGAACTACTGTACACAGAGGGGAATGGACAGATCAGACAGAACTACTGTACACAGGGGAATGAACAGATCAGATAGAACTACTGTACACAGAGGGGAATGGACAGATCTGATAGAACTACTGTGCACAGGGGAATGGACAGATCAGATAGAACTACTGTACACAGAGGAATGGACAGATCAGATAGAATTACTGTACACGGGAATGGACAGATCAGATAGAACTACTGTACACAGGGGAATGGACAGATCAGCTAGAACTACTGTACACAGGGGAATGGACAGATAAGATAGAACTACTGTATACAGGGGAATGGACAGATCAGATAGAACTACTGTACACAGAGGGGAATGGACAGATCAGATAGAACTACTGTACACAGAGAGGAATGGACAGGTCAGATAGAACCACTGTGCACAGGGGAATGGACAAATCAGATAGAACTACTGTACATAGGAATGCACAGATCAGATAGAACTACTGTACACAGAGGGGAATGTACAGATCAGATAGAACTACTGTACACAGGGGAATGGACAGATCAGATAGAACTACTGTACACAGAGGGGAATGGACAGTTCAGATAGAACTACTGTACACAGAGGAATGGACAGATCAGATAGAACTACCGTACACAGGGAAATGGACAGATCAGATAGAACTACTGTATACAGCAGATTGGACAGATCAGATAGAACTACTCTACACGGGGGAATGGACAGATCTGATAGAACTACTGTACACAGGGGAATGGACAGATCAGATAGAACTACTGTACACAGGGGAATGGACAGATCAGATAGAACTACTGTACACTTGGGAATGGACAGATCAAATTGAACCAATGTACACAGGGGAATGGACAGATCAGATAGAACTACTGTACACAGAGGGGAATGGACAGATCAGATAGAACTACTGTACACAGAGAGGAATGGACAGATCAGATAGAACTACTGTACACAGAGGGAATGGACAGATCAGATAGAACTGCTGGACACAGGGGAATGGACAGATCAGATAGAGCTACTGTCCACAGAGGGAATGGACAGATCATATAGAAGTATTGCACACAGAGGAATGGACAGATCAGATATAACTACTGTACACAGAGGGGAATGGACAGATCAGATAGAACTACTGTACACAGGGGAATGGACTGATCAGATAAAACTGCTGTCCACAGAGGGGAATGGACAGATTCGATAGAACTACAGTACACGGAGGGGAATGGAGAGATCAGATAGAACTACTGTGCACAGAGGAATGGACAGGTCAGATAGAACTACTATACATAGGGGAATGAACAGATCAGATAGAACTACTGTACACAGAGGGGAATGGACAGGTCAGATAGAACTACTGTACAGAGAGGGGGATGGACAGATCAGATAGAACTACTGTACACAGTGGAATGGACGGATCAGATAGAACTACTGAACAGAGAGGGGAATGGACAGATCAGATAGAACTACTGTACGCTGGGGAATGGACAGATCAGATAGAACTACTGTACACAGAGGAATGGACAGATCAGATAGAACGACTGTACGCAGAGGGAATGGACAGATCAGATAGAACAACTGTACACAGAGGAATGGACAGATCAGATAGAACTACTGTACACAGAGGGGAATGGACAGATCAGACAGAACAACTGTACACAGGGGAATGAACAGATCAGATAGAACTACTGTACACAGAGGGGAATGGACAGATCTGATAGAACTAGTGTACACAGGGGAATGGACAGATCAGGTAGAACTACTGTACACAGGGGAATGGACAGATCAGATAGAACTACTGTACACAGGGGAATGGACTGATCAGATAGAACTACTGTACACAGAGGGGAATGGACAGATCAGATAGAACTACTGTACACAGAGAGGAATGGATAGATCAGATAGAACTACTGTACACAGGGGAATGGACAGATCAGATAGAACTACTGTACATAGGAATGGACAGATCAGATAGAACAACTGTACACAGAGGAATGGACAGATCAGATAGAACTACTGTACACAGAGGAATGGACAGATCAGATAGAACGACTGTACACAGAGGAATGGACAGATCAGATAGAACTACAGTACACAGAGGGAATGGGCAGATCAGATAGAACTACTGTACACAGAGCAATGAACAGATCAGATAGAACTACTGTACACAGGGGAATGGACAGATCAGATACAACTACTGTACACAGAGGGAATGGACAGATCAGATAGAACTACTGCACACAGGGGAATGGACGGATCAGATAGAGCTGCAGTACACAGAGGGAATGGACAGATCATATAGAACTTCTGCACACAGAGGAAAGGACAGATCAGATAGAACTACTGTACACAGAGGGGAATGGACAGATCAGATAGAACGACTGTACACAGGGGAATGGACTGATCAGATAGAACGACTGTACACAGGGGAATGGACTGATCAGATAGAACTACAGTACACAGAGGGGAAGGGACAGATCAGATAGAACTACTGTACACAGAGGAATGGACAGATCAGATAGCACTGCCGTACACAGAGGGGAAGGGACAGATCAGATAGAACTACTGTACACAGAGGAGTGGACAGATCAGATAGAACTACAGTACACAGAGGGATGGACAGATCAGATAGAACTACTGTATACAGCGGAATGGACAGATCAGATAGAACTACTGTACACAGGGGAATGGACAGATCAGATAGAACTACTGTACACAGAGGAATGGACAGATCAGATAGAACTACTGTACACAGGGGTATGGACAGATCAGATAGAACTACTGTACACATGGGAATGGACAGATCAGTTAGAACTACTGTACACAGGGGAATGGACAGATCAGATAGAACTACTGTACACAGAGGAATGGACAGATCAGATAGAACTACTGTACACAGAGGAATGGACAGATCAGATAGAACTACTGTACACAGAGGGATTGGGCAGATCAGATGGAACTACTGTACACAGAGAAATGAACAGATCAGATAGAACTACTGTACACAGGGGAATGGACAGATCAGATAGAACTACTGTACACAGAGGGAATGGACAGATCAGATAGAACTACTGTACACAGGGGAATGGACAGATCAGATAGAGCTACTGTCCACAGAGGGAATGGACAGATCATATAGAAGTACTGCACACAGAGGAATGGACAGATCAGATATAACTACTGTACACAGAGGGGAATGGACAGATCAGATAGAACGACTGTACACAGGGGAATGGACTAATCAGATAGAACTACTGTACACAGAGGGGAATGGACAGATTAGATAGAACTACTGTACACAGAGGGGAATGGACAGATCAGATAGAACTGCTGTACAGAGAGGAATGGACAGATCAGATAGAACTACTATACACAGGGGAATGAACAGATCAGATAGAACTACTGTACACAGAGGGGAATGGACAGATCAGATAGAACTACTGTACAGAGCGGGGAATGGACAGATCAGATAGAACTACTGTACACAGTGGAATGGACAGATCAGATAGAACTACTGAACAGAGAGGGGAATGGACAGATCAGATAGAACTACTGTACACAGGGGAATTAACAGATCAGATAGAACTACTGTACATAGAGGAATGGACAGATCAGATAGTACTATTGTCCACAGAGGGAATGGACAGATCAGATAGAACTACTGTGCACAGAGGAATGGCCAGATCAGATAGAACTACTGTACACAGAGGGGAATGGACAGATCTGATAGAACTACTGTACACAGAGGAATGGACAGATCAGATCGAATTAATGTAAACGGGAATGGACAGATCAGATGGAACTATTGTACACAGGGGAATGGACAGATCAGCTAGAACTACTGTACAGAGGGGAATGGACAGATCAGATCGAATTAATGTAAACGGGAATGGACAGATCAGATAGAACTACTGTACACAGGGGAATGGACAGATCAGATAGAACTACTGTACACAGAGGGGAATGGACAGTTCAGATAGAACTACTGTACACAGAGGAATGGACAGATCAGATAGAACTACCGTACACAGGGAAATGGACAGATCAGATAGAACTACTGTATACAGCAGATTGGACAGATCAGATAGAACTACTCTACACGGGGGAATGGACAGATCTGATAGAACTACTGTACACAGGGGAATGGACAGATCAGATAGAACTACTGTACACAGGGGAATGGACAGATCAGATAGAACTACTGTACACTTGGGAATGGACAGATCAAATTGAACCAATGTACACAGGGGAATGGACAGATCAGATAGAACTACTGTACACAGAGGGGAATGGACAGATCAGATAGAACTACTGTACACAGAGAGGAATGGACAGATCAGATAGAACTACTGTACACAGAGGGAATGGACAGATCAGATAGAACTGCTGGACACAGGGGAATGGACAGATCAGATAGAGCTACTGTCCACAGAGGGAATGGACAGATCATATAGAAGTATTGCACACAGAGGAATGGACAGATCAGATATAACTACTGTACACAGAGGGGAATGGACAGATCAGATAGAACTACTGTACACAGGGGAATGGACTGATCAGATAAAACTGCTGTCCACAGAGGGGAATGGACAGATTCGATAGAACTACAGTACACGGAGGGGAATGGAGAGATCAGATAGAACTACTGTGCACAGAGGAATGGACAGGTCAGATAGAACTACTATACACAGGGGAATGAACAGATCAGATAGAACTACTGTACACAGAGGGGAATGGACAGGTCAGATAGAACTACTGTACAGAGAGGGGGATGGACAGATCAGATAGAACTACTGTACACAGTGGAATGGACGGATCAGATAGAACTACTGAACAGAGAGGGGAATGGACAGATCAGATAGAACTACTGTACGCTGGGGAATGGACAGGTCAGATAGAACTACTGTACACAGAGGAATGGACAGATCAGATAGAACGACTGTACGCAGAGGGAATGGACAGATCAGATAGAACAACTGTACACAGAGGAATGGACAGATCAGATAGAACTACTGTACACAGAGGGGAATGGACAGATCAGACAGAACAACTGTACACAGGGGAATGAACAGATCAGATAGAACTACTGTACACAGAGGGGAATGGACAGATCTGATAGAACTAGTGTACACAGGGGAATGGACAGATCAGGTAGAACTACTGTACACAGGGGAATGGACAGATCAGATAGAACTACTGTACACAGGGGAATGGACTGATCAGATAGAACTACTGTACACAGAGGGGAATGGACAGATCAGATAGAACTACTGTACACAGAGAGGAATGGATAGATCAGATAGAACTACTGTACACAGGGGAATGGACAGATCAGATAGAACTACTGTACATAGGAATGGACAGATCAGATAGAACTACTGTACACAGAGGAATGGACAGATCAGATAGAACTACTGTACATGGGAATGGACAGATCAGATAGAACTACTGTTCACAGAGCGGAATGGACAGATCAGATAGAACTACTGTACACAGAGGAATGGACAGATCAGATAGAACTACATTACACAGAGGAATGGACAGATCAGATAGAACTACTGTACACAGGCGGGAATGGACAGATCTGATAGAACGACTGTACACAGGGGAATGGACAGATCAGACAGAACTACTGTACACAGAGGAATGGACAGATCAGATAGAACTACAGTACACAGGGGAATGGACAGATCAGATAGAGCTACTGTACACATGGGAATGGACAGATCAAATTGAACTACTGTACACAGGGGAATGGACAGATCAGATAGAACTACAGTACACAGAGAGGAATGGACAGATCAGATAGAATCACTGTACACAGGGGAATGGACAGATCAGATAGAACTACTCTAAACAGAGGAATGTAAAGATCAGATAGAACTACTGTACACAGACAGGAATGGAAAGATCAGATAGAACTACTGTACACAGAGGAATGGACAGATCAGATAGAACTACTGCACACAGAGGAATGGACAGATCAGATAGAACTACTGTACACAGGGGAATGGACAGATCAGATAGAACTACTGTACTCAGAGGAATGGACAGATCAGATAGAACTACTGTACACAGAGGAATGGACAGATCAGATAGAACGACTGTACACAGAGGAATGGACAGATCAGATAGAACTACAGTACACAGAGGGAATGGGCAGATCAGATAGAACTACTGTACACAGAGCAATGAACAGATCAGATAGAACTACTGTACACAGGGGAATGGACAGATCAGATAGAACTACTGTACACAGAGGGAATGGACAGATCAGATAGAACTACTGCACACAGGGGAATGGACGGATCAGATAGAGCTACAGTACACAGAGGGAATGGACAGATCGTATAGAACTTCTGCACACAGAGGAAAGGACAGATCAGATAGAACTACTGTACACAGAGGGGAATGGACAGATCAGATAGAACTACTGTACACAGGGGAATGGACTGATCAGATAGAACTACTGTACACAGGGGAATGGACTGATCAGATAGAACTACTGTACACAGAGGGGAAGGGACAGATCAGATAGAACTACTGTACACAGAGGAGTGGACAGATCAGATAGAACTACAGTACACAGAGGAATGGACAGATCAGATAGAACTACTGTATACAGCGGAATGGACAGATCAGATAGAACTACTGTACACAGGGGAATGGACAGATCAGATAGAACTACTGTACACAGAGGAATGGACAGATCAGATAGAACTACTGTACACAGGGGTATGGACAGATCAGATAGAACTACTGTACACATGGGAATGGACAGATCAGTTAGAACTACTGTACACAGGGGAATGGACAGATCAGATAGAACTACTGCACACAAAGGGGAATGGACAGATCAGATAGAACTACTGTACACAGAGAGGAATGGACAGATCAGATAGAACCACTGTACACAGGGGAATGGACAGATTAGATAGAACTACTGTACACAGAGGAATGGACAGATCAGATAGAACTACTGTACACAGAGGAATTGACAGATCAGATAGAACGACTGTACAAAGAGGAATGGACAGATCACATAGAACTACTGTACACAGGGGAATGGACAGATCAGATAGAACTACTGTACACAGGGGAATGGACAGATCACATAGAACTACTGTACACAGAGGAATGGACAGATCAGATAGAACTACTGTACACAGAGGAATGGACAGATCAGATAGAACTACTGTACACAGAGGGATTGGGCAGATCAGATGGAACAACTGTACACAGAGAAATGAACAGATCAGATAGAACTACTGTACACAGGGGAATGGACAGATCAGATAGAACTACTGTACACAGAGGGAATGGACAGATCAGATAGAACTACTGTACACAGGGGAATGGACAGATCAGATAGAGCTACTGTCCACAGAGGGAATGGACAGATCATATCGAAGTACTGCACACAGAGGAATGGACAGATCAGATATAACTACTGTACACAGAGGGGAATGGACAGATCAGATAGAACTACTGTACACAGGGGAATGGACTGATCAGATAGAACTACTGTACACAGAGGGGAATGGACAGATTAGATAGAACTACTGTACACAGAGGGGAATGGACAGATCAGATAGAACTGCTGTACAGAGAGGAATGGACAGATCAGATAGAACTACTATACACAGGGGAATGAACAGATCAGATAGAACTACTGTACACAGAGGGGAATGGACAGATCAGATAGAACTACTGTACAGAGCGGGGAATGGACAGATCAGATAGAACTACTGTACACAGTGGAATGGACAGATCAGATAGAACTACTGAACAGAGAGGGGAATGGACAGATCAGATAGAACTACTGTACACAGGGGAATGGACAGATCAGATAGAACTACTGTACATAGAGGAATGGACAGATCAGATAGTACTATTGTCCACAGAGGGAATGGACAGATCAGATAGAACTGCTGTGCACAGAGGAATGGCCAGATCAGATAGAACTACTGTACACAGAGGGGAATGGACAGATCTGATAGAACTACTGTACACAGGGGAATGGACAGATCAGATAGAACTACTGTACACAGAGGAATGGACAGATCAAATCGAATTAATGTAAACGGGAATGGACAGATCAGATAGAACTATTGTACACAGGGGAATGGACAGATCAGCTAGAACTACTGTACAGAGGGGAATGGACAGATCAGACAGAACTACTGTACACAGGGGAATGGACAGATCAGATAGAACTACTGTACACAGAGGGGAATGGACAGATCAGATAGAACTACTGTACACAGAGAGGAATAGACAGATCAGATAGAACTACTGTACACAGGGCAATGGACAGATCAGATAGAACTCCTGTCCACAGAGGAATGGACAGATCAGATAGAACTACTGTTCACAGAGGGGAATGGACAGATCAGATAGAACTACTGCACACAGAGGAATGGACAGATCAGATAGAACTACTGTACACAGGGGAATGGACAGATCAGATAGAACTACTGTACACAGAGGAATGGACAGATCAGATAGAACTACTGTACACAGAGGGGAATGGACAGTTCAGACAGAACTACTGTACACAGAGGAATGGACAGATCAGATAGATCTACTTTACACAGAGGAATGGACAGATCAGATAGAACTACTGTACACAGAGGAATGGACAGATCAGATAGAACTACTGTACACAGGGGAATGGACAGATCAGATAGAACTACAGTACACAGAGGGAATGGGCAGATCAGATAGAACTACTGTACACAGAGCAATGAACAGATCAGATAGAACTACTGTACACAGGGGAATGGACAGATCAGATAGAACTACTGTACACAGAGGGAATGGACAGATCAGATAGAACAACTGCACACAGGGGAATGGACGGATCAGATAGAGCTACAGTACACAGAGGGAATGGACAGATCGTATAGAACTTCTGCACACAGAGGAAAGGACAGATCAGATAGAACTACCGTACACAGAGGGGAATGGACAGATCAGATAGAACTACTGTACACAGGGGAATGGACTGATCAGATAGAACTACTGTACACAGGGGAATGGACTGATCAGATAGAACTACTGTACACAGAGGGGAAGGGACAGATCAGATAGAACTACTGTACACAGAGGAATGGACAGATCAGATAGCACTGCCGTACACAGAGGGGAAGGGACAGATCAGATAGAACTACTGTACACAGAGGAGTGGACAGATCAGATAGAACTACAGTACACAGAGGAATGGACAGATCAGATAGAACTACTGTATACAGCGGAATGGACAGATCAGATAGAACTACTGTACACAGGGGAATGGACAGATCAGATAGAACTACTGTACACAGAGGAATGGACAGATCAGATAGAACTACTGTACACAGGGGTATGGACAGATCAGATAGAACTACTGTACACATGGGAATGGACAGATCAGTTAGAACTACTGTACACAGGGGAATGGACAGATCAGATAGAACTACTGCACACAAAGGGGAATGGACAGATCAGATAGAACTACTGTACACAGAGAGGAATGGACAGATCAGATAGAACCACTGTACACAGGGGAATGGACAGATTAGATAGAACTACTGTACACAGAGGAATGGACAGATCAGATAGAACTACTGTACACAGAGGAATTGACAGATCAGATAGAACGACTGTACAAAGAGGAATGGACAGATCACATAGAACTACTGTACACAGGGGAATGGACAGATCAGATAGAACTACTGTACACAGGGGAATGGACAGATCACATAGAACTACTGTACACAGAGGAATGGACAGATCAGATAGAACTACTGTACACAGAGGAATGGACAGATCAGATAGAACTACTGTACACAGAGGGATTGGGCAGATCAGATGGAACAACTGTACACAGAGAAATGAACAGATCAGATAGAACTACTGTACACAGGGGAATGGACAGATCAGATAGAACTACTGTACACAGAGGGAATGGACAGATCAGATAGAACTACTGTACACAGGGGAATGGACAGATCAGATAGAGCTACTGTCCACAGAGGGAATGGACAGATCATATCGAAGTACTGCACACAGAGGAATGGACAGATCAGATATAACTACTGTACACAGAGGGGAATGGACAGATCAGATAGAACTACTGTACACAGGGGAATGGACTGATCAGATAGAACTACTGTACACAGAGGGGAATGGACAGATTAGATAGAACTACTGTACACAGAGGGGAATGGACAGATCAGATAGAACTGCTGTACAGAGAGGAATGGACAGATCAGATAGAACTACTATACACAGGGGAATGAACAGATCAGATAGAACTACTGTACACAGAGGGGAATGGACAGATCAGATAGAACTACTGTACAGAGCGGGGAATGGACAGATCAGATAGAACTACTGTACACAGTGGAATGGACAGATCAGATAGAACTACTGAACAGAGAGGGGAATGGACAGATCAGATAGAACTACTGTACACAGGGGAATGGACAGATCAGATAGAACTACTGTACATAGAGGAATGGACAGATCAGATAGTACTATTGTCCACAGAGGGAATGGACAGATCAGATAGAACTGCTGTGCACAGAGGAATGGCCAGATCAGATAGAACTACTGTACACAGAGGGGAATGGACAGATCTGATAGAACTACTGTACACAGGGGAATGGACAGATCAGATAGAACTACTGTACACAGAGGAATGGACAGATCAAATCGAATTAATGTAAACGGGAATGGACAGATCAGATAGAACTATTGTACACAGGGGAATGGACAGATCAGCTAGAACTACTGTACAGAGGGGAATGGACAGATCAGACAGAACTACTGTACACAGGGGAATGGACAGATCAGATAGAACTACTGTACACAGAGGGGAATGGACAGATCAGATAGAACTACTGTACACAGAGAGGAATAGACAGATCAGATAGAACTACTGTACACAGGGCAATGGACAGATCAGATAGAACTCCTGTCCACAGAGGAATGGACAGATCAGATAGAACTACTGCACACAGAGGAATGGACAGATCAGATAGAACTACTGTACACAGGGGAATGGACAGATCAGATAGAACTACTGTACACAGAGGAATGGACAGATCAGATAGAACTACTGTACACAGAGGGGAATGGACAGTTCAGACAGAACTACTGTACACAGAGGAATGGACAGATCAGATAGATCTACTTTACACAGAGGAATGGACAGATCAGATAGAACTACTGTACACAGAGGAATGGACAGATCAGATAGAACTACTGTACACAGGGGAATGGACAGATCAGATAGAACTACAGTACACAGAGGGAATGGGCAGATCAGATAGAACTACTGTACACAGAGCAATGAACAGATCAGATAGAACTACTGGACACAGGGGAATGGACAGATCAGACAGAACTACTGTACACAGAGGGAATGGACAGATCAGATAGAACTACTGCACACAGGGGAATGGACGGATCAGATAGAGCTACAGTGCACAGAGGGAATGGACAGATCGTATAGAACTTCTGCTCACAGAGGAAAGGACAGATCAGATAGAACTACTGTACACAGAGGGGAATGGACAGATCAGATAGAACTACTGTACACAGGGGAATGGACTGATCAGATAGAACTACTTTACACAGGGGAATGGACTGATCAGATAGAACTACTGTACACAAAGGGGAATGGACAGATCAGACAGAACTACTGTACACAGAGAGGAATGGACAGATCAGATAGAACCACTGTACACAGGGGAATGGACAGGTTAGATAGAACTACTGTACACAGAGGAATGGACAGATCAGATAGAACTACTGTACACAGAGGAATTGACAGATCAGATAGAACTACTGTACAAAGAGGAATGGACAGATCAGATAGAACTACTGTACACAGAGGAATGGCCAGATCAGATAGAACTACTGTACAGAGAGGAATTGACAGATCAGATAGAACTACTGTACACAGAGGAATGGACAGATCAGATAGAACTACTGTACACAGGGGAATGGACAGATCAGATAGAACTACTGTACACAGAGGAATGGACAGATCAGATAGAACTACTGTACACAGAGGAATGGACAGATCAGATAGAACTACTGTACACAGAGGAATGGACAGATCAGATAGAACTACTGTACACAGAGGGATTGGGCAGATCAGATGGAACTACTGTACACAGAGAAATGAACAGATCAGATAGAACTACTGTACACAGGGGAATGGACAGATCAGATAGAACTACTGTACACAGAGGGAATGGACAGATCAGATAGAACTACTGTACACAGGGGAATGGACAGATCAGATAGAGCTACTGTCCACAGAGGGAATGGACAGATCATATAGAAGTACTGCACACAGAGGAATGGACAGATCAGATATAACTACTGTACACAGAGGGGAATGGACAGATCAGATAGAACTACTGTACACAGGGGAATGGACTGATCAGATAGAACTACTGTACACAGAGGGGAATGGACAGATTAGATAGAACTACTGTACACAGAGGGGAATGGACAGATCAGATAGAACTGCTGTACAGAGAGGACTGGACAGATCAGATAGAACTACTATACACAGGGGAATGAACAGATCAGATAGAACTACTGTACACAGAGGGGAATGGACAGATCAGATAGAACTACTGTACAGAGCGGGGAATGGACAGATCAGAAAGAACTACTGTACACAGTGGAATGGAAAGATCATACAGAACTACTGAACAGAGAGGGGAATGGACAGATCAGATAGAGCTACTGTACACAGGGGAATGGACAGATCAGATAGAACTACTGTACACAGGGGAATGGACAGATCAGATAGAACTACTGTACATAGAGGAATGGACAGATCAGATAGTACTATTGTCCACAGAGGGAATGGACAGATCAGATAGAACTACTGTACACAGAGGAATGGCCAGATCAGATAGAACTACTGTACACAGAGGGGAATGGACAGATCTGATAGAACTAATGTACACAGGGGGGAATGGACAGATCAGATGGAACTACTGTACACAGAGGAATGAACAGATCAGATAGAACTACTGTACACAGGGGAATGGACAGAGCAGATAGAACTACTGTACACAGAGGGAATGGACAGATCAGATAGAACTGCTGTACACAGGGGAATGGACAGATCAGATAGAGCTACTGTACACAGAGGGAATGGACAGATCATATAGAACTACTGTACAGAGAGGAATGGACAGATCAGATAGAACTACTGTACACAGAGGAATGGCGAGATCAGATAGAGCTGCTGTACACAGCGGAATGGACAGATCAGATAGAACTATGGTACACAGAGGAATGGACAGATCAGATAGAACTACTGTACACAGGGGAATGGACAGATCAGATAAAATTACTGTACACAGAGGAATGGACAGATCAGATAGAACTACTGTACACAGGGGAATGGACAGATCAGATAGAACTACTGTACACAGAGGAAAGAACAGATCAGATAGAACTACTGTACACAGGAATGAACAGATCAGATAGAACTACTGTACACAGAGGAATGGACAGATCAGATAGAACTACTGTACACAGGGGAATGGACAGATCAGATAGAACTACTGTACACAGAGGAATGGACAGATCAGATAGAACTACTGTACACAGGGGAATGGACTGATCAGATAGAACGAATGTACACAGGTGAATGGACTGATCAGAAAAAACTACTGTACACAGAGGGGAATGGACAGATCAGATAGAACTACTGTACACAGAGGCGAATGGACAGATCAGATAGCACTGCTGTACACAGAGGAATGGACAGATCAGATAGAACTACTATACACAGGGGAATGGACAGATCAGATAGAACTACCGTACACAGAGGGGAATGGAACGATCAGATAGTACTACTGTACACAGGGGAATGGACAGATCACATAGAACTACTGTACACAGGGGAATGGGCAGATCAGATAGAACTACTGTACACAGGGAAATGGACAGTTCACATAGAACTACTGTGCACAGAGGAATGGACAGATCAGATAGAACTACTGTACACAGAGGAATGGACAGGTCAGATAGAACTACTGTACACAGAGGGGAATGGACAGATCAGATAGAACTACTGTACACAGAGGAATGGACAGATCAGATAGATCTACTGTACACAGAGGAATGGACAGATCAGATAGAACTACTGTACACAGGGGAATGGAAAGATCAGAGAGAACTACTGTACACAGAGGAATGGACAGATCAGATAGAACTACTGTACACAGAGGGGAATGGACAGATCAGATAGAACTGCTGTTCACAGAGGAATGGACAGATCAGATAGATCTCCTGTACACAGAGGGATGGACAGATCAGATAGAACTACTGTACACAGGGGAATGGACAGATCAGATAGAACTACTGTACACAGAGGAATGGACAGATCAGATAGAACTACTGTACACAGAGGAATGGACAGATCAGATAGAACTAGCGTACACAGGGGAATGGACAGATCAGATAGAACTACTGTACACAGAGGGGAATGGACAGATCAGATAGTACTACTGTATACAGCGGAATGGACAGATCAGATAGAACTACTGTACACAGACGGGAATGGACAGATCTGATAGAACTACTGTACACAGGGGAATGGACAAATCAGATAGAACTACTGTACACAGGGGAATGGACAGATCAGATAGAACTACCGTACACAGAGGGGAATGGACCGATCAGATAGTACTACTGTACACAGGGGAATGGACAGAACACATAGAACTACTGTACACAGGGGAATGGACAGATCAGATAGAACTACTGTACACAGGGGAATGGACAGTTCACATAGAACTACTGTGCACAGAGGAATGGACAGATCAGATAGAACTACTGTACACAGGGGAATGGACAGATCAGATAGAACTACTTTACACAGAGGAATGGACAGATCAGATAGAACTATTGTACACAGAGGGGAATGGACAGATCAGATAGAACTACTGTACACAGAGGAATGGACAGATCAGATAGAGCTACTGTGCACAGAGGAATGGACAGATCAGATAGAACTACTGTACACAGGGAATGGAAAGATCAGAGAGAACTACTGTACACAGAGGAATGGACAGATCAGATAGAACTACTGTACACAGAGGGGAATGGACAGATCAGATAGAACTGCTGTGCACAGAGGAATGGACAGATCAGATAGATCTACTGTACACAGAGGAATGGACAGATCAGATAGAACTACTGTACACAGGGGAATGGAGAGATCAGATAGAACTACTGTACACAGAGGAATGGACAGATCAGATAGAACTACTGTACACAGAGGAATGGACACATCAGATAGTACAACTGTACACAGGGGAATGGACAGATCAGATAGAACTACTGTATACAGCGGAATGGACAGATCAGATAGAACTACTGTACACAGGGGGGAATGGACAGATCTGATAGAACTACTGTACACAGGAGAATGGACAAATCAGATAGAACTACTGTACACAGGGGAATGGACAGATCAGATAGAACTACAGTACACAGAGGAATGGACAGATCAGGTAGAACTACTGTACACAGGGGAATGGACAGATCAGATAGAACTACTGTACACAGAGGAATGGAGAGATCAGATAGAACTACTGTACACAGAGGGAATGGGCAGATCAGGTGGAACTACTGTACACCGAGGAATGAACAGATCAGATAGAACTACTGTACACAGGGGAATGGACAGATCAGCTAGAACTACTGAACACAGGGGGAATGGACAGGTCAGATAGAACTACTGTACACAGGGGTATGGACAGATCAGATAGAGCTACAGTGCACAGAGGGAATGGACAGATCATATAGAACTACTGCACACAGAGGGGAATGGACAGATCAGATAGAACTGCTGTATACAGAGGAATGGACAGATCAGATAGAACTACTGTACACAGAGGGGAATGGACAGATCAGATAGAACTACTGTACAGAGAGGGGCATGGACAGATCAGATAGAACTACTGTACACAGTGGAATGGACAGATCAGATAGAACTACTGAACAGAGAGGGGAATGGACAGATCAGATAGAACTACTGTACACAGGGGAATGCACAGATCAGATAGAACTACTGTACACAGAGGAATGGACAGATCAGATAGAACTACTGTACACAGAGGGAATGGACAGATCAGATAGAACTACTGTACACAGAGGAATGGACAGATCAGAAAGAACTACTGTACACAGAGGGGAATGGACAGATCAGACAGAACTACTGTACACAGGGGAATGAACAGATCAGATAGAACTACTGTACACAGAGGAATGGACAGATCATATAGAATTACTGTACACGGGAATGGACAGATCAGATAGAACTAATGTACACAGGGGAATGAACAGATCAGATAGAACTACTGTACACAGGGGAATGGACAGATCAGCTCGAACTACTGTACACATTGGAATGGACAGATCAGATAGAACTACTGTACACAGGGGAATCGACAGATCAGATAGAACTACTGTACACAGAGGAATGGACAGATCAGATAGAACTACTGTACACAGAGGGGAATGGACAGATCAGATAGAACTACTGTACACAGAGGAATGGACAGATCAGATAGAACTACTGTACACAGGGGAATGGACAGATCAGATAGAACTACTGTACACAGAGGAATGGACAGATCAGATAGATCTACTGTACACAGAGGAATGGACAGATCAGACAGAACTACTGTACACAGAGGAATGGACAGATCAGATAGAACGACTGTACACAGGGGAATGGACAGATCAGATAGAACTACTGTACACAGAGGGGAATGGACAGATCAGATAGAACTACTGTACACAGAGGAATGGACAGATCAGATAGAACTACCGTACACAGGGGAATGGACAGATCAGATAGAACTACTGTACACAGAGGGGAATGGACAGATCAGATAGAACTACTGTACAGAGAGGAATGGACAGATCAGATAGAACTACAGTACACAGAGGAATGGACAAATCAGATAGAACTACTGTACACAGCGGAATGGACAGATCAGATTGAACTACTGTACAAAGGGGGGAATGGACAGATCTGATAGAACTACTGTACACAGGGGAATGGACAGAACAGATAGAACGACTGTACACAGGGGAATGGACAGATCAGTTAGAACGACTGTACACATGGGAATGGACAGATCAAATAGAACTACTGTACACAGGGGAATGGACAGATCAGATAGAACTACTGTACACAGAGGGGAATGGGCAGATCAGATAGAACTACTGTACACAGAGGAATGGACAGATCAGATAAAACTACTGTACACAGAGGAATGGACAGATCAGATAGAACTACTGTACACAGAGGAATGGACAGATCAGATAGAACTACTGTACACAGAGGGAATGGGCAGATCAGATGGAACTACTGTACACAGAGGAATGAACAGATCAGATAGAACTACTGTACACAGGGTAATGGACAGATCACATAGAACTACTGAACACAGAGGGAATGGACAGATCAGATAGAACTACTGTACACAGGGGTATGGACAGATCAGATTGAGCTACAGTACACAGAGGGAATGGACAGGTCATATGGAACTACTGCACACAGAGGGGAATGGACAGATCAGATACAACTACTGTATACAGAGGAATGGACAGATCAGATAGAACTAATGTACACAGAGGAATGGACAGATCAGATAGGACTACTGTACACAGAGGGAATGGGCAGATCAGATGGAACTTCTGTACACAGAGGAATGAACAGATCAGATAGAACTACTGTACACAGAGGAATGGACAGATCAGATAGAACTACTGTACACAGAGGGGAATGGACAGATCAGATAGAACTACTGTACACAGAGAGGAATGGACAGATCAGATAGGACTACTGCACACAGGGGAAGGAACAGATCAGATAGAACTACCGTACACAGGGGAATGGACAGAGCAGATAGAACTACTGTACACAGAGGGGAATGGACAGGTCAGATAGTACTACTGTACACAGAGGAATTGACAGATCAGAAAGAACTACTGTATACAGCGGAATGGACAGATCAGATAGAACTACTGTACACAGGGGGGAATGGACAGATCTGATAGAACTACTGTACACAGGGGAATGGACAAATCAGATAGAACTACTGCACACAGGGGAATGGGCAGATCAGATAGAACTACTGTACACAGGCGAATGGACAGATCAGATAGAACTACAGTACACAGAGGAATGGACAGATCACATAGAACTACTGTACACAGGAATGGACAGATCAGATAGTACTACTGTACACAGAGGGAATGGGCAGATCAGGTGGAACTACTGTACACAGAGGAATGAACAGATCAGATAGAACTACTGTACACAGGGGAATGGACAGATCAGATAGAACTACTGAACACAGGGGGAATGGTCAGATCAGATAGAACTACTGTACACAGCGGTATGGACAGATCAGATAGAGCTACAGTACACAGAGGAAATGGACAGATCATATAGAACTACTGCACACAGAGGGGAATGGACAGATCAGATAGAACTACTGCATACAGAGGAATGGACAGATCAGATAGAACTACTGTACACAGAGGGGAATGGACAGATCAGATAGAACTATTGTACAGAGAGGGGAATGGACAGATCAGATAGAACTACTGTACACAGT